>NC_041393.1:633274144-633314957 GCF_002162155.2 Triticum dicoccoides
ACTTCCGCAAACTCTTTGGCGTCAATAAATTGTTGCTGCTACGGCATGCCCATGTCAGCTTCAGGGCTGACTGGGTGTTCGGGCTACCTGATAAATTCAGGTTTCATTATTTGGTTTCAAATTCAGTTAGTAAAGAAAGGAAACCGAATTTCACTATTAAAAACTAAAACCCGAGAATTCGGTTACCCGATAATTTTGGTTCGTTTTTCGGGTTAACTCAACTTATGGTTCATATGACCATGGCACAAGTTTCACGGCATTTTCACAGAGATATAGTACAACTTTGACATGATAACACGACAGTTGACAGATAATATACTCACCGTTACTCCAACCTTCAGCTTCAGGTAACTAAACAAGTTTGGGACGACGAGTGCAAACACAAAGGACAAAATAGAGCACATAGACACGGTGCAGAAAATAGCTAGCACCCTCATGCATTGAGTTGTGGTACTAAAGTTTCAGCATTTCTCATGCATGAGTGAACTAGTTCGTCTTTCAGTGATTTAGGAATTCTAGAAAACTAGATGATTCCCCATGCGTTGCAGCAGGAACCAACTTACAAATTGACGTAAAAATTGTATTTGTTGTACCATGGAAACTTTCTATTTGTCGTAACATGGAAACTCATTAGCAATTAACTTATTTCATGTAAGTATTAAAAATGGACTCGATTTAACATGGTAGTGATAAATGTTGTATTTATCAAGAAGACATAAAATGATGGGTGCCAAACAGAAAAATTGATAAATAGCATAAAAATGTGAACAAAGTTGCATTACTTCCATGTAAAGAAACTTCACTCGTTGACAATTTATTTTGTGTTTGGATAATGGAATAGATGACACTCATTCATCCTCTACAGAACATGATTTCAGCTCATCAATTTATATTTCAAGAAGAGGACACGTGGGTGAAAGAATTGAGTGAAAGCAAGTGGGTCGATTTAAAAGTCAATCGAATCTTGATTTGATTTGTTCCACCATTGCTTGTTTTTTTAGACATAATCCTCCATTGCTCAAATAATTGTTTTGGTGGACGAGCATCTAATAGCTCGGTATCGCGTCCGCAGGAGATGCTTTGGGATGGCCTATATCGATGTATTAGTGTGAGGTACAGGAAGGTGAGTTCGTTGTATTTATGATGTATTTCATCCATGGAAAGCGACATCTGGGCCACCATAGTTAATGCATACGACGCATTTTTGCTGCTTGACTCATGTCTCGTGTGGGATATGCATTTCCGCCGGAGTACCAACACAGGTTTTGGTACTTCAGATACTCAATTAAGTATAGTTTGTTAAGATTGTAATTACTCTAGAAACACAAATATTTTATGTTTAGGAAAATATACCTCCATTGCCCACAAATATTTTCATAGTTATGCTCTCTCTTCACATTCAAATATGTTCATCAACCAAGTATTAGGATAAATAGGTTGATTTATGCTCTCTTTCTCCACATTTAAATATGTTCATTAACCAATATGTAGTACTGAGATTAGCATCATTGCCACAACAACAAAATCCACGGAATTTTTTTGCAGGTGAACAAAATCCACTAATTTAACTCCATTTTAAGCTTTCAACGAAGTACTTACTGAGAAACATCAGGAAGATTTGAATGGAGTAGTATGAAAGAGAAAGGATGTGGGACGAGTGGACGGCATCCTATTAGTAATTGCTAACACTGTTTGGGCTCAGGGTCCTCTGCCACCCATGTATGGCACATTTCCTCCAACCACCAGCCTATTGTATTCGGTTTGTATTACTGCGGGTTCTGCCGAGACAATTTCATAGCGGCACATCACGAGGCAGATATGAATGGTCGAGATACCAACACCCAAGGTGCTCGTCCGCTGAAAATCCGCTCTGTCCATTGCTTCACATCGTTACCTTTCATTGGAAGTTGAAAATCCTTGTTGCATGGCTCTCATCATAGGCGCTTGAACATTGGGCCAATGCGGCAGTAGTTTATTGTGTAGCATCATAGGAAACATATGCTAATCTACACCAAACAAAAAGAGTACAGGTAAGGTATGAAATGTTCCTGTTATAAACGTAGCCACAATTAAATCCTGACAACAAAATTATAGAAGAGTACAAATTTAACAAATGAGGATTTGCCGACCATCAACAAATATTGAGCCAAATCCCTAAAAGACTATTGAGCCAAAAAAAAAGTTACTCCTAAGAGGGCATTCAAATAATCGTAGCAGTACCAGGTGGTGTAAGGAGGTATAAAGAGCACGTTGGTAACTATTGTGTAGTTTTTCATTCTACTTTTCACTACTGCCGAACAAAGGAAAGGAACATACACATATTGCACCATCAATTTTATCGAATTTCAGAAATATAATTGTTAATTCCATAGTACTATTCAAAAGGAATCACTCCGAGCGTATGACCGATATTAGTTGAAGCTTTTAATGATGTCACTACTTTAAGAATGCTACTGACTTGTTCCTAGGATCTGAGCAGGTAGTTAATAGGTTTCTCACCTAGGAAGCATGTGCTAAGAAAATAATATTAGACCAAAATTGCAAAAGGTAACAGAGAGGGAATGATGAAAGGTGAATGGCAATAGACAATCATTTAACACTCGTGTGTAATCTGAATAAATCTTTTACGTTGCTAACATAGACCCTGGCTGCAATTCCAGAGAAGCAATGGGGCAGCTGCAACTCCAGAGAAGAAATGGGGTGGCTGCTACTTCTGCGTGGTGAAGGAAGATTTGTAAGCAAGGAAGGGGGATATAACATGAGATAAATAAAAACAACGTGAACTAATTCTTGATATACATAAATAAATACAACACAAGTTGAGTCTTGATATACATATACCTGTTATCTATAGTGACGGTGGAAACCTATTCCGTGAATAGCACGAGCATTCATGATTTCTACTCACACCCGCAGGACCAACCAAGAGTGAAACCAACCAATTCTCATGCATACAAAAAAAAACAACCAGGCAAGAAAAGAAACTTCTTGTGCATAGCATATCAAAGCAGAACTGTCACATGAAAACAATAGCCAAGGAAAACAGCTTACCAGCCGTGTGATATGTCATATGATACCCAAGCACATTTGACATGAAAACATGACAACAAAGGGATACATAAAATAAATATAAGATTCGAAGGAAGACATATGTTCAGAGCAGAGGTCGTTTGGTGATCATGATGATGTGACGAGATCTTCCGCCGCCTCCGTGGGAAACAACATCGTCGATCTCCCTTCACGGCCGTAAGCAGCGGCGCTGGTGATCTTGCTCCACCAGGAGCAGAAACACATCCGATCTGCTGTCACCACCACCACCACCAGCAGCGCGGCCAATTTCCTTTCGCTACCCTGAGCATGACGCCATCGTGAACAGCTAGCACTCCCTATTTTGGCTGCAAGCCATCCCTCATCTAGCATCTTCTACAAGGTCGCCGGCGGCACATCTTTTTATTTGCTCAGCTATGATCTAATATAGTGTCCAACCAAACGCGTCCTGATTATCTTATATTATATAGGCGGTGGCCATGGGACCATCGGAAGAGCACAACGAGAACGGGGACTGAGCGAGGTGGAAGTAATGGGGGGTGATGAATACTTACGTTTTTCATGCGCATTCGTGGACAAGAGACCATGGGGTGCAGCGGAGGAAGCGAAAGCGGCAACGAGGAAGATGAATCCTGAAAAACCTAGTGAGATAGTTACACGGGCTATCATTTATTTTTCGGTTAGAAGGTCAAAGGCGGTCTGGCGATGAGGGGGCCGACTGGGGGTGCGACCGCCGGGATCCCCGCGGGGCCTCCGCCTGCTCCCTCCGGTGAGCGATGGCGGGCGGGGGCCCGGTTTTGGGCCCTTGCCGACGCCGACGAGGACGAGGGGCATGAGGAGGCGGATGCGGCGCCGCTATCTCCGCCTACACCGACGCCCTCCGATTTGTTGTGTGAGTTCTTGAGTGCAGGTTATGATGAAGATGAGGTCGCTTCCACCGTCGACAAGGTCTTGCCCCTCGATGATCTGGCTAGGGTCGGGCTTCATGCGGGAGAGACCAAGGAGATGCTGCGCCGGGTGGTTCACCGGCGAACGGCGGCGGCGGCGATCCGACCGTGGAAGGGCCCCTTGCCTAAGGTACGTCTACCGAATTTAACTGTTTTCGATCCGATTCAGCCGGAATCATGCACTACGGTGACAAGGAGAAAGAGTGCTCGCCGAGCAGGGCCTCGATCGGCCCGGAGGTGACCGCGGCTGCGCCGCCGGCGGTCAAGGCGACCCGGATCAGGGCGGCTCGCCAGGAGCGTTTGAATTCGCTCCTGGGCCGAGACGAGTTGCGCATTGTTGTTGGGCCGGTGAGTTTTATTGGGCCGGGCTCCATTGGGTATGAGGCCCAGCAGGAACCGGTTCTGCTCGTAAACGAGGGAGTCGAGGCATGCACGTTCAGATCGACGTTGCCATCTCCATCACCGTGCCCTAGGGTTTTTGACTTTTGTTCATCGGACTCCGCGACTACGCTCCGCGGGGATCGGCCGGGCTCGCCGTATCCTGCCGCTTGGTGCCATGGCGGGGCGTGGAGGAGCTCCGCCGCCCGGAAAGAAACCGGCCGCGCCTGGCGGGGTGAGCCGCGCTGGTGGGGCGCCGCCGCCGGGTCCGGGTAGCGGCCGGGGCGTTGCGTCAGTGCCGGCGACTGGCGCTTGGCGTGGCGGTGTGATTTCTGCTGTGGGCCGTGGAGTTGGCGTCTCCGGTGGGGTGCCCAATGCTGCAGCGGGTCGCGGCGCTGGCAGGCTGCCCGCTGCTCGGCCTCCATCGCCGGGTCCGGTGATCGTGCCTTCGGCTGGACGTGGAGGGCCGGTCCTCGGTCCTCGTCCGGTGGCACCCCACATAGCTGGGGGAGGGGGGGGGGCGCTGCGGGCCGCGGTGCCGCGCCGCCCAGGCCACCTGCGCCGGGGAGTCAGGGGGTGACGGCGGCCGCGCAACCTTGGCCGGCCCCGCCACCTCATTTCGTTGCCCGGCCGCCTTAGAATCGGGTTGCACCGGTGTTGTCGCAGGCACCGCCGCCACAAAACAACGCCGTTGGTGGTGCTTCAGCTATGCCTCGGGGTCAATGGGGGGATGACGGTTATAATGCCTATGGAGCTGGTCAGCACCAGGGTTCTTCGTCACCGGGGTTCTTCGTCCACGGGTGGGGGTCGTGGATATGCTTGGCAGAGCGACGGTTCGGCAGAGAGGCCGTTTTTGGGTTCTACCGGTGGTTTTGTTGAGGGGGCATCTGGCCCGGGATTTCGGCAGCGAGGTGGTTTCCGCGGTCACCATGGTGGTCGTGGCGGTCGAGGTGGCCGGTACCGCCCACGACAACCTCCTCCGACTGTGGTTGTCGAGCAGACGACCGCTGGCGGGACTACCGAGGAGCCGGTGTTGACCGGTCAGGCTATGGAGCTTGTGACGGCTCTCGCTAATGTTTAGGTTCCTGAGAATGAGACTATGGGTGATGTGTCCGTGGAAGTGCCGGACAGGGCTGATTCAGATAGGGCGTCCAAGTGGGCGCGCAAGAAGGAGAAAATGCTATGCTATCATTGTGGCGACAAGGGTCATTTTATCGTTGAGTGTATGGCTGTGTTATGTGATACTTGTGGTAAGCCGGCACATGATTCGGGGGAATGCCCGCTTCTGCGAGATCAGGCACCGTCTCTTATGATGTATGGAGTGTACTGTGCTAAACTCACATTTTTTGAATCTCCTAATGATAGGAGGTTCCTGATGAGGCCCAGAGCATGACTACTGGGATTGTCAAGGTGACCAGAGGAGAGGTCTCCGAGACCCAGATTGTGCAGAGGCTCCGGGAGTTAGCCCCTGGGGACTTCCAGTGGGAGCTCGTCAGCCTCGCGGATAAGATGTTTAGGGTTGAGTTCCCTTCGGTGGAGGATCTGCAAAGGCTTCTGAGTTTTGGGATGTGCAAAGTGTCGGGTACAGATTGCATCCTCGAGTTCCATGAGTGGAAGCAGGTGGGGCCTCAGGGCAAGCCACTTACTCAGGCGTGGTTGTGTTTCTCCGGGGCCCCTAAGAAGCCGATGCAGGATGCTAGGGTCGTGGCTAGCTTGGGCATTATGGTGGGGAAGCCTGAGCGAGTGGATATGGCTTTTACCATAGCTCACGGGATTGCTCGTTTACTTGTTAGTATTTTGGACATTGAGTATGTGCCTGAGGTCGTCAAGTGGACTTATCGAGGCAAAATTTATAACCTTCTGATTGAGTTTGAGGATGAGACCCTGTTGGCCGAGGCGGCTAACGGGACTGACGTGGATATGCACGAGGGAGATGACAGCGCGGGAGCGAAGGAGTCTCCTGTCGATGAAACGGGATGACAGTTGTCCAAGGGACTGGGGTCCGTGTCTACGACGACCGAGGATGGGGCGGTTCCACCATCCTTGGTACCTACGACGACTCTGAGATTTGGGTCCTTCGAGCCTGCTTCTGCACCACCGAGGTTGTGGAGTAATCGAGTGGAGTCGGATGAGGCTTTTGATCTCGCGTTACCTGCTTTGGTTTTTGAGGATGCTGTGAGTCCCGCTCCTGGGGCTTCGATGGTCTCGGCCAGGGGAGAGGAGGAGGTGAGTAGGCAGGTGGCCACTACCTCACGTGCTCAGCACAGTGTCTCTCCTGAGGTCGTGGTTCCGGTGTTGGAGGCTTTGTCTTCGGGAGGGGTACTGGGGCAGGCGGCCTCGGCTCTCTCCTCTCGTGTCGAGGTGCGGGTCCTGCAGGTGGCTGTTCAGCCTTCTATAGGGGACTCGGGGAAGGTGGCACCCCTGTCCTTCTCTCCTCGAGTGCTGGACGAGGCCTCGGTGGTGGCGGTCTTACCTCTGGGAGGAGGCCCGATGCAAGTGGCCTCGGATCCCCCTTCTCCCGTCGCGTCGTCCGCTCTGCAGGTCGCGGCATCGCCGTCGAGAGGGGGCTCGGGGCAGGTGGCCTCGGAGCCCTACTCTCCTGGGGCGCCTATGGTGGCCGCCCCTCCGATGCTGGGGGGGGGGGAATTGGGCAGGTGGCCCATGCACTCCCTTCCCCCGGTGCGCTGCCGTCTCCACCCTGTGGGGCGCGAACGACGTCTCCGGCGCTGGCGAGTGCCTCACCGCGTCCTGGCATTACCGCTGGGGCGGCGGTGGAGGCTGACCAGCTTCGTGTTTGGGGTGAGGCAGGAGGCCACACCTCGAGCAGGATCTCTCATGAGGAGGTCACTGAGTTTGGAGGGATTCCGGATCCGATTTCTGAGGGACGACGGTTGAGCTGCCGTCTCCAGAATCATCCGGAGGTGGACGACATTCAGCAGCGGTGCGCCATGAGGGCGGCCAAGCTTCGTGATGTTGAGGTCACTACTGGTATGTCGGTCAATACCTCTAATTCCATTTTGCATTTTTTCTAATGATGAGAATGTTGATAAGGCAAATCAATTAAGAATTTCACTAGGTAGTAATGTTAGTGAAATTTCAAATTCTGTTAATGATCTCCTGGATTTAGAGGCTGAGCGGGCTTTAGAGATGATTCGCAACTTAGCAGCGGTTAAGCCCATGGGTGATTCTGAGTTTGATGCGTTGGGGGTCAGGGTGCTTGATAATTTTTGTGCGGATCTTATTCCTCCCATGCCTGAGTCAGAGGAGGAGGATGTTACATCTAAGAATGTTGTGGCCATACCTTCTGAGACTGGTTGTGAGAACCGGCTGCAGAGTCAGAGTATCACTAAACGCAAGTGGAAGCGGAAGATTTACCCGGTGTCCGCAGTGCTGTGCTAGGATCCGTACGGCTAAAAAATTCCATGATGAATTATGAAAGGAATCTTTTGGAATAGCAGAGGTCTAAAAGACTTGGCTAAAAGAAGGTTTCTTGCATAGGCGTCTCTCGAGCATAGATTAGATTTTATCGCTTTATCGGAAACTGGTAGAGATAATTTTGTGCCACAATTTTGAAATACTTTGTCGGGAGGTATTGATTTTGACTGGCACTATCTGCCACCGAGAGGGAGATCGGGTGGGATCTTACTCGGAGTTTGATGCAATTCGCTCGAGGTTCGAAGTGTGGTAATGGGAGATTTTGCAGTCAAGTTTTGGGTGCGGTCGAAGGCCGATGGGTTCAATCGGGCCTTGGTGGCGGTATATGGTGCCGCACAGCCCGAACTCAAGCCTGAGTTCTTGGCTGATCTGGTTAGGATTTGCGGCTCTGATCAGCTTTCTATCCTGGTGAGGGGTGATTTCAACATCATTAGAAGGCATGAGGAGAAGAACAATGATAACTTTGACGGCAAATGGTCGTTCATGTTTAATACTATTATTGAAAGCTTGGATCTGAGAGAGATTGAGCTCTCGGGAAGAAAATTTACTTGGGCTAACGCGATGCCAAATCCGACGTTTGAAAAGTTGGATCGAGTGTTGGCTAACGTCGAATGGGAACAGGAGTTTCCCTTTGTAACAGTTCAGGCTCTTTCCCGTGGAATTTCTGACCACACGCCGTTATTTGTTGACTCTGGTGAGGCCACCCACTTGGGAAATAAAAATTCGTTCTCTTTTGAGCTTGCTTGGTTTGAGCGAGAAGGCTTCTTTGATCTCGTAGCCAGAGAGTGGGCTAAGGATACCGGAGGTAAGACTGCGCTTGAGCGCTGGCATAATAAGATAAGGCATTTGAGAAGTTTCCTGCGTGGGTGGGCTAAGCATCTTAGTGGGATTTATAAGGTCGAAAAGGAACGACTCCTTACCCTTATTCAGTCCTTAGATGTAAAAGCAGAAACCACAGTTCTGCCAGCCTCGGAGCTTCATGCCGAGCTTGACGCGGAGATGAGGCTGAAAGAGCTTCTTCGAGAGGAGGAATTGAAGTGGGCGTTCCGGGCCAAGGTCCGGCGAGTAGTCCAGGGGGACGCGAACACTCAATTCTTTCACTTGATCGCTAATGGTAACACAGAAAGAAGAGGATCTTTCAGCTTGAACAAGATGAAGGAACGATTTTAGGACAGGAAAACCTAAAATTATACATTACCGAGTATTACAAGGAGTTGTTTGGACCCCCAGAGGATAACTATGTGTCTCTGGATGAGTCCAGGATTGAGGATATTCCTCAACTAACAACAGTGGAGAACAATATTTTCGCGGCTCCTTTTACTAAGAAAGAAGTGTTTGAGGCCATATCGCAAATGAAAAATAATAAGGCTCGCAGCTCGGATGGATTTCGGCTGAGTTTTATAAGAAGTGCTGGCATATTATTAAGGGGTATTTGTTGCCTTTGTTCAATGCTCTCTTCTTTGGGCAGCTTCAGCTTTTTCAACTGAATTTGGAAACGATAACCCTTCTTCCTAAGAAAACAGAGGCCGTGAGATTTGAGCAATTCAGGCCAATCTGTCTGCTTAATGTTAGTTTCAAAATTTTCACCAAGGTCAGGACTAATAGGCTCACACAGATTGCGCATGCTGTGGTGCAGCCTACCCAAACTGCTTTCATGCCGGACATGAACATCCTTGAAGGGGTTGTGGTCCTTCATGAAACGCTCCATGAGATTCACATGAAAAAGCTCGATGGAGCTGTTTTCAAGGTGGATTTCGAGAAAGCATACGACAAAGTCAAATGGCCTTTCCTTCAGCAGGCCTTACGCATGAAGGGTTTTGATGAAGCTTGGCGATGCCAGGTAGAATCTTTCACGCAAAAAGGGAGTGTTGGAATTAAAGTGAATGATGACATATGTCATTATTTCCAGACACACAAGGGCCTGAGACAAGGTGATCCAATGTCTCCTATTTTGTTCAACATTGTGGTTGACATGTTGGCAATTCTGATAGGAAGGGCAAAGGAGGCCGGTCAGGTGGGTGGCTTGGTGCCTCATCTAGTTGATGAAGGTGTGTCCATCCTGCAGTACGCTGATGATACAATCATCTTTATGGAGCACGACTTGGCAAAAGCGAGAAATATGAAGCTGGTGTTATGCTTATTTGAACAATTGACCGGATTGAAGATCAATTTTCATAAAAGCGAGTTGTTCTGCTTTGGTAGAGCCAATGAGGAACAAGAGGCTTATAGGCAATTGTTTGGATGCGAATTGGGGGTGTTACCTTTCACGTACTCAGGTATATCCATTCACCATCGTAAGCTGGCAAACGGAGAATGGATGAGCATCGAAGACTGATTTGAGAAGAAACTCAGCTGCTGGAAGGGCAAACTCATGTCATATGGAGGCCGACTGATCCTTATTAATTCGGTGCTCACGAGTATGCCTATATTTCTCTTATCTTTCTTCGAAGTCCCATTTGGTGTTAGCGATCCCGGTTCTTCTGACAGAGTGATGAACTAAAGAGAAAATACCGACTCGCCAAATGGGATATCATCTGTCGACCAAAGGACCAGGGGGACCTTGGTATTGAGAATCTTGAAGTCAAAAACAAATGTCTTCTCAGTAAGTGGCTGTATAAACTTTCAGTTGAAGCTGAGGCCACGTGGGTGCAAATTCTACGTAGTAAGTATCTGCAGTCCAAGACATTGTCCCGGGCGACAGTGAGACCGACCGACTCGCCGTTTTGGAAGGGGCTTATGAGAGTCAAAGCCGCCTTCTTTAATAGATCAAAGTTTATAGTCGGTAATGGTAACACCACTCGCTTCTGGGAGGATACTTGGCTTGGTGAAACGTCGTTGGCGCTTCAGTATCCGTCCCTGTATTGTATTGTTCAACATCGTGATGCTCTTGTTGCCACGATTTTGCAGTCCATTCCCCTTAATATTCAGTTTAGGAGGGCGCTTGTGGGCGGCCGGTGGGAAGCATATGGCTTCATTTGGTGAGTAGACTGATGGAGGTTCAGCTATCTCATCAGCCCGATCGGTTGTGTTGGAAGCTTACTAGGTCCGGAGAATTCACAATTAAGTCGATGTATATTGATGTCATTAACTCTAGTGTTATCCCTAGTTCCAAAGAGGTTTGGAAAGTCAAAGTTCCTTTGAAAATTAAAGTGTTTATGTGGTTTGTACATAAACAAGTCATTCTAACAAAGGATAATTTGATTAAGCGCAACTGGATAGGATCTACTAGGTGTAGATTTTGTGATCGGGACGAAACCATCAATCACCTCTTCTTTGCCTGCCCATTGGCAAAGGTTTTGTGGCACATGGTGCATATTGCCTTTAACATTACTCCTCCGAATTCGGTCAGTACGTTATTTGGAACGTGGCTTGTTGGGATAGAGTCCGAAACAGCTAGACACATTCGTGTAGGAGTATGTGCTTTGTTGTGGGCAATTTGGAATTGCAGAAATGGTTTGACTTTTAACAGAAGAACAAATATTCATTTTTTACATGTTTTTCATTTTTTACATGTTTTATTCCGAGCTACTGCGCTGATCCGTATGTGGTCCTTACTCACTCTGACGGATGCGAGGGAGCGTTTGGTTACTGGATCTGTCCAGTGGGAGATGGTAGCGCGGGATATCTTCAATCGGTTTGGATGGCGGTTAATAGGATAGGCAATTAGTTTACCTATCTTTGTTTTGCCAGCCGGTCGTGGCTTTTGGACCTTGTGTTTTTGGCGTTGTGGCTCTTTGTGAGCTCGCCGTTTTTTTATTTTCAGACTATACGATCTTGTTGAACACCTTTATTTATCTATTTATGTGGCCGTATGCATCGTTTTGATGCAAAGGCTGAGGAGACCCCTTTTCGATTTTTTTATTATTTTCTTGAAGAGGTTCAGTCCATCGGTTGTCGCTAACACACATGGTGTCTGAGCCTCAAATGTTAACAGAGGTAGCTAAACAGGCAGTTTCCTGTGATTCGGGCAACAATGGGACCATCTTTAGAAATGTAATGCACCCGATTAGTTATTACACTTCAGTTTGCTCGGTTCCTGCAGTATATGTCGCTAAGAATTTTACTCCTTATTCTCTTTTCAGCACATCCTAATTTTGCCTCTTATCATTTTTCCGAAATGTTTCAGGTTTTGTACCGCTAGCGTACTTTATTTTATTTGTACGTTCTCCTTTTTCTCCCCTTATTATTGAAGTCTTCCTTCCATCTCCGTATCTCCAACAAACAGATCTGTTGGCGAGTATGAGCTTCCATTACTATCTGGGTGATATGTTGCCAGTCAAAGAATTAAGCCTCCCAGCATTAGTTCGGCATGGGAGGAATTGGGATAAATTATTATGCAAAACGCTCATAAGATCCGAGAATAACTCAACATGTTGGTAGTGGGCATCGATGGCTCATTCTCTGAGGTCGTCAATTACACCCTATGTATGATATGGCTCTATACCTCCATCAACATGAAACTAGGATGCAAGAATGTTCTATATTCCCTCAAGATACATGAGGTCATCGGTGACAAAGCCATCCCGTGATAATCATCCATGAGGCCACCTTGCAGATTGTTGAGCGCTTTGCTGGAGTGTTGACGCCCCTTACGTTCCACGACATGATGCTGCAGTTGTTGCTAATCATGGGACACTTTGATTTGCTCCGACGACTAACATTACTATTGCAGGAATCATAATGCGTACATTACACCACCACACTTGCCGGGGGGCGACGACGGCCACCAGCAGGCCCAAAACCCCGTCATCGTCTAACTAAGCATCCTACCTTGGAACTAAACATGGAATTAAAACCTAACTCTGAACTCGCGTGAAGCCAGCCGTTGACGGAGACTACATAGAGGCTAAACATGGAGTAAACTACTCAGCCGCCTTGGCTGCACCATCAGGGCCGTGGGCGTCCGGTGCGATCTTCAAAGCATTGACGTCGAGGTTTGTCAGCTTTGCAATTGTCTGAATGTCTGCATCCGTCAGTAGCTCGTTGAAGCGCTTGATCAGCCTTGCCGCGATATCCGGGGTCATCTTGTCCCCTGGACCTAGCTGAGATCGGCGGCCAAATGCTGCAAGGCGGTGCAGTGCTACCAGCTTTGGGTACAAGAGGGGGGCTGCCATTTTCTGGAACAAGGAGATTGTTGAGGTTGAATCACACTCCATAGGACGGTTTACAATCACAGCCAAAGTGAAGGAATTGGGAATGAACATTCAGTTCTGGTTAACCACAGTCTATGGTCCAAATGACGACTCGATCAGAGAGGATTTCCTGCAGGAAATGTCAAGTAGTGCGCCGCCATTAGGACAAGCTTGGCTGATAACCGGCGATTTCAACATGATATATGAAGCAAGAGACAAAAACAATCAGCACCTGAATAGAAGATTTATGGGTAGATTCAGAAGAGCACTTGATTTTGCAGGGCTGAGAGAGATCAAATGCAAAAACCGGTGTTTCACCTAGAGTAACGAAAGAGAAAACCCAACACTCTGCAGCATAGATAAATTCTTCTGCAACCCAGACTGGGAAATTATGCATGATGGCTACATGCGGCATGCTGCATCAACTTCCTTCTCTGATCATTGCCCGCTAATCCTGTCCCGTGCTGATTGTCCAACACGTCTGGGAGAGGCCTGTCAACCATGACTGCCCGTTTGTCAGGATCAAAATAAATATGCAGAGGGCAACAAAGGACCTAAAAATCTGGAGCATGTCACTCTTCAGCAAAACAAAGTTGCAGTTCCACATAGAAAACGAAGTCATTTTACAGCTTGACGTTGCTCAGGAAAAAAGAGCTCTAACTGCAGAAGAGTTCAACCTCAGAAAGCTTCTAAAGACCAAAGTGCTGGGGCTTGTCGTGATTGAGAGGGCCAGAAAAAGGCAAGCTTCCAGGGTGACATGGCTTAGGGCATAGGATGCTAGCACAAAAAAAATTTCATGCAAAATGCAATGCAAGAAGAAGGAAGAACCACATCGACATGCTCAGAACGAGAGAAGGAACATTAGTAACTGAACATGCAGTGAAAACTGAAGAAATACGCGAGCACTTCGCAGAGGCCCTAGGCACATCAAGACAACTACATTTCACTTTGAATTGGAATGAGCTGCAGCTCCCAAGAATACCAGCACAAGGTTTGGACAACCCTTTCACGGAAGGCGAGGTTTGGGCTGCGATTGTTGCGTCTCCGGCTGAAAAAGCCCCTGGGCCGGACGGCTTCACCGACCAATTCCTCAGAGCAAGCTGGAACACCATCAAAGAAGATATAATGCAAGTGTTCAGTAAATTCTATCACCCTGCAGGAGAAAACTTTCATGAGATCAACAAGGCTTTCATATCTCTCCTGCCCAAAAAGGAGGCTGCAATGGAAGTGAGCCACTTCAGGCCGATCAGTTTGATCAATCCAGTCGAAAAACTCATCACCAAAGTTCTTTCAATGAGACTGGCAGCGATAATCCCAACGATAATCTCTCCGGCGCAATCAGCCTTCCAGAAAGGAAAATGCATTCATGATAGCATTCTCTACGTCCAAGGATGCGTCAAGGCTCTTCATAGGAACAGAAAACCTGCTCTGCTCTTCAAACTAGACATCGCGAAAGCCTTCGATTCAGTCTCCTGGGAGTACATCCTAGAGCTTCTTCAGCGCCTTGGCTTCAGTGCTAGATGGAGAGATTGGGTCTCGCTCCTGCTGTCCACGACATCGTCCTCTTGTTTACTAAATGGTGACAGCGGGCCGTCGATCTTCCACCGTCAGGGACTACGGCAGGGTGACCCTTTGTCCCCCTTGCTGTTTATCTTGGCGATCGGCCCTCTTCATCGTCTGCTGGCGGCAGATGCAGCCCAAGGCACCCTAGTGGCCCTCTAGTATGAGAATTAGTCTATACGCCGACGACGCTGTCATTTTTGCAAAACCTGTCAAAGACGAAGTATCAAAACTTCTGAACATACTCCACCTCTTCGGAGAAGCAACTGGCCTGTGTTTAAACCAAGAGAAATCCACAGTAGCACCAATTAGGTGCGAAGACCTAAACCTCGACGATATTCTCCAAGACTTTGGTGGAGCTGTAGTAGGTTTCCCAATGACTTACTTAGGTCTCCCTATCTGCACGGGTAGAATTAGGTTAGTTCATCTCCAATTCATTTTAGATAGGATTAGATCGCGGCTAGCAGGCTGGAAGGGAAAGTCAATGAACATGGCTGGAAAAAGAGTGCTGGTACGCAGTGTTCTATCTGCTATGCCAACTTTCGCCATGATTGTTCTTCGTCTGCCAAAAAAACTCCTTAAGGAAATAGACAAGACAAGGTAGAAGTTTTTGTGGGCGCAGGAGGAGGATCTGTCGGGAGGGAAGTGCAAAGTAAACTGGAAATCAGTTTGTACGCCGATTGGGAATGGAGGATTAGGGATACAATGTCACACCCTAGCAAGTCATGCATTAGAGTGTTGCATCATGTTTACTCTTTCATCAGAAACTTGAAATGGGGATCTGTGAAACCCTCAGAACCATTTTGAAAATGACCCAAATAAAAATTTCTCCAAAAGGATCCAAGAAAATGCTCATGTTGCTCTCTGAAAATATTGGACAGAGATAAAAATCAAACCAATATTTTTAGTGGCTCATGGACATTTATTTTGGGCATTGGGAATTAATGCATAAATATTTGCATTGGAAATATATTAATTATATATATTAATATATGCCCAAATATTATGCCAATTATAAAAGAGCTCTGGAATAATATAAATAGCTCCTGCAAAAATTGGCATAAGTTAAATAAATGATTTAGTATATTATTTAAATCAAACAAATGTCAGAAATTAAAAAAAAAGGAAAATATATAACAGGAGGAGCTTACCTGGGCTCCTCCACTGTGCGGCCCAGCCAGCTGGCTGGCCTAGCCGGCAGCCGGCCCAGCCCACCTCCCTCCTCTGTCGTCTTTGTCCCGACAGAGGGAGGGGAGTGTGGCCGGCGCGCGCGCGCGCCACCGCGCCACGCCACCTGCTCGCCTGCTTGCCTGGCCTCCCCTCCTCGCTCGACGCCCTGGACGACGCCACGCCCTCCCCCCTGCTCTCTCTCACTCTCCCCCGGCTCTCCCCTCCTCTCCCTCGCTCTCTCTCTCACTCGGCCGAACACCACCGTCGCCGCCGTTCGCCATAGCCACCGTCTCCGACCACCCCTCGCTCCCCCGACTAGCTCAGGAGCTCCGCCTCGACTCCCTCTTCCTCCCCACCGCTCCACAGCTCCCCGGAAGCCCTGCATCGCCGCCACGTCGCCGTTCCCCTCTTCGGGCTCCGACCACCGTCGCCGTCGAATTCGCCGTCTCCAGTGCGTCCCCGAGCCCGCTTCGACGCCCACTACAACCGCGGTGAGCTACGCCACCGTTTCCCCCTCTCCTTCCCCTCGTTTCCTCACCGTAGCCACCTCCCCACCACGGCCGAACCTCCGCCGTCGCCGAGCTCGCCGTCGACGCAGCTCCGGTGACCATTTGGTCACCCCGGCGAGTCCAACAAGTTCGCAAGACCCCGTAGAGCATCCCTAGCGCCTCGCTTTGCTCGACTTCGAGCTCCAGCACCGTTCCCGTGCACGACCGAACCCCGGCGGCCGCAGCCGAGCTCGCCGCCGTCGACTCCGGCCACCCTGACCCCAACGGGCTCCGCCAAGAGCTGCGGGTTGGCCTCAGCTCCACTCCGGTGGTCTCCGCAGTCCGTTTGGTGGCCGAAATGACCAAAACCGCTTCCGCCGCCGCGTCGGGCTCGCCGGCGGCTAAACGCCGGTGCAGCCGACTCGGGTTTGACCACGGGTGGGCCCTGGTTGACTCCCCTGAGTCAATGACAGGTGGGGCCCAGCCCTGTTAATTAAACAGGATTAGTTTTAATTAAGTTTTAATTAAAATAATCACCCTGACATGCGGGACCCACTGTCAGGTTTGACCTGGACCAGTTCCGTTGACCTGCTGACGTCACACTGACGTCAGGCTGACGCAGTAATTGATTTTCTGGATTTAAATTAAATCAGGAAATTCCAAAATATTATTTAAACTTCAAAAATTCATAACTTTTATTCTGTAACTCCAAATTGGACAAATTATATATGAAAAATGATCAGAAAAATCCAATCTATCCATCTGTACTATTTTCATGCATGATCAAACAAGTTAAATTGATGTTTTAAGCAGAACAAGAAAAGGCACTTTAAAAGGCCATATTTGAATTTGGAATTTGAATCTTTGATTCAAATTTGTTCAAACCCTTCTGGCTTTAGTTGCATTAGCCCAATACACTCATATTGCCATGTTTCATGCATGCATCATATTGTTGCACATTGTTTGGTGATGCTTGTGTATCGATGCCCTTTGCGACAGGTTCTGTCCCCGAGGAGTACCGTGATTACCCTAACGAAGAACCGTATCCGTGCATCGAACCATCAGGCAAGCAACCAACCATTTGATCATATCGATACAATCCCATGTTCTCGCTCCTGCTCTCTTTTACTGCATTAAGACAACGCGTTTCAAACTGCTGTGTGCTATGGTAGTTGAACCCATTTCCTCTGCATGACCTGTCATTGCCACAGTAACTAGATGAAACCCACTAGCATGTGTAGGAGTTGTTTGAGCCATATGTATGTGTTGTTCCTACCTCGCTATGCCTGCTATGCTTAGAGTCGTGTCAGGTCTGGTTCATCTGGGTGATGGGCTAGAGTGAAATGTTTATGTCGGTAATGAGAGTGGTGTGGTGAACACGATTTGGTAAAGGTATCGATGAGAGGCCATGTAGGAGTACATGGTGGGTTGTTTCATTGAAGCCGACCTTAAGCACTGAGATCTGTATGCGTGATTTAAGATACAGCTACTACCATGCATTGGGCCCTGAAATATGACCCCGCTCGACTTCTTATTCACCCTAGCTCTCTGTCCAGGAGTTGCAAGTAGTTTCTGGTGTTTGTAGCCTACTGGAGGCCGTGGACAGCGCTGACCGTAGGGGTGGGCTGTGATGCGGTAGGTACGTGGCACGGTGTACCGAATACCCGTTAGGTATCTCGGGAACCCTGTTCACATCGTTCGGGGCCGTATGGGAAACCTCGGCCGGACTCCCTGCGGATGGAACCTGAATAGGCGATAAACCTGGACTAGAGGCTTAAGTGTTTAGGTAGGTCGTGGTCTACACCCACGTCGGCTTTTGCTTGAAGTCTGCCGAGCACATGTCGTGTGCAGACGCTAAGTGGTGGAAACATGTATGAAGAAGTACACCCCTGCAGGGTTAACATGATCTATTCGAATAGTCGCGTCCGCGGTAAAGGACTACTTGGTTGCCTATACAGTTCATAGACAAGTAAATGGAAACTACTAAAAGCCTCAAGATAAGTGTGAGTGCCGAGGATGGCTCTTCCGTAGGAAGACGGAGGTGGATCCTCGGTAGTGTATTGAAGTGGTGAGTAGTGGACTATTGTGCGCAAAACCATTTCAAGTTGGAGTATCGTAGGATAGTCTAGCCAAGAGTCAAAGCTGGCTTGCTGCAATAACTCCACCAACCCTTCTTGATACTAAGCATGTATGTAGGATCTGATGTAAGTCTTGCTGAGTACCTTTGTACTCATGTTGCTATAATCTACATTTTTACAGAAGACGCTGCAACCCCTTCTGATGGGTTCTATGTAGACGTTGACATCAACGAGTAGGCTAAAGACCCAGGTGGTGACCCTGAGCTTGTGATGGACCACGTAGTATAGCTAGGCTTTCCAAGCCTCTTTTATTTTATTAGTTGTCTGTACTCAGACAAGTTACTTCCGCTGCTGGCTTGTATGACTGTATGACTTGTATGTGGGGTCGTGAGACCCGTACCTTTGTGTATGTTATGTATGGCTCACTGAGCCTTAATTAAAGTACTTGTGTCATAGAGTCATGTTGTGATGCTTCGTTGTATTTGCACATATCGAGCATATTGTGTGTATGATTGAAATGCTTGGTATGTGTGGGATCTGACTATCTAGTTGTTTATCTTTAGTAGCCTCTCTTACCGGGAAATGTCTCCTAGTGTTACCACTGAGCCATGGTAGCTTGCTACTGCTCTGGAACACCTAGGCTGGCCGGCATGTGTCCTTCTTCGTTCCTGTGTCTGTCCCTTCGGGGAAATGTCACGCTTTGAGTACCGGAGTCCTGTTAGTCCGCTACAGCCCGGTTTACCGGAGTCCTGCTAGCCCAGTGCTACAGCCCGGACCCACTTGCTGATGACCGACACGTTCGAAGTTGGGTCATGGATGCCTGTCCCTGTAAGTCTGTGCCACTTTGGGTTTACGACTAGTCATGTCAGCCCGGGCTCTTTATCATATGGATGCTAGCGACACTATCATATACGTGAGCCAAAAGGCGCAAACGGTCCCGGGAAAAGGTAAAGACGACACCCGTGGGGATACCGTGCGTGAGGCCGCAAAGTGATATGAGGTGTTACCAGCTAGATCGATGTGACATCGAGTCGGGGTCCTGGCAGCGTTGGTATCAGAGCCGGACTGCCTGTAGGTTCTCCAAGCCAAACTGGTCGATGTTGAGTCTAGAAATTCTTTAGTTATATGTAGGGGAATTGTTTGTGGGATGGAACGTAAGGCTCTTTTTACTCCTTATACCTTATGACTTTCTGATCTGAGTCAGTCCATTCTTCCACCGGGGGTTAAGGAATTAGGATCTGTTCTCTCTATCAGGATCACGAGTTACTAATCAGTAGTACCTTATAAGTTTGATGGTTACCAGCCTAGTTCAGTTCTACTACCACATTATGTTGCCAGAATGGATTCAGAACCTTGTTATGATGATGATGAGTGTATATGTAATCCTTTGTCAAATGTCTCAATATCCTTTTTGAGCATTTACAGCTGTTATGCTGCCGAAATTTTGCTAGAAATTCTAATGCCCTTGCATTATGATTGTGCTTTCAGATGGCCACTCGCGACCTCAATCAAGTGGTTCGCCTGACTCGATGCCTAGATGTACCCGGCCATACTGCTAAGTTGGTCAGGGTAATGACTGAGGCTGGATATCGCTGGTATCCTGAGTACACGGTCGAAGAGCAATTCCGAGACTTTAATCAAAGCCAGTATCTCTGCACTGTCAGGATATTTCCATCTTATCCTGGATCTACCGAGCTTCTTCACTGCTCCTATGGACTCGGGGTTACTATTGAGATGGCTGTGCAGGACGCCGCCTACTCTATGATGACCATTATGCGAGTCAGATCTGGGTTATTTCGGGACTCTGATTTCCGGTATATGCCAGGATCACTTCCGGGAGCACAAGGGTATCTCCAGGCTATCTATGCTGACCCCACTCAGGAGGATTCACGGACTCGCACCACTGCTGAGATGCTCGAGGATAAGGACCGAGAAAATCGGGCCTTAAGGCTAGAGCTCTTCAACACCCGTGCTGACCACTGGGCCACTTTGACTCGGTTCGCACCGGCGGTGCAAGCTGGATATTCAGATATGCGCGATCTCTATCCTGTGAGATCTGCTCTGCCAGACGTGATGGTTTGGCGTGATGTAGGAGGCATCGCCCCACCTCGCGGTCCCCGCAGGCCACCGTTTGTTGGTCCAAGGCCTCATCCTAGCCCCTATGGTCCACAAGCTCCGCGAGACCGTCTGTTTCCGGATGATCATGTTGAACTCCCAGGCTATGGAGGTGACTTTTACGAGGACTACTACGGATCGGTCTGAGTTAGTGGTAGTATCACTAGTTCGCACTAGCTGTGTCGTCTATCGTCCCGCGTGACTCGTGGGATATGACCTAGTTTGTACTCCTTCCGGAGGTGTAGAAAAATAATGTATAGGAGCTTGGAATGCCTCCGATGAGATGTAATCCTCTTTTCACCGTAATAGTACTTTGTTTGGTCTTGTACTAAACCCTGTATGGTGTGTATGACGAGGGAATAAAGAAGCAGTTTCTGTATCTACCATGTCATACGGATGATCATCTTGCATTCCGAGTTATTTCTTACATTATAAATCCTATGTCGGAATTTTACCATCCTGACTAAAACATTGTCTTGATTTCCTAGGATGGTCAACACGCGCGCTAACCCTGCTTCTCAAGAGCAGGCCGAAGGCAGTGAAGCCAGGGATGTAAATCTGCCTCATCCTCCTTCACTAGCCGAGGTGATGATGGAAGCTGAGAGAAACAAGCGGGAGACAAACCGTTTGTTGGAGCGTATTGAACAGAATACAGCACACCATCAGAGGGCTAACGTGGTGTCACTCAGTGACTTTATCAAATTGCATCCACCCACGTTCCACCACTCCGTCGAGCCTCTCGACGCTGATGACTGGCTTCGCAGTATCTCCCATAAACTGCGTTCCGCGCTGGTAGCGGAGGCTGACAAGGTCACCTTTGCTGCATATCATCTTGAAGGCCCCGCCAGTCTATGGTGGGAGAATTATGGAGCTATGCGCCCAGCGGGCCATGTCACTACTTGGGCTGAGTTCAGCGAGGCTTTCCGTGAACATCACATTCCGGAGGGTCTCATGGACCGTAAACGTGAAGAATTTTGCAGTTTCACCCAAGGCCGACTTTCTGTGGATGCCTATAGCAGGGAGTTTGGTAATCTCGCCCGATATGCAACTGAGGAAGTTTCTACTGACGCCAAGAAGCAAGCAAGGTTCCGTAAGGGCCTTAGTCCTGAGCTTCGCCGCGACCTCCGTCTGCATGAGTGCACATCTTTTTCGAAACTTGTCAACAAAGCCATCAGTGCTGAAACTGGTCAGACTGACTATGACGCAACACGCAAGCATGGACGTGACATGGGTTCCTCATCCGGTGCTGGTCCTCAGAAGCGCCGCGTGTGGGTACCCAACACTGCCCTGCCACCCAGGTTCACACCGAGGCCATCTTTCCAGGCGCCTCGCCCTGTTCAACAGTCTGCTCCAGCCAAGCCCTATGGGGGTTCAACTAACAATGCTCCTCCACGTACCAGTTCCGTGACTTGTTTCAAGTGTGGGGAATCTGGTCACTATATGCGTGAATGCCCCCAGACCAACCCCAATCAATCTGCTAAAGCTGTTGGCCGTGGCAAGCCGACAGGGAAAGTGTTTCATGCTAAACCGGTCACCGCTTCACGTGGCCATGTCAACTGTGTCTCTGCCGAAGAAGCTCAAGAGGACCCCAACGTCGTTCTCGGTACGCTTCTTGTTAATTGCCACCCGGCATCTGTTCTTTTCGATACAGGAGCCTCTCATTCTTTTATATCTGAGAATTATGCTCGCTTGCATAACATCGCATTCGGTGATATGCCAACCTCTATGGTAATCCAAACTCCGGGATCCAAATGGCAAACTTCTAGAGTAAGCCATGGAAACGAAATCCAAGTCGACAGACTTGTTTTCCTTGCATCTTTGATAGCCCTTAAATCTTCAGATATTAATATCATTCTGGGTATGGACTGGATGTCAGCTCATCATGCCCAAATTGATTGCTTCTCTAGGACTGTTCAACTCACCCATCCTTCGGGGAAGATAGTCAATGTCTTGACCCGAATAGCCAAGCGACAATTATACTCTCTTAACGCCAGCCTTTTGCCAGACCTTGAGGATGTTCCGGTAGTCCGTGACTTCCCGGATGTCTTTCCAGAGGAATTGCCAGGTGTTCCACCTGACAGGGATGTTGAGTTTGTAATAGACCTCATTCCAGGAACCGTTCCGATTGCTAGAAGACCTTATAAGATGGCACCACTAGAACTAGCCGAGCTTAAGAAACAACTCGATGAGTCCTTGAAAAAGGGTTTCATCCGACCTAGTTCATCTCCGTGGGCTTGCCCCGTCCTATTCGTCAAGAAGAAGGATGGTACGGACCGGATGGTTGTAGATTACCGACCTGTCAATTTGGTCACAATCAAGAACAAATATCCACTTCCCAGGATCAACGACCTGTACGATCAGCTCGCTGGATCCTCAGTCTTCTCCAAGATGGATTTGAGGTTGGGCTACCACCAAATCAAAATCAGAAACGGGGACATTCCTAAAACGGCCTTTGTTACTCGTTACGGCCAATACGAGTACACCGTCATGTCCTTCGGATTAACCAACGCTCCAGCCACCTTTTCTCGGTTAATGAACTCAATCTTCATGGAGTATTTAGATAAATTCGTCGTGGTTTACCTCGATGATATACTCATCTACTCCAAGAACGAGGAAGAACATGCCGAACATCTAAGGCTAGTGTTGCAGAAACTTCGAGAGCATCGCCTTTATGCCAAATTTTTCTAAATGTGAATTCTGGTTATCAGAAGTGACCTATCTGGGTCATGTAATATCTGGTAAAGGTATCGCTGTTAACCCTGAGCGAGTTCAAGCCGTCCTTAATTGGACTCCACCCGAATCGGTCAAGCAAGTTCGGAGTTTTCTAGGCTTAGCGAGCTATTGCCGTCGCTTTGTCGAGAACTTCTCCAAAGTTGCCAAACCTCTAACCGAACTCCTCAAGAAAGATAAGAAGTTCGAATGGACTCCACAATGTGAGCACAGCTTTCAGGAACTGAAAAGACGCCTGACCTCTGCTCCCGTACTGGTACCGCCAGACTTCTCCAAGGACTTTGTTATCTACTGCGACGCCTCGCGACAGGGACTAGGTTGCATTCTCATGCAAGATCGACACGTAATTGCTTACGCTTCACGGCAATTGCACCCACATGAGGAGAATTATCCTACTCATGATGTAGAACTTGCAGTCGTAGTCTATGCACTTAAGACCTGGCGACATTACCTCCTCGGTAATCGTTGCGAAATATTCACTGATCACCAAAGTCTGAAGTATATCTTCACCCAACCGGATTTGAATCTCAGGCAGAGACGTTGGGTTGAATTGATCACCGACTTCGACTTAGGAATAACTTACACCCCAGGGAAAGCCAACGTCATGGCTGATGCGCTAAGTCGTAAATCTTATTGCAACAATCTGATGTTACAACAAAGTCAACCGCTTCTCCATGAGGAATTTCGGAAGTTTAACCTTCACATTGTTCCTCAAGGTTTTATCTCCACCTTGGTGGCAAAACCTACCCTTACGGATCAAATTATCAAAGCACAGAAGGTAGATCCGGGAATCTCCCGCATCAAGAGGAACATTCAGAAAGGAATTGCGAATTGTTTCTCCATTAATGATCAAGGAGTCATATACTTCGGGAATCGACTAGTGGTTCCCAAAGTGCGAAACCTGAGGCGATTGATCCTTAAGGAAGCTCATGAATCTCCTCTCACTATTCATCCCGGTAGTACTAAGATGTATCAGGACCTACGCCAGAGGTTCTGGTGGACTAGGATGAAGAGAGAAATTGCTCAGTATATTGCAAATTGTGACGTCTGTCGTCGTGTAAAAGCAGAGCATCAACGGCCTGCTGGCACCCTTCAACCCTTAGCTATTCCTGAATGGAAATGGGATAAAATTGGTATGGATTTCATTACCGGTTTTCCCAGGACCAAGAGAGGGAATAATGCTATTTTCGTCGTGGTCGATCGTCTTTCCAAAGTAGCCCATTTCTTACCTGTTCGTGAGAGTATAACCGCTAGTCAACTGGCAGACTTATACATCTCCCGAATAGTGTCTCTTCATGGTGTTCCTTTGGAAATTAACTCGGATCGAGGAAGTCTTTTCACCTCTCGATTTTGGGAAAGTTTCCAAAATGCTATGGGAACTCGTCTCTCCTTTAGCACCGCTTTCCACCCTCAGTCGAGTGGTCAAGTGGAACGCGTCAACCAAATTCTAGAAGACATGCTTCGAGCCTCTGTTATCTCATTCGGAATGGACTGGGAGAAGTGCCTTCCATTTGCCGAATTCGCTTATAACAACAGCTATCAATCTAGCTTGGGTAAAGCCCCTTTTGAAGTTCTCTATGGACGACGGTGTCGAACACCCCTTAACTGGTCAGAGACCGGGGAAAGACAATTCTTTGGCCTGGATATGATTCAGGAAGCAGAAGAGCAAGTTCGTATCGTTCGTGAAAAGTTGAAAACAGCTCAATCTCGTCAAAAGAGTCAATATGACCGAAAACATAAGGCTATGACTTTCGAGGTTGACGAGAAGGCTTATCTTCAGGTCACCCCTCTGAAGGGAACCCATCGTTTCGGTATCAAAGGCAAATTGGCTCCTCGTTACATTGGACCTTTTCGCATTGTTGCCAAACGAGGAGAAGTTGCCTACCAGTTGGAACTACCTCCGCACCTCTCCAGAGTTCACGATGTCTTCCACGTTTCTCAACTCAGGCGTTGCTTCTCGGATCCTATCCGTGAAGTGGACCACGAAACGCTTGATCTCCAAGATGATCTTACATATCGAGAGTACCCCATTCGTATCCTCGATCAAGCCGAACGTACCACCCGGCGTCATAATATCAAGTTTCTCAAGGTTCAATGGTCGCACCATTCTGAGGATGAAGCAACTTGGGAAAGGGAGGATCGTCTTCGACTTGAATATCCCGCCTTCTTCTCGGAGGAACCCAAATCTCGGGACGAGATTCTTTTGAGTGGGGGTGAGTTGTCACACCCTAGCAAGTCATGCATTAGAGTGTTGCATCATGTTTACTCTTTCATCAGAAACTTGAAATGGGGATCTGTGAAACCCTCAGAACCATTTTGAAAATGACCCAAATAAAAATTTCTCCAAAAGGATCCAAGAAAATGCTCATGTTGCTCTCTGAAAATATTGGACAGAGATAAAAATCAAACCAATATTTTTAGTGGCTCATGGACATTTATTTTGGGCATTTGGAATTAATGCATAAATATTTGCATTGGAAATATATTAATTATATATATTAATATATGCCCAAATATTATGCCAATTATAAAAGAGCTCTGGAATAATATATATAGCTCCTGCAAAAATTGGCATAAGTTAAATAAATGATTTAATATATTATTTAAATCAAAACAAATGTCAGAAATTAAAAAAAGGAAAATATATAACAGGAGGAGCTTACCTGGGCTCCTCCACTGTGCGGCCCAGCCAGCTGGCTGGCCCAGCCAGCAGCCGGCCCAGCCCACCTCCCTCCTCTGTCGTCTTCGTCCCGACAGAGGGAGGGGAGTGTGGCCGGCGCGCGCGCGCGCCACCGCGCCACGCCACCTGCTCGCCTGCTTGCCTGGCCTCCCCTCCTCGCTCGACGCCCTGGACGACGCCACGCCCTCCCCCCTGCTCTCTCTCACTCTCCCCCGGCTCTCCTCTCCTCTCCCTCGCTCTCTCTCTCGCCCGGCCGAACACCACACTCGCCGCCGTTCGCCATAGCCACCGTCTCCGACCACCCCTCGCTCCCCCGACTAGCTCAGGAGCTCCGCCTCGACTCCCTCTTCCTCCCCACCGCTCCACAGCTCCCCGGAAGCCCTGCATCGCCGCCACGTCGCCGTTCCCCTCTTCGGGCTCCGACCACCGTCGCCGTCGAATTCGCCGTCTCCAGTGCGTCCCCGAGCCCGCTTCGACGCCCACTACAACCGCGGTGAGCTACGCCACCGTTTCCCCCTCTCCTTCCCCTCGTTTCCTCACCGTAGCCACCTCCCCACCACGGCCGAACCTCCGCCGTCGCCGAGCTCGCCGTCGACGCAGCTCCGGTGACCATTTGGTCACCCCGGCGAGTCCAACAAGTTCGCAAGACCCCGTAGAGCATCCCTAGCGCCTCGCTTTGCTCGACTTCGAGCTCCAGCACCGTTCCCGTGCACGACCGTACCCCGGCGGCCGCAGCCGAGCTCGCCGCCGTCGACTCCGGCCACCCCGACCCCAACGGGCTCCGCCAAGAGCTGCGGGTTGGCCTCAGCTCCACTCCGGTGGTCTCCGCAGTCCGTTTGGTGGCCGAAATGACCAAAACCACTTCCGCCGCCGCGTCGGGCTCGCCGGCGGCTAAACGCCGGTGCAGCCGACTCGGGTTTGACCACGGGTGGGCCCTGGTTGACTCCCCTGAGTCAATGACAGGTGGGGCCCAGCCCTGTTAATTAAACAGGATTAGTTTTAATTAAGTTTTAATTAAAATAATCACCCTGACATGCGGGACCCACTGTCAGGTTTGACCTGGACCAGTTCCGTTGACCTGCTGACGTCACACTGACGTCAGGCTGACGCAGTAATTGATTTTCTGGATTTAAATTAAATTAGGAAATTCCAGAATATTATTTAAACTTCAAAAATTCATAACTTTTATTCTGTAACTCCAAATTGGACAAATTATATATGAAAAATGATCAGAAAAATCCAATCTATCCATCTGTACTATTTTCATGCATGATCAAACAAGTTAAATTGATGTTTTAAGCAGAACAAGAAAAGGCACTTTAAAAGGCCATATTTGAATTTGGAATTTGAATCTTTGATTCAAATTTGTTCAAACCCTTCTGGCTTTAGTTGCATTAGCCCAATACACTCATATTGCCATGTTTCATGCATGCATCATATTGTTGCACATTGTTTGGTGATGCTTGTGTATCGATGCCCTTTGCGACAGGTTCTGTCCCCGAGGAGTACCGTGATTACCCTAACGAAGAACCGTATCCGTGCATCGAACCATCAGGCAAGCAACCAACCATTTGATCATATCGATACAATCCCATGTTCTCGCTCCTGCTCTCTTTTACTGCATTAAGACAACGCGATTCAAACTGCTGTGTGCTATGGTAGTTGAACCCATTTCCTCTGCATGACCTGTCATTGCCACAGTAACTAGATGAAACCCACTAGCATGTGTAGGAGTTGTTTGAGCCATAGGTATGTGTTGTTCCTACCTTGCTATGCCTGCTATGCTTAGAGTCGTGTCAGGTCTGGTTCATCTGGGTGATGGGCTAGAGTGAAATGTTTATGTCGGTAATGAGAGTGGTGTGGTGAACACGATTTGGTAAAGGTATCGATGAGAGGCCATGTAGGAGTACATGGTGGGTTGTTTCATTGAAGCCGACCTTAAGCACTGAGATCTGTATGTGTGATTTAAGAATCAGCTACTACCATGCATTGGGCCCGAAACCAATGGACCCTCTCGGCTTCTTATTCACCCTAGTTCTCCGTCCAGGAGTTGCAAGTAGTTTCTGGTGTTTGTAGCCTACTGGAGGCCGTGGACAGCGCTGACCGTAGGGGTGGGCTGTGATGCGGTAGGTACATGGCACGGTGTACCGAATACCCGTTAGGTATCTCGGGAACCCTGTTCACATCGTTCGGGGCCGTATGGGAAACCTCGGCCGGACTCCCTGCAGATGGAACCTGGATAGGCGATAAACCTGGACTGGAGGCTTAGGTGATTAGGTAGGTCGTGGCCGACACCCACGTTGGGCTTCCGCTTGAAGGTTGCCGAGTACATGTCGTGTAAACGACGGTAAGTGGTGAGAGCGTGTATGAATAAGTACACCCCTGCAGGGTTAACATGATCTATTCGAATAGCCGCGTCCGCGGTAAAGGACTACTTGGTTGCTTATACAGTTCATAGACAAGTAAATGGAAACTGTTAAAAGCCTCAAGATAAGTGTGAGTGCCGAGGATGGCTCTTCCGTAGGAAGACGGAGGCGGATCCTCGGTAGTGTATTGAATTGGTGAGTAGTGGACTCGTGTGCGCAAAACCATTTCAAGTTGGAGTCTCGTAGGATAGTCTAGCCAAGAGTCAAAGCTGGCTTGCTGCAATAACTCCACCAACCCTTCTTGATACTAAGCATGTATGTAGGATCTGATGTAAGTCTTGCTGAGTACCTTTGTACTCATGTTGCTATAATTTACATTTTTACAGAAGACGCTGCAACCCCTTCTGATGGGTTCTATGTAGACGTTGACATCAACGAGTAGGCTGAAAGACCCAGGTGGTGACCCTGAGCTTGTGAAGGACCTTGAGTATAGCTAGGCTTCCCAAGCCTCTTTTATTTTACTAGTTGTCTGTACTCAGACAAGTTACTTCCGCTGCTGGTTTGTATGACTGTATGACTTGTATGTTGGGTCGTGAGACCCGTACCTTTGTGTATGTTATGTATGGCTCTCTGAGCCTTAAATAAAGTACTTGTGTCGTAGAGTCATGTTGTGATGCTTCGTTGTATTTGCACATATCGAGCATATTGTGTGTATGATTGAAATGCTTGGTATGTGTGGGATCTGACTATCTAGTTGTTTATCTTTAGTAGCCTCTCTTACCGGGAAATGTCTCCTAGTGTTACCACTGAGCCATGGTAGCTTGCTACTGCTCTGGAACACCTAGGCTGGCCGGCATGTGTCCTTCTTCGTTCCTGTGTCTGTCCCTTCGGGGAAATGTCACGCTTTGAGTACCGGAGTCCTGTTAGTCCGCTACAGCCCGGTTTACCGGAGTCCTGCTAGCCCAGTGCTACAGCCCGGACCCACTTGCTGATGACCGACACGTTCGAAGCTGGGTCATGGATGCCTGTCCCTGTAAGTCTGTGCCACTTTGGGTTTACGACAAGTCATGTCAGCCCGGGCTCTTTATCATATGGATGCTAGCGACACTATCATATACGTGAGCCAAAAGGCGCAAACGGTCCCGGGAAAAGGTAAAGACGACACCCGTGGGGATACCGTGCGTGAGGCCGCAAAGTGATATGAGGTGTTACCAGCTAGATCGATGTGACATCGAGTCGGGGTCCTGACATACAAGACCTCCATCGTTTCGGCAGAGCACTGCTTTTGAGATGGCTGTGGCTATCCTGGGCTCAACCAGACATGCCATGGAGGGATTTCCCCACACCCTGTGATCAGGAAGACAAGAAACTCTTTGCCATCAAAACCAGGGTTGCGACCGGGGACGAAAAAACTGTAAATTTTTGGACATGCAATTGGCTGGGAGGCGCTCCTCTTTGCAACTTCTTCCCTGCTTTGTTCAGGCACTCAAGAAGGAAGACAAGGACGGTAGCGGAGGCCCTCAGAAATGATCAATGGATCAGAGATATTCGGCATGGAAACTGGGAAAATATAGTGCCCGAGGTAGTCTCTCTCGCTAGACTGATCCGATAACAAGGTCAAGTTCTAGCAGAGCACCAGCAAGACAGGATCAGATGGACAATGAGCGGCAACGGCATCTACTCCACCGGTATGGCATACAAAACACAGTTCAATGGCACCCCCTCCACACACATGAAGAGCATAATCTGGAAGGCATGGGCCCCTGCCAAGATCAAGATCTTCTCTTGGCTGCTTCACTTGGATCGTTTATGGTGCAAAGATAGGCTTCAGCGCCGCGGATGGCCAAACTCCTACTTCTGCCACTTCTTTAGAAGAAACCTGGAAACGTCAGTCCATCTCTTCTGGAATTGTACTATCTCCAGAGAAGTGTGGGCTGCAGTTGCATCGTGGAAAGGTTGTGCCTCCCTAGCCCCCCAGCAAAGAGAGCAAACATCCACACCCGCGGCGACCAAGCAAATCATGCCCCGCACAAGAAAAGAGGAAAAGAAGGGAGTTCGAACCATGATCATGGCCACAACCTGGGAGCTCTGGAACGCAAGGAACAACAGCGTCTTCAGAGCGAAGGAAGTGGAGGCGTCGAACATCACCAGGGCGATCAGGGAAAACTTAGAGCAATGGCGGATCGCTGGAGCCCCCGTTCGGGGATTTTGGCGCGAGATAAAACCTATAGCGCAAGAGCCGGGGTTGGGGAGGGGGGGGGACCACCCCTCATGTCCTTCTCTCCATCTTCTTTTCGGTTATATCCTTCTTGATCGCTTTGATCAAACCTTGTATTCTTTCACCCCTCTGCTAAATCAACGCAAGCCAGCCGAGCTGGATCTTTCAAAAAAGAAGGTAATCATCCATGAGTCCAGCCATGTAACTCTAGCATACAAGAAGATATGTTTTCATTCATCTTTGCATTACTGGCAACGAAAAAAATAGCGTGCTATGAAAAAATAGTGAGGCCCTTAAAATATGCTATTAGCATGCTATACCGCGCTATAGTGTGCTACTAGCGAGACATTGTACAATAATTTAATTAGCGAGACATTGCTTAAAGTGCTATAACGTGCTATTTTTCACACTTCTCCCAAAGTCTTTCTGGAAACTGGATGCATATAAATTTTATACCTACTTTATCTTCAAGTGTCTACATGGATGCTTCTTTTCTACTCCCCAACATGGTGATGCTTGAAGTATTGATAATAATTCACTGGAGATTACCTTGAGTAGTCAACTATTCATACTGTTTGTTCCTAGTCGTTTCCTTCCTTGAAGAAAGATTAATTGTTGGGTCCTCTTGTTCAGTTCATCATAAGCAAGCTTCAGAACAACGTTTTGGCTTTAGAAAATCACTTGGCGGGGGAGTGGTGGAGTTATGAGGCCATAACTCTCAACATGAGGACATTGATAAATATGCATGTGAAACTTCTTTAATGGAGTTGTTGGCTCATGCACCTTTCTAGAAGAATTCTATTTATTCTCTAATCATCCATCTTCATTCTGCCATCATCTCTTTCTGAGTTGTGACTCATTTCAGCTTTTCCTCTCCCTTTATCGCCCTCTACTACCCTCTGTGTTTACGCAAGTGAGTCCATGTTTCAGGGTGTGCTGCACTCTGTGAGCAAGATGGATTCAGAGTACACAGACACCTCAAGCTGCTCAGCTTACAAATCCTAGCTCATTGCATTTTGTTGGCAGCTCGTTGCACTGACCATTAGTTAGGCCTGTGAGTCACTAGGGAATTTGTGATCAAAACGAGACAATTAAACACCTCTTTCTCGAATGTCTACTTGCAAGATTGTTATGGCGATCCATTCATATTGCTTTTAACGTTAATCCTCCAATGAGTATAAACACGTTATTTGGGACGTGACTTAATGGAATAGACATACACGCAACTAAACATATTCGGATAGGAATATGTGCGCTATTATGGGCTATATGAAACACTCGAAATGATGTGATTTTTAATGGGATAAAATTCACTAATTTTTTGCAGATTATTTAAAGAGCTACAGTCTGGATCCGTATGTGGTCGTTACTCAGTCATGCGGACTACAAAGAGCTTATGGTTATTGGGTGCAGTCGATGGGAGACGGTTGCACGGGCTATCTTCAGCCGATTTGGATGACGAGCTAATAATAAGCTAGGTGTATAGGCATCGTAGCCTGTTTTTATAGCCGGATGTGGCGCTTTCTCGTCGGGTGTGGCGTTTTACAGATTCGTTTATCTTTCATGCTTAGATTTTGAGCTTTCGTGGAACTTAAGACCTTATTTTGATTTTAATAATATTGCTGCATTGCATCGATTGATGCAGACGTCGGAGGTAAGCCTCCTTTTCCAAAAAAAAGGGAAAGCAGATGTGCGAAAGTAGAAACATTGTGTGCGATTGCTGAACAAAATGATACGTTGAGCGCATGTGTCACGACCTATGTTGCGGACAGGGTAGTCCTGGATGGTAGGAGGATTCGAGGGCTTGCCAGTAGTTTAGGGAAGACCTCAACTGACACAACAAACAAGGAAAGATCTCAACAGAATCTAAACTGACCAAAATAGTTTGACTTGAAACACAATTAGGACCTACTCCTATCTGGCTGGATACAGTACCCCATGACGTGACAAGCATGTGGCTGTCTACACTGACGTCTTTGTTGGTGCCTTAAAACTTGAAGAAAAAAAAGGGTAAGTCCTTAGAAGCAGTAATATTTGTAGGTTCTTTGGTGCAAGTTATTTTGTTTAAGTCGAGTTAAATCCACAGAACCACCCCATTCGAGTCACGAGTTGCGGAAAAGCACCACTTTAAGATTTGTGGCATTTTGCACAAAACCGAATTCTTGTCGGTGGCAAAAAAACACTAATAAAAAATGCTAAGTGTTTTGATGACGTCACTAATTAGTCTGGCCCGGACGTCGGGCTGAGTTGGCAGAAAAAGTCCCACGCAGGAAAATTGTCTTGGTCTTCTTCTTCCTCCTCCTTTCTCTCTTCGTGGCATTACATCAAACAGGTTGTGTGCCCCGGCGTATCCCTCGCCGTAGAAGCACCAGACGCTCCTGGGAGCCATCGTCGAGCAAACCATTTCCATACACGGGCCTTGCACTACCAGTGCCACCATAGGCAAATTAGTGAGGCCGCTGAGGTGGGTGGTAGAGGCCGGTGGTGAGGGCGCGTCTGACGCCCCATGCTCCAAGGAGAAGGGGCGTGGCGAGGGCCCAACGCGGAGGTCCACGACGAGGTAGACGGCGCCCTAGGCGAGGGAGAGCGCGAGGGCTGGGTCGAGCATGGAGGGAAGGGGTAGGAAGTAGAGGACGAGTCTGTTGCCGAAGGGGATGGGTCCCGTGAACAGCGTGTCCGCGGTGGCATTGACCGGCTGGCGGTGCTGCGACCGAAAGAAGACGAGTTGCGCCCACGTCCAAAATGCCGCGCAGCGTCCTCCATGGACGACGACCTGCAGCTCAAAGTTAATCGTGGATCTTCCAAGGACACCAACACCAGCAGTTCTTGTCCAGCTCCTCGGTCCTCGACGTACCCGCTACTATCCAATTCGTGCTGGAGTGTGGGATCCCGATCATCCCGCCGTGATGGGCATGATGAAGGAAATATGCCCTAGAGGCAATAATAAAGTTTTTATTTTATATTTCCTTATTCATGATAAAAGTTTATTATTCATGCTAGAATTGTATTGATCGACAACCTTAATACATGTGAATACATAAACAAAAATAGTGTCCCTAGCGAGCCTCTACTAGACTAGCTCGTTGATTAAAGATGGTTAAGGTTTCCTAACCATGGACATGAGTTGTCATTTGATAACGGGATCACATCATTAGGAGAATGATGCGATGAACAAGAGCCATCCCTTAGCTTAGCATAATGATCGTTCAGTTTTATTGCTATTGCTTTCTTCATGTCAAATACATATTCCTTCGACTATAAGATTATGCAACTCCGGATACCGGAGGAATGCCTTATGTGCTGTCAAACGTCACAATATAACTGGGTGATTATAAAGATGCTCTATAGGAATCTCTAAAGGTGTTTGTTGATTTGGCATAGATCGAGATTAGAATTTGTCACTCAGAGTATCGGAGAGGTATCTCTGGGCCCTCTTGGTAATATACATCATAAGCTTGCAAGCAAACGACTAAACAGTTAGTCACGGGGTGATGTATCGCGGAACGAGTAAAGAGACTTGCCGGTAACGAGATTGAATTAGGTATGAAGATACAGACGATCGAATCTCGGGCAAGTAACATACCGATGGACAAAGGGAATTACGTATGTTGTCATAACGGTTCGGTCGATAAAGATCTTTGTAGAATATGTAGGAGCCAATATGGGCATCCAGGTTCCACTATTGGTTATTGACCAGAGAGGTGTCTCAGTCATGTTTACATAGTTCTCGAACCCGTTGTGTCGTTCGATGACGATATAGTACTATACTATGAGTTACGTGATTTGGCGACAGAATATTGTTCGAAGTCCCGGATGAGATCACAGACATGACGAGGAGTCTTGAAATGGTCGAGAGGTAAAGATTCATATATAGAACGATAGTATTCGGACACCAAAAAGAGATGGGCCTTATGGGCCAAGAGGGGAAACGCACCAGCCACAAGGGGCTGGTGCACCCCCCATATGGGCCGGCCTAAGGCGGAGAAGGAAAGGGGGGAGGGAAAGGAAGTGTGGATTAGCATTCCCACTTCCTTCCCTCTCCCCCCCCCCCCCCTTTTCCTTCCCTCTTGGGGAAACATGGCAGGGGGGGCGCTGGGCAAGGCAGGCCCCTAGGGCGCGCCCTGGCCTCTCCCCTCCCCCATCCACCTATATATATGTGGGAAGGGGGGGGGGCACCTAGCACACCCAAGATCAATTGTTATTCGTGTGCAGCACCCCTCTCCACCATTTACACCCGCGGTTGTATTTTTATAGTGCTTAGGCGAAGCCCTGCGGAGATCACTTCACCATCACCATCACCATGCCATCGTGCTGACGGAACTCATCTACTACCTCGACGTCTTGCTGGATCAAGAAGGTGAGGGACATCATCGAGCTGAACATGTGCAGAATGCGGAGGTGCCGTGCGTTCGGTACTTGATCGGTTGAAGCGCGAAGAAGTTCGACTACATCAACCGTGTTGTGAAATGTTTCTGCTTACGGTCTACGACGGTACATAGACACACTCCCCTCCTTGTTGATGCATCTCCATGGATAGATCATTGCGTGTGAATAGATTTTTGTTTTGTTTTCCATGCAACATTTCCCAACACATGAAGCGACTCACCTTCCCCGGCGGCGCCTTCGACCTCACGCATTGGGCATGGTGTCGAGTTCTATGGCACATCGAGGGAGGCAAGCTCTTGCTAGAGGTGAGTTTGCACTCTTCGGCAAGCCGGAGGTGATGGGGGAGAAACGAGCGGGAGGGCCGGCGGGGGTGCCGCCATGCACTCGTCCATGCCTCGAGGTGGGAGCGGGCGGAGGAGGAGAGATCAGTGCCGCCGTCTCGGCTGTTTCGCATGTCTGGGGCATGACCCGGTTCCTAGCCTCGAATGCCGTCATGTGAGGAGGGAGTGGATCCAAAACAACGTGCGGCGGCCTTAGCGGATCTGGCAGCCGCATGACCAGCTATTGCTTGACCGGAGAGAGGAGGTGGAAGGGGATACGTTGGGATGTTTCATGGCAGGGGGAGGGGGCGGAGGGGCATAGCCCGGCCACAAGGTCGTTGGAGGTGGCGGGTGGGTGGGAATCGGGAGATGAGGGAGAGGAAAAAAGGAAATGGAGGAGGAAGAAGACAGTGTCTACGTGGCAGTTTTTTCTTACCTACGTTGTGTTTTTTTCCTGCCAACTCAGCCCGAAAAGTGGACACAGCGCTTAGCATTTACTGTCAGTGCTTTTTCTCATTGTCAGAATTTTGATTCGGTGCAAAATGTGATGAACCATAAAGTGATGGTTTTCCGGTAATCGTGACACAAATGTGGTTGTTCTGTGCATTTAACTCGTTCAAGTCTAAGGTTCATGATTTTTTTCACCATACATGGAAAAATTGATGAACCTTAATTAGTTTGTACTCTGTAGGGAAAAAATGGAAATAACAGGTGGACCAGTCTACACTTAACTAAGCTCGCTACGGGCGATGATCCCTTAGGCCTCGTTTGGTAGGAGAGGATCGAGGGGGTTTCGAAGGCAATTTCCTCGCGTGGCCCAGAAACCCCGCAGAACCGCGAGGGACCATTTGGTACGCGGGTATTCGACGGCCCAACCCCCTCCGACCCCCTCCTACACCCTCCTTTCCACGCAGTACAGAACCCTCGAGGGGGGCCTCGCGGATTTGGGAGGAACGACAACCACGCCGCCGCTCGATTCCTCCACAACACGCCGTCGAACTACGCCGGCGTACCTCCTCCGCCATACTGGCCTTCTCCTCGGTGGTAAGCCCTCGCCTCGCCTCCCCTCCTTTCCCCTCGTCGTCTAGGGTTCTTCAATCCGCCCGGCCATGGTTGCCGCCTCATCTTCCCCGGCGAGCTCGCCAAGCGCGACGTCTCCGAGGGCACCAAAGCCATCACCAAGTTCACCTCCTCTTAGATTGTGTCCCCTGAATCCAGTAGCAGGTTACTGTTGGTTTAGTGATTCACTGTCAACTCTGAATCTTGAGGTGAACTGCAAGTAGTGGTAATGCTTGATGTGGTTATCTGCAAGTAGTAGTGGTAATGCTTGATGTGAATTGCCGAATTGGTGCCAATGCTTTGTTGGTTCGTTGGATGCATCAACTTGGTGTGGGAGGAGGACGACGAGCCTGTGAAATCCGACTGATACGAGATACGAGTGGAGTGGAGTTCAACATGTATCTTTATTTATCAAGAGATGTTTTGCCCATCTATGATGGTTTTGTGATTTAGGAACAAATGTATATTTGATGCATGAGTCATGGGTCAATTAGGGTCTGATACTTGTGTTACCCACATTTTTTTTACTGAATAAGTAGGAAAATCATGGTTCAAAATACTACAGTATATATTTGTGCACCCATAGAAAACATGGTAAGCATGGCAACACAGTATCCCTTTTTCGGGTTTGGTTAAACAATGTTAGATGTCGTCTCATCACACCAAGACCAAGAACACTTGCACTGACCTAGATTATTCCTGTTCACCCATAGAAAAGTATGGCCCTGCTTGAACAGCTCATGGCAAGCATGGCAAAGTAGAAAATTCTGTCTTCAGAAATCACCAAGACCAAGAACACCACTGCAGGAGACCGTGGCAAGCATGCACCTATCATGCTTTGAGTGATTTTTGATGCCCTGCAGATGACATTTTTAACTGCCACTAAACCAGTTGTTGGGCCATAAATGCTAGTATTAGTAGCTCTTCATTAACCTAATCAAGTAATCATACACCCAAAAATGATGCAACGTTCTTTAAGCAGCAGCTCCAAACAATCCTTTTGTTTTTGCTTACCAGCACTGAAAGAAGACAGAAGAACAGTTCACTGTCAGAGAGAGATGCATCATGCCACTTCGCTCCATACCGGCATTTAGTCATAGTGCTTGCCTTTTGGGAGGAGGGAAGGGCAAGCTAGTCTTGAGGCTGTCTCACCTGATGTACTGACAATGTACATTGTTGAGCCAATTGTCTGTTTTGTCAGATAGTTAACTTGATGCACAATAATTGCTTCTTATGGATGTGTGATATTTTCACATCACTGCATGTGTATTCCTTCTGCCCTTTGGTATGGATAGTACAGTTATCCCCCTGATTTCTGTATGTCTTAGCAGCATATGTGCATATACACAATTTTTCTTGTGTTAGGAAATTCATCCAGCTCCATGTGAAGATACAGTTTTCAGTCGAAAACTATTTTAATGCTCCCTCCGTCCCACAAGACAAGACGTTTTTGCAAGCTAAATATGCTTGCAAAAGCGTCTTATATGTGGGACGGAGGGGGTAATTTTTAACAAGATAGGAGCTACGTGTAAGCCTTATTAATATCTCCACCCATCAGTGTGACACAACTCAGAAATTGTGTTCTGCAGTTTAATAAATGTGTTTTGAAAAACATCATTTGCTTGAAGTGGTAGCTAGCAGTTATATTTCCTTGACTCAATAGTAATACAACATTACGCTCCCCTTGTTTATAGAAGGTGTTAATACCTTTGCTGTGTTGCAGATTCTTGAGGTTCCAAGTCCGTCGGAGGAAGGCTCGTCCGTCGTCAAGAGGAACTCGCTGTCAATTCATCTGTAGGACAACATCATTCTCACCCTTGCTTGGTCTGTAAAAATATAATTGATTGTGAGCTATGAGAGATTATGTTGCTGTGATGTGATTGATATTTCTGTGATGAGATACTGATTCCAAGTCAAGAATGTGAAGAACTGCTGTCACATTTTTATTAGGTGTCATTCACAATTTTATAGCAAGTTTGTCTACCATTTAACCTGTAAAGATTGGATTTTTAACTGTTTTATACCATTTTAACTCAATAAGGCAATCCCTGCCTACCAAACAGTGTTTTATATGGAGGGGATTATGGCGGGAGAGGGATTTCAGGTTTCAAGGGGATGTGAGGGGATTGGGTGGAAGAGGGGGATTCACCAAATCCCCTGAAATCCCCTCCTCCCCAAACCTCTCAAATCCACTCCTATCAAACAAGGCCTTAGGAAATCCCATCTTTATTCCTCCCCAAGGTTTTTGGCTTGCATTGGTCCCTTTTCAAACTAAAATTTGTACCGCAAACCGTTTATTTAAGCATATGCACCCTCGTCGCGCACTCTCATGCAAGTCATCCTTCCTATATATCCCTTCCAATGCTCTGGAGCACCAAACAACATAACGTCTTCGTGTCCAGTTTTTCTGTTGTATTTCAGACAAAGCACCACAAGTAGATGTTGGTTCTATTACCTTTTCCAGTTCGTACCATTAGGTTGGTGTGGGAGGTATCAGTGAAGGCAAATACACAAGTGTGCTGGGACGTACGTCGTCTGGAGAACCAAGTCATACTTGAGTTCTTCCGGTATACTGCGCTGCCTATGATCATCGAGGTGCATTCTCCGCGCTATGGTCCTCACCACATTGTAATGAACTTACATTTTGCTTAAGGCCGTGTTGGATAGATGGTTCTCTTTAGACTCGTGGGAGGCTTCCTCATCAACCGTGAATGATTCAGACGTCCAAAAGACATTGCGCGTTTTGTATTAGAGTTTTCTTGTAAAGCAGGAGTACTGACTTGCTAATTTAGCCAAGGTGCTTCTGATTTGAAAAACAGAGTAATACATTTTTACTGTGGATCCCAGTTTGTAACTTGTAAAATGAAACTGCCATTGGTTTATCTGCATGACAATACACATCCAGGCCTCTCTAGGGTCAGAACAAAAGTACAAAAAGGAAGCACTCAGGAGCGACGCGTCGCCATTTGCTTCCCTAGCTGCTTTTGGCGAAGCTTCGGTTACAGCAGCAGAACCTGATCAATCTGCACTTCTGAGACGACCGCATGGGATGTGGTTTCCTGGTCGACGTGAGCCTTCTTTGGTTTGGCCGCCTGCACGTGCGTGCTGTGTGGCGTGTGGCCTGGTGGGACGCGCGCAGCACCACCAGCACATGTACTCGGCATGTCTGTGTTAAATAGCTATGTGTATGCATCATGCTCGCCTAGTCCTAGCGATGCAGCACGACCAACGACGTATTCTTCTGGCTCGACCACTTCATCACGCCTCATGACATGGACTTCTGACGTCACGTAATGTCATTGTCTTTTGCGTTGATTTTGCGGACGCCTACAGGCTTCTCCTCCAGTTGACCAAAACAAAGACTGCTTCTCCATGGTCGAGCACAGGCAGCTTTCGCAGCATCCGGTCTAGTAGGGACGCAAAGTGGCGCCCGACCCGTCCGACAGTTTTGCAGAATCTCATCCCTTCATTACGAGAGTTTAGAGCTGTTAGTTTTTTTGAACTAACTTACCATGTTATGCGGACTAGCGGGACCCGCATTTGCATCCCTACACTAGCAAAGATAGCAATTACGTCCATTGCATTGACATAAGTTTTGGAATCACCCCCCGCATCGGTAACATCGATGCGAGTTTCCAAACCATGATCATGAAGACGAACTTTTTCTTCCAAGAGCATGACTGTTTCACTAGTAGGAACTTATTACAACTCCGGACTTCTTCTGTTATGGCAAAAACTGATTGCACGTCGGCATTTTTTTTTAAACTTTGGTTATAACTCCAGACTTTGACCATCAAGTTTTGCAGAAAAGAAAAAATAGCAAAATAAAAAACTATAGCTGAAAAGAAAAAAACTATATAAAATAACCGTGAAATTGAAAATCACTACAAAATGAACTCTGAAAATGTTAAATTTTGGCAAACTACATGAAAAACTACTCACAAATAAATAGAAGAAAATAAATATAACAGAAAAGAAAAAACTATACAAAAAACTACGCAGAAATAAATAGAAGAAAATAAAGCAAAAAAGAAAAAAACTACTAAAAAAATTGGGGCGCTGCCCTGTGGGCCTGCTGGGCCACGGGCGTGCAATTACAGGCCTTAAAGGCCCAGCAGACTCACAGGGCAGCGTGCAGAGTTTAGGCCCACTAGCCTGCTATATAGAGCATTTCAAAGAGGTAGCCGCGGCTGGGTTTATAAACCAGTGCGGCTGCCCTTCACCCGGCGAGGTGGGACTAAACTTTGGGGTGGCAGCGCGAGGCCTTTAGTACCGGGTCGTGGAACAAACCGGCACTAAAGGGGGGCCTTTAGTGCCGGTTTGTGCCACCACCCGGTACTAAAGGGGGTCGTCTCCCGCCGCTTGGCCTGGCCAAAACAGGCCTTTAGTACCGGTTGGTGGCTCCAACCGGTACTAAAGGGGGGGTCTATATATACAACACGTCCGAAAATTTCGTTTTCCCTCTCTGTTTGTTCCTCTGTTTCCGTCTCCGTCGCCGTCGCCGCCGCCCTCGATCGTCTCCGTCGCCGCCCCCGTCCCCGTCGCCGCCCCCGTTCCCGTCGCCGCCCCGGGCCCGCCCCCGTCCCCGTCGCCGCCCTCGTCTCCGTCGCCGCCCCCGTCCCCGTCGCCTTGCCGTCGCCGTCGCCTTGCCGTCGCCTCGCCGTCGCCATCGCCCCGCTGTGAGTTCTCCCCCTCTAACCCCT
>NC_041393.1:633315415-633317194 GCF_002162155.2 Triticum dicoccoides
GAACTAGTTGAATTAATATATAGAACTAGTTTATTTTTAGTAAATGCTTAGTTGAACTTGTTGAATTAATATATAGAACTAGTTTATTTTTAGTAAATGCTTAGTTGAACTAGTTGAATTAATATATAGAACTAGTTTATTTTTAGTAAATGCTTAGTTAAACTAATTGAATTAATATAACTAGTTTATTTTTAGTAAATGCTTAGTTGAACTAGTTGAATTAATATATAGAACTAGTTTATTTTTAGTAAATGCTTAGTTAAACTAATTGAATTAATATAACTAGTTTATTTTTAGTAAATGCTTAGTTGAATTAATAGAAGTAGTTGAATTAATTGAATTAGTAAGTGTTTAATGTTTCGCCTAATATGAACATAGGAAATGTCGTCTGACGACGGAAAAAATTTTGGTATGTGCCAATACTGTGAAGACCAGCGCGGCCAGTGCGACAGAAATTTCCTTGTTGATGGTAGGCGATTCAGCATCAAGTTGGATGGGACTTTCGAATTCGATACAGTAAGTCACAACGACAAGTCTTTTTTCGTAATTAAGCATGACTTATATATGCTTTATTTGCCTGACTTATAATTTTTAATTTTCACTATTCTACTAGCGCATCTCATGCCATGCAAGAATTTTTGTCTTGGATAAGATAGGTTTCAAAGATATGGAAACTATGGAGGTAAAGAGAGCTTACCTGAAAACTGAGCATGATGGTTATACTTTCAACGTTAAAGTATACAATGCACACACGTACACCTATTTTGAATGCAAAACTTGGCAAGCACTATGCAAGGCTTATGCATTTGAGCCTGGTATGGTTATCACCTTTGATATTCGTCCGGAAGATGATATTGAAGGTAATAGAGACATATGGGTCGATGTGCAGACGCCTCCAGTTCTACCATTATGTGGGTTCTTCTCAAATATATTTTTGTCTTTGATATTGCTTATTTTAAAAATAACTGACAACTAATTTCTATTGACAGCTTATCTCCATTCAACCAAACATGTCCGGCGCTTGGTAGACAGGACCTTCTACTGTCCCGGAGCTGAACTAAACTGCGAGGAGATAAGTCATTATGTTTCATGGCTTGAGGATCTTCATACTGTCAAGACAAAAAAAAATTCCTGCACTTAGAAATATTAGTACTCAAAACGTGCGACCAATAGTGATGGTATTGAACTACGGTCACATCTATTTAGGAATGATGGTAAGATATTTACTATTTGTCCTCAGTGCATATTTTGCATACATATTTTTTTGCTAAACTTTCATTGCTAAGTATATTAATTAAGTACTATACGATGTTCTTCAACAGGGACTCCCGATGACAGTTGTGCCTCAGGGGATCGAGACTAAAGGTCAGATGTCAATTGTTAGCTTAAGGCCAAGATATCCTGCATTGCACATGAATGCATTCAGGATTTCTAGAAGCGATGAATGCTTAATAGTGAAAGATTGAAGTAAAATTGTTAATGATCGCAGAGAAGTACTAGGGGGCAGCAATGAGAAGCGCAGCCCACGATTAGGAGACAGGTTCATCGGCATGCTCCAGTATGATCAATCAGGAGAGCTATACATGTTCTATGCTATTTTACCCCAGAGAGAGTAGCTAGTCAGAGTGATTTAGCTAGTTCTTCATGCTGCTCTTAATTAGTACTTGTCCTTTCATGTTCGTGTTCTTCGTTCTGAACTTAAGTGATTTGCTTTTGTGGTGTTATATATGAATGCTTATAATATCATGACAATCATGTTGAACTCGATGATTGGTTCTA
>NC_041393.1:633317649-633320926 GCF_002162155.2 Triticum dicoccoides
TTTACAATGTGTAGTATTGTAAAATACCAGCAAACGAAAAAGAATTAAAATGGAAACACAAAATTAAATGAAAAAGAAATCATAAAACTAAAAAACCCCAAACCTTATGGCTCCAGGCCCCCGGAGCTGGCTCATGCCACGTGGTTGCCCTTTAGCACCGGTTCATGCTGAACCGGTACTAAAGGGGGGGGGGGGCTTTAGTGACCACACTTTAGTGCCGGTTATGGAACCGGCACTAAAGGGCCTTACGAACCGGTGCTATTGCCCGGTTCTGCACTAGTGTTTCTTTAGCCAGAAGTTGAAGAACTAGATTGTCCTTGTCCAAGAGTTCCTGCATCAACATCATGTCACTATCATCTCCTTGCTAGGCCATGAGCGCCTTCTCCTTCGGAGGATTCTAAAATTCCGACTTGAATTGCCTCATGATGCCACATTTGTGACACTTGATGTTGCACTTATCACATTTCTTCTTCTTTGGAGTGCCCTCACTAGCGTTCTTCATACTTTGTTCATTTGGAAAACGATCTTGGTGAGTATTACTGCTAGAGCCCTCGCCTCCTCTTCTCAAGTTCAGCGCCTGCAACTGAGCCTGCGTGAGCTTGACATGCTCATCGTTCCTCCCATTCCTGAGATTGTACTAAATGCGCTCATCGTGAGCCTTGTAGCGTCCAACAAGATTTTCAATAGAGCGGATTGCGAGATCGATGCACTGCTCGATCACCATGACAATCGAGTCCTCCGTGAGGTTTTTTCATAGCGCGTGAATCCGATAGATGAGAGTTACCACTCGTGAAGGGAAAGAGTCTACGGACTCATCGTAGCCGATGACCAAAGTCTCATAGTTCCTTAGAAGAGTTTGGGGATTGGCTTGCTTCACACGGCTGTGTCCCTCGAATATGAGCTTCAAAGTATCCCACGTCTCCTTTGTTGTTTCTTTGGGGACAGGTGCTGGAGGGCATCCATTGGCATCACCAAATAAATCGCCGTGCCCGCCTGCCGATCCTTATGGTGCTCGTGTCCATCCTTCTTGAATGCATCCTCTCCTGGATCAACCGTGCCCCATAGTTCCTTGGCGCGGAGACCACACTCCGATCCATCAGGGCCGTTCAGACTCCGAAGTTCTCCCGATCAAATCATGGGTACGACGAAGCATGCACGGCAAAGTCTTTAGCCTCCCCGGACACTTCCACGATCTCGTTGCCTCCTTGCTTCGACATGATCCTTCGAGTTCTTTTTGAAAATCACGGCAAAGAACCAAAGCTCTACATACCAATTGTTGGCCCAGTCCCGACGTCGAGTACTTTCCGACGACACCACAAGGAAGCTTGATCTCTAACTAGTAATCATGCACGTGCAACACACGTAATATTGTGTGATTAAGAGAGAAACTATATCAGTAAAATGAACAAAAATATAATCAAGGTAATAGAGATGTTTTCCAATTGTGGAAAAAATTACAACTTCACGTCAAAAATAAAATCACAACTTGTAAAAATTAAATGTGTACCAGAAATAACCTAAACTTGCCAAAATAATGCTCATATGATTGTTGTTGGGCATAGGGATGCCACTGATGCTTACTCAAGACACAAAAGCTGACATCAGGATAAGAACTTGTCAGGCTATTGTTTGAGGTCTTAAACTACAATGTTGCATATGTGTATGGTCACTCCAACTGCAGTTACACTTCAATGGATTGATCAACTCTGAAATCTGAATGCATTTTGTAAAGCTCGCATGCAACACCTTTGAGAGTTTCGGCAAAACCAAAACTTCAAATATTAGTCGCGGTGACAAAAACACCTCAAGAAAAGCAACAACTCCAAAACATAATTTACGGCTTTCACCTCAAGATGATCTGCCTGTATCACCATCATATGAAAGGCCAATGAACTTAAGATCAAAGGTGCCACATGCATAGAAGTTTCATGCTAATTAAAAAGGCACAACTCTTAACCCATCTTCATTAATTCTACAGCTAGAGCAAATTAGAACATAACTTCTCATTATAAATTAATTTTGTACGAAGATGTTTTCATCAACATGCCGTGTTTTACAAAGCACCCCCTGCCTAAAGGTTATAATTTAAGGAAAAACATGCATTTCACCTATCATGCTCTCTGGAAACACACTTTTCAGTATGGATGAAAGGGATTGGCAAGTCCCTTTATAGAAATTTAATCATGAATAAACCTAAATATGATAGTGGGTCTTAACACACTTCAAGAACTTTTAAGCCTCATCAGGGGCATTTCAAGCCAAATTCATTGTCATGCTTTATAAAATGTCCAGAAAATAATACATTTTTCTAAAATACTGCAAGCAACCTTGTCATGGAACTGTTGTTATAGCTCAAGGAGATTAATGGTAAAGCAATTATGAGAGAATTTTTTTGGACCTGAGAAGCCCTTCAGCATCAAAAGGGTCTGGCATGGCACCAGGAGAGCATCAGGAGGGAGTGGCCCATTTTGCGGTAAATTTTTGCTACATTGCTGTCACAGGAGAGAAGAGTTAGCATGCTGAATGAATACAACAAATAGGCATTACACAAGCTCTTGCATTTTATTAGAAAGAAGGGTCGCTAGAAACAAGTGGGACCTGACCAAGACCTGCAATTAGAACACATGAATCATGATGTTAGCTATGAGAACTGTTGTATAGAGCTGAACCATAGCAACAGAGAAACACATGTTTGTGATAATTGGTTCTCGTTAACACACTCTAGAGCTGCAACTTTCTTTTGTTATCAGAATATACGACGCTTCACATCGTATTCCGTTTTCTTCTCATCCGAAATTCTCCAATTCCATGATTGAACACTTATCCTTTTAGGATCATCAGTTGGATTATGCTTTATATTTGCACTACCACCCATAGTTTTGTTTGTTAGGTCCTTAAACAGGGAACATTCTCTTGATGAAAACAATATATAGAAGGGCATAGAGAGAGGGGTGAATATCATTTAAAGCATGACCAATTAGTTTCTTATAAAGATAAAATAAAGAGTTGAGGATTGACCTCTATATACCGGGGGAAATGTACAGTACGTGTATATCTCACAGAATTTAAGATGCATAGAATAAAGAAAAGAATGTATGACGTAATATGTATTTTGTAAGTTTGAGATATTGAGAAGCTCAATATTAAATATTGCAAACAAAGTAAGCATAAACTCTTGCTAAAAGAAACTTACTTGCTTCTACGCTCGCATTAGGCCGCCGGGAAGCAGAAGAGGACTGGGGGCAGCGGGGCGGAGGCCAAGCTGAGCGGCTCCGGC
>NC_041393.1:633321083-633339715 GCF_002162155.2 Triticum dicoccoides
GGGCGGCGCGGCTCCTGGGGCGAAAGGGCGGCGGCTCCCGCGGCGAGGGGGGCGGCGACTCCGGTGGCCAGGCTCCTGCGGTGAAGGGCGGCCGGCTCCGGCGTTGACTAACGGCCGCGGGAGGCGGCAAACGGCGTGGGAGGAGGAGGAGGGGGCGGCAGGTCGTGCGGGGCTGCGGGCGAGCTTGGCAGCGGGTTTTGTAACGCGGGGGGAGGTTTAGCGATAGGTGGATGTGGCTTAATGCGTGGTTTGTTGTGTTAAACACCGGAGGATTAATGGCCATTAGCTAATGCTGATGGATGTGTCTGATTGTTTGGATATGCCCCCTCTTTTTCTTTTATAGGGATAGTAATAGTAGATAGTAGATAGATAGATACGTATGTGCATAAGTTGCCACAACTCAACCTGATCAATTCCTTGACAGGATGTATATGCTAGTACTTCTTGCTAGTAGCCGTAAGCTAGCTAGCTACGTGATCTACTTGATCGATCCTTCGATTCACAACTCACGTACAGGAGCATACATGTACATTTGGTGGTAATTGTAGAAGATATCTTCCATGTGACTTATCAGCGGTGCAGACGTTTCACACCATAGAAGATATCTTCCATGTGACGTTTTGCCACTGTCAGAATTTTGATTCGGTGCAAAATGTGATGAACCATAAAGTGATGGTTTTTCAATAATCGTGACACAAATGTGGTTGTTCTGTGCATTTAACTCGTTCAAGACTAAGGTTCATGATTTTTTTCACCATATGTGCAAAAAAGTCATGAACCTTAATTAGTTTGTTCTCTGTAGCTAAAAAAATGGAAATAACAGGTGGACCAGTCTACTTTACTAAGCTCACTATGGGCGATGATCCCTTAGGAGATCCCACCTTTACTCCTCCCCAAGGTTTTTGGCTTGCATTTGTCCCTTTTGAAACTAAAATTGTACCGCAAACCCTTTATTTACGCATACTCACCCTCATCGCGCACTCTTATGCAAGTCATCCTTCCTATATATCCCTTCCAATGCCCTGGAGCACCAAACAACATAACGTCTTTGTGTCCAGTTTTCCTGTTGTAGTTTCAGACAAAGCAGCACAAGTAGATGTTGGTTCTATTACCTTTTCCAGTTCGTACCATTAGGTTGGTGTGGAGGTATGAGGGAAGGCAAATACACAAGTCTGCAGGAACGTACTCGCATACTTCGTCACCACCAGACACTAGTGACCTTGTCCTAGCGATGCAGCACGACCCACGACGTATTCTTCTGGCTCGACCACTTCATCACGCCTCATGACATGGACTTCTAACGTCACGTACGCGGTTACGTCATTGTCTTTTGTGTCGATTTTGCGGTTGCCTACAGGCTTCTCCTCCAGTTGACCAGAACAAAGACTGCTTCTTCATGGTCGAGCAAAGGCAACTTTCGCAGCATCCACTTTACTAGGGATGCAGAGCGGCACCCGACCTGTCACACATCCAGCTTTAGAGAATCTTATCCCTTCTGCCGACACTGACGACGCCTGCCGATCCTTACGATGCTCGGCTCCATCCTGTGCGACTTGCGGTAAACGTCTTGCCTTTCCTGGCTGACGTGTTGCGTGTTAAATAGATGGGTGCGAGCCCAGATACGCGTACAAGTTTGTTGAGAGAGATACATCTTGGAAAGAAAGAAAACTAGAGATAAGAGGAGATAGAGATTACAATGTATTTGTCTAACTAACTACTCCTCCAACGGTGATGATACTCCTTCCTTTACACGCCATGCTCACGCACGCAACAATATCATCGTGGTGTTTAACACCCTCTTTAATCACAACTTCATTAAGTTGAGATTATGCTTGAAGTCTTCAGAACTTTTTGTGGGTAGAGCTTTGGTGAAACCATCCGCAACTTGGTCTTGAGAGTGAATAAACCGAATATCCAAAAGTTTATTCGCAACTCTTTCTCGAACAAAATAAAAATCTATCTCAATGTGTTTAGTTCTAGCATGAAAGACTGGATTTGCTGACAAGTAGGTAGCACCTAGATTGTCACACCATAAACATGGAGCTCTAGTGCTTTTCATACCTAGTTCCTTTAAGATTGACTGCACCCATATGATCTCTGCTGCTGCATTTGCCAACGCTTTATATTCTGCCTCTGTACTAGATCTTGAAACTGTGGCTTGCTTCCTTGCACTCCAAGATGTCAAGTTAGGTCCAAAGAATACTGCAAAACCACCAGTTGAGCGTCTGTCATCTAGACAACCTGCCCAGTCTGAGTCAGAGAAGGCACTAATAAGTGTAGAGGATGACTTGCTGAAATTTAGGCCAATGCTCAATGTATTTTTCACATATCTTACTATGCGTTTTGCAGCAGTCATGTGAACAGTGGTAGGTGCATGGAGGAACTGACATACTTTGTTAACAGCAAATGAAATGTCTGATCTGGTCAGTGTTAAGTACTGAAGTGCACCTACGAGGCTTCTGTATTTTGTACTGTTTTCTGAATTCAGAAGCTCACCTTCAGCAAGAGACAATTTTGCTGTGCTAGATAGAGGAGTGGGTGCAGGCTTACAACTTTGCAAACCAGCCTTTTTCACTAAGTATGTTGCATATTTTTCTTGAGAGAGGTGAAGACCATCCTTGTGTTGCTTGACCTAATACCAAGAAAGTAATGTACATCTCCTAGATCTTTGAGAGCAAATTCTGCACTCAAATCCTTCAACAGTGTTGTTATTGCTTCATCAGATAAGCTTGTCACAATTATATCATCAACATATACGAGAACAAATATGGATATTCTTGACTTGTTATAAATAAATAACGAAGTGTCATACTTTGAAGGAACAAAACCAAGTGCTTGCATCTTTTTACTGAGACGAGAATACCATGCTCTTGGGGCCTGTTTCAGTCCATACAATGCCTTGTCAAGCATGCACACATGAATTGGTGCACGTGCATTTACAAACCCAGGTGGTTGTTTCATGTAAACCTCTTCTTCCAGAACACAATGGAGGAATGCGTTCTGTACATCTAGCTGACGTAGACTCCATCCCCTGGACACAACAATGGACAAAACAAGACAAATAGTAGCAACTTTTATAACTGGACTAAACGTGTCCTCATAGTCAATACCATACCGTTGTTTAAAGCCCTTTGCAACAAGTCTAGCTTTGTAACGGTCAATGGTTCCATCAGCTTTCCTTTTTATCCTAAAGACCCACTTACAGTCAATAAGATTTTTACCTTGTTGTGGGGGAACCAGATGCCATGTTCCGTTTTTCTTAAGTACCATGTCTTAAGAACCATGTTTTCATCATGCATTGCTTTTCTCCAACTTGCGTCACCCAAAGCTTCTTCAAGAGTATTGAGTTCTCCTAGTTCACCTGTCGAACATACCATCTCATATTTTGAAATGTTTATAATCAATAGGTTTAATTACCCCTTGTTGTAGACGTGTGCGACACAGAGTAGTAACAGGAACCTCTGCAGAGAGCTCCGGCGCAGAAAATCCCAAGTCTGGATATGGCTGATCCTCTCCCGATCCCGAGGATGATCCGTGTGGGGCTCCAGAACCTGCGGCGTTAACAGGAGATGTCGGGTTTGGATCTTCTGCGGTCGCCGGGTGCGGTGCGAGCGACGATTTTGTCACAGAAGATCTGGGCCTGAGCACATCATCATGGCCCAATGATCGCCTGGGCCCCGGGTTGACAGGATCTGCCCCCGCGTCCACGTGACGAGCCGTGGTGCACCGCATGTACACGCGCGGTTGGGCGCCTTGCTGTACGCTGCCCAAGCCAGCACCAGCCCGCCACCTGTCGAGCGAGGATTCGTGCACGCGAGGGAAGGCGCTGCGACCCGCCAAGCTCTATGGCGTGGCTGGCGCGGACTCGCCCGCGCGCCCACCTGGGACTGTCACGTCTGCACGCTCGCCCGCGCCTGTCGTGAGTGGCGCGGCAGATTCGCTGCCAGGGGCGGATCCCGAAGGAGATCGGTTGCGCGGCTGCAGCTCCTGATCCGATCCCGAGGAGGATCTGTCCCCTGGGCGAGGACACATAAAATGACCACCTGCTGCTCCATTTTCTTCATCAATTTCTGTGATTTTTGCACCGCTGTTTCCTGCATCATCACAAGGCTGATGGAGACTATTAACAGGGTCAGTCAACATATGATCATCACAATGATTAATGCCCCCTTGATCACAACCAGAAAGATGAGATGGTAGGAGCAAGATTTCCTTGCGGAGTAGGGCAACGGCGTTAGGATGGAGATCTACAAAGGGAAACTTGGTCTCATCAAAAATAACATCACGTGCGATGTATACCCTACCAGTGGACATGTCAAGACACTTGACACCTTTGTGTTGGGCACTATATCCAAGGAAAGCACACTGTTTTGATCTAAACATGAGCTTGCGATTGTTGTAAGGTCGAAGATTTGGCCAACAAGCAGAGCCAAAAACACGAAGAGATGTGTAGTCTGGTTAGATGTGAAGGAGACGTTCCATAGGTGTTTCATTGTTGATGACACGACTAGGTAACATATTGATGATGTGGACGGCTGTAAGCAAAACCTCATCCCAAAACTTGAGGGGCATGGAGGCTCCTGCTGGGAGAGCCAAGCCAACCTCGACGATGTGCCTATGCTTGCGTTCGGCTGACCCGTTTTGTTGGTGAGCGTGTGGGCATGATACATGGTGAGATATGCCTATGTTTTGGAAGAAGGAATTAAGTTTCTCGTATTCTCCTCCCCAATCGGATTGGACGGCAATAATCTTACTATCAAACTTTCTTTCAACAAGTGCTTGAAAGTTTTGAAAAACTTGAAACACATCCGATCTTTTCTTGAGAAGATAGATCCATGAAAATTTGCTATAGTCATCGATGAAACTCACATAGTATGTGTGTCTACCAACAGAAGAGGGAGCAGGGCCCCACACATCAGAGAAGATCAATTGCAAAGGTTTGTGGAGACACTAGTAGATATGGGATATGGTAATTGTTGACTTTTAGCACACTGACATGAATCACAAATAGATTCAATATTGTGCTCACCAACAGACGGGAGCTTATTTTTCCTAAGTAACTTTTCAACTAAAGAAAAATAGGCATGTCCTAAACAATCGTGCCATCGTGTGGAGAAAGCTTGATAGCACCACAAGCTTGTTTATTGAATCTTCTAAACTCCGGAATCAACGGGTAGAGTCCTCGAACACATCTACCTCGATACAGAACTTTCTTCGTTGCCTGATCATTGATCAAAAAGAAATAAGGATGAAACTCCAGAAAAACATGATTGTCAATGGCAATTCTATGAATGGAGAGAAGATTTTTATGAGCACTAGGAACATGCAAGATTCTTTTGAGATGAATTTTACGACTAGGGGTATTAAAAATTGAGTGACCAATGTGACGTATACCCGTACCTTCTCCACTGGCCGTTTGAATTTGATCCTTGCCACGATATTTCTTCATCATGGTGACCTTCTCGAGTTCATCGGTGATGTGATTTGTAGCGCCGTTGTCAACGTACCAGTTTGTGTCCACTCCATAGGAGCCATCGGCCGCCACGGCAACTTTTTCAACAACCTGCGAGGGGTCACCTGTTGGGGAACGTAGCAGAAATTCAAAATTTTCCTACGTGTCACCAAGATCTATCTATGGAGAAACCAGCAACGAGGGGAAGGAGAGTGCATCTACATACCCTTGTAGATCGTTAAGCGGAAGCATTCAAGAGAACGGGGTTGAAGGAGTCGTACTCGTCGTGATCCAAATCACCGGAGATCCTAGTGCCGAACGGACGGCACCTCCGCGTTCAACACACGTACAGCCCGGTAACGTCTCCCATGCCTTGATCCAGCAAGGAGAGAGGGAGAGGTTGAGGAAGACTCCATCCAGCAGCAGCACAACGGCGTGGTGGTGATGGAGGAGCGTGGTGATCCAGCAGGGCTTCGCCAAGCACCGCGAGATATGAGGAGAAAGAGAGGTAGGGCTGCGCCAACAAGAGAAGAAACTTTTGTCTTGGGCTACTCCTATGCCTCCACTATATATAGGGGGAGAGGGGGCTGTGCCCCCACCTAGGTTTCCACCCCTAGGGGCGGCGGCCAGCCCTAGATCCCATCTAGGGGGGCGGCCAAGGGGGGGAGAGGGGGGAAACTTGCCCCCCAAGCAAGGGGGGGGGGGCGCCCCCTCCCCAAACCCTAGGCGCCTTGGGCCCTTGTGGGGGCACACCAGCCCACCTGGGGTTGGTCCCCTCCCACACTTGGCCCATGCAGCCCTCCGGGGATGGTGGCCCCACTTGGTGGACCCCTGGGACCCTCCCGGTGGTCCCGGTACGTTACCGATAAGACCCGAAACTTTTCCGGTGACCAAAACAGGACTTCCCATATATAAATCTTTACCTCCGGACCATTCCGGAACTCCTCGTGACGTCCGGGATCTCATCCGGGACTCCGAACAACATTCGGTAACCACATACAAACTTCCTTTATAACCCTAGCGTCATCGAACCTTTAGTGTGTAGACCCTACGGGTTCGGGAGACATGTAGACATGACCGAGACGTTCTCTGGTCAATAGCCAACAGCGGGATCTGGATACCCATGTTGGCTCCCACATGTTCCACGATGATCTCATCGGATGAACCAAGATGTCAAGGACTCAATCAATCCCGTATACAATTCCCTTTGTCTAGCGGTATTGTACTTGCCCGAGATTCGATCGTCGGTATACCGATAACTTGTTCAATCTCGTTACTGGCAAGTCTCTTTACTCGTTCCGTAACACATCATCCCGCGATCAACTCTTTGATCACATTGTGCACATTATGATGATGTCCTATCGAGTGGGCCCAGAGATACCTCTCCGTCACACGGAGTGACAAATCCCAGTCTCGATTCGTGCCAACCCAACAGATACTTTGGGAGATACCTGTAGTGCACCTTTATAGCCACCCAGTTACGTTGTGACGTTTGGTACACCCAAAGCATTCCTACGGTATCCGGGAGTTGCACAATCTCATGGTCTAAGGAAATGATACTTGACATTAGAAAAGCTTTAGCATACGAACTATGATCTTTGTGCTAGGCTTAGGATTGGGTCTTGTCCATCACATCATTCTTCTAATGATGTGATCCCGTTATCAACGACATCCAATGTCCATGGTCAGGAAACCGTAACCATCTGTTGATCAACGAGCTAGTCAACTAGAGGCTTACTAGGGACATGGTGTTGTCTATGTACCCACACATATATCTGAGTTTCCTATCAATACAATTATAGCATGGGTAATAAACGATTATCATGAAGAAGGAAATATAATAATAACTAATTTATTATTGCCTCTAGGGCATATTTCCAACAGTCTCCCACTTGCACTAGAGTCAATAATCTAGTTCACATCGCCATGTGATTAACACTCACACGTCACATCGCCATGTGACCAACATCCAAAGAGTTTACTAGTGTCATTAAACTAGTTCACATCATCATGTGATTAAGACTCAATGAATTCTGGGTTTTGATCATGTTTTGCTTGTGAGAGAGGTTTTAGTCAACGGGTCTGCAACATTCAGATCCGTATGTACTTCGCAAATCTCTAGGTCATATTGTAAATGCTGCTTCCACGCTCCACTTGGAGCTATTCCAAATGGTCGCTCCACTATACGTATCCGGTTTGCTACTTAGAGTCATTCGGATAGGTGTTAAAGCTTGCATCGACGTAACCCTTTACGCCGAACTCTTTATCACCTCCATAATTGAGAAACATGTCCTTATTACTCCAAGGACAATTTTGACCACTGTCCGGTGATCCACTCCTTGATCACCTTTGTACCCTCTTGCCAGATATGTGACAAGGCACACACCAGGTGCGGTACTCAGCATGGCATATCGTGTAGAGCCTATGACAAAAGCATAGGGGACGACCTTCGTCCTTTCTCTTTCTTCTGCCGTGGTCGAGCTTTAAGTCTTAACTTCATACCTTACAACTCAGGCAAGAACTCCTTCTTTGACTGATCCATCTTGAACACCTTCAAGATCATGTCAAGGTACGTGCTCATTTGAAAGTACCATTAAGCGTTTTTGATTTATCCTCATAGATCTTGATGCTCAATGTTCAAGTAGCTTAATCCAGGTTTTCTTGAAAAACACTTTTCAGATAACTCTATATGCTTTTCATAAATTCTACATCATTTCTGATCAACAATATGTTTACAACATATACTTATCAGAAATTCTATAGTGCTCCCACTCACTTCTTTGGAGATACAAGTTTCTCATAAACTTTGTATAAACCCAAAATCTTTGATCATCTCATCAAAGCGCATATTCTGACTCCGAGATGCTTGCTCTAGTCCATGGAAGGATCGCTGGAGCTAGCATACCTTTTAGCATCCTTAGGATCGACAAAACCTTTCTGATTGTATCACATACAACCTTTCCTTACGAAAACTGGTAAGGAAACTTGTTTTGACATCCATCTGCCAGATTTCATAAATGCAGCTAATGCTAACATGATTCCGACGGACTTAAGCATCGCTACGGATGAGAAAATCTCATCGTAGTCAACTCCTTGAACTTGTGAAAAACTCTTCGCCATAAGTCGAGCTTCATAGACGGTGACATTACCGTCCACATCCATCTTCTTCTTAAAAGATCCATTTTTCTCAATGGCTTGCTGATCATTGGGCAAGTCCACCAAAGTCTATGCTTTGTTCTGATACATGGATGCTATCTCGGATTTCATGGCTTCTAACCATTTGTTGGAATATGGGCCCACCATTGCTTCCCCATAGTTCGTAGGTTCATTGTTGTCTAGCAACATGACCTTCAAGACAGGATTACTGTACCACACTGAAGTAGTACGCATCCTTGTCACCCTACGAGGTACGGTAGTGACTTGATCTGAAACTTCATGATCACTATCATAAGCTTCTACTTCAATTGGTGTAGGCGCCACAGGAACAACTTCCTGTGCCCTGCTACACACTAGTTAAAGTGACGGTTCAATAACCTCATCAAGTCTCCACCATGCTCCCACTCAACATTCCGAGACAAACTTTTCTCGAGAAAGGACCCGATTCAAGAAACAATCCCTATTGCTTTTGGATCTGAATTAGGAGGTATAGCCAACTGTTTTGGGTGGCATATGAAGATGCATTTTATCCGCTTTGGGTTCGAGCTTATCAACCTGAAACTTTTTTCACATAAGCACCACAGCCCCAAACTTTTAAGAAACGACAACTTAGGTTTCTCCAAACCATAGTTCAAACGGTGTCGTCTCAACGGAATTACGTGGTACGCTATTAAAGTGAGTGCGGTTGTCTCTAATGCCTAACCCATGAACGATAATGGTAATTCGATAAGAGACATCATGGTACGCACCATATCCAATAGGGTGCAACTATGATGTTCGGACACACCATCACACCATGGTGTTCCAGGCGGTATTAGTTGTGAAACGATTTCCACAATGTCTCAATTGCATACCAAACTCACAACTCAGATACTCATCTCTATGATCATATCATAGACATTTTATCCTCTTGTCACGACGATCTTCAACTTCACTCTGAAATTACTTGAACCATTCAATAATTCAGACTTGCGTTTCATCAAGTAAATATACTCAGTATCTACTCAAATCATCCGTGAAGTAAGAACATAACGATATCCACTGCGTGCCTCAGCACTCATTGGGCTGCACATATCAAAATGTGTTACTTCCAACAAGTTGCTATTTTGTTCCATCTTACTGAAAACGAGGCTTTTCAGTCATCTTGCCCACGTGGTATGATTTGCATATCTCAAGTGATTCAAAATCAAGTGAGTCCAAACGATCCATCTGCATGGAGTTTCTTTATGCGTATATACCAATGGACATGGTTCACATGTCTCAATCTTTTCAAAAACGAGTGAGTCCAAAGATCCATCAACATGGAGCTTCTTCATGCGTTTTATACCAATATGACTTACATGGCAGTGCCACAAGTAAGTGGTACTATCATTACTATCTTATATCTTTTGGCATGAAAATGTGTATCACTACGATCGAGATTCAATAAACCAATCCTTTAGGTGCAAGACCATTGAAGGTATTATTCAAATAAATAGAGTAACCATTATTCTCCTTAAATGAATAACCGTATTGCGATAGACATAATCTAATCATGTCTATGCTTAACGCAAACACCAAATAACAATTATTTAGGTTTAACACCAATCTCGATGGTAGAGGGAGCGTGCGATGCTTGATCACATCAACCTTGGAAATACTTCCAACACATATCGTCAGCTCACCTTTAGCTAGTCCCCGTTTATTCCATAGCTTTTATTTTGAGTTACTAACACTTAGCAACCGAACCGGTATCTAATACCCTGGTGCTACTAGGAGTACTAGTAAAGTACACATTAACATAATGTATATCCAATATACTTCTATTGACCTTGCCAGCCTTCTCATCTACCAAGTATCTAGGGTAATTCTGCTCCAGTTGTTGTTCCCCTTATTACAGAAGCACTTAGTCTCGGGTTTGGCTTCAACCTTGGGTTTCTTCACTAGAGCAGCAGCTGATTTGCCGTTTCATGAAGTATCCCTTCTTTCCCTTGCCCTTCTTGAAACTAGTGGTTTCACCAACCATCAACAATTGATGCTCCTTCTTGATTTCTACTTTCATGGTGTCAAACATCGCGAATACCTCAAGGATCATCATATCTATCCCTGATATTTTATAGTTCATCACGAAGCTCTAGCAGCTTGGTGGCAATGACTTTGGAGAAACATCACTATCTCTGGAAGATCAACTCCCACTCGATTCAAGTGATTGTCGCACTCAGACAATCTGAGCACAAGCTCAATGATTGAGCTTTTCTCCGTTAGTTTGCAGGCTAAGAAAATCGTCGGAGGTCTCATACCTCTTGACGTGGGCACGAGCCTGATATCCCAATTTCAGCCCTCAAAACATCTCCTATGTTCCGCGATGTTTCGAAAACGTCTTTGGTGCCTCAACTCTAAACCGTTTAACTGAACTATCACGTAGTTATCAAAACGTGTATGTCCGATGTTCGCAACATCCACAGACAACGTTTGGGGTTCAGCACACTGAGCGGTGCATTAAGGACATAAGCTTTCTATTGTCCGCATAATCGCTACTGCCAACTTTCAACTATATTTTCTCTAGGAACATATCTAAACAGTGGAACTAAAGCGCGAGCTTACGACATAGTTTGCAAAGATCTTTTGACTATGTTCAGGATAATTAAGTTCATCTTATGAACTCCCACTCAGATAGACATCCCTCTAGTCATCTAAGTGATTACATGATCCGAGTCAACTAGGCCGTGTCCGATCATCACGTGAGACGGACTAGTCATCATCAGTGAATATCTTCATGTTGATCGTATCTACTATACGACTCATGCTCGACCTTTCGGTCTCTTGTGTTCCGAGGCCATGTCTGTACATGCTAGGCTCGTCAAGTCAACCTAAGTGTTTCGCGTGTGTAAATCTGGCTTACACCCGTTGTATGTGAACGTAAGAATCTATCACACCCGATCATCACGTGGTGCTTCGAAACGACAAACTTTCGCAACGGTGCACAGTTAGGGGCAACACTTTCTTGAAATTTTAATGAGGGATCATCTTATTTACTACCGTTGTTCTAAGCAAATAAGATGTATAAACATGATAAATGTCACATGCAATCAAATAGTGACATGATATGGCCAATATCATTTTGCTCCTTTTGATCTCCATCTTCGGGGCTCCATGATCATCATCGTCACCGGCATGACACCATGATCTCCATCATCGTGTCTCCATGAAGTTGTCTCGCCAACTTATTACTTCTACTACTATGGCTACCGGTTAGCAATAAAGTAAAGTAATTACATGGCGTTGTTCAATGACACGCAGGTCATAAAATAAATAAAGACAACTCATATGGCTCCTGCCGGTTGTCATACTCATCGACATGCAAGTCATGATTCCTATTACAAGAACATGATCAATCTCATACATCACATATCATTCATCACATTCTTCTTGGCCATATCAAATCGCATAGCATACCCTGCAAAAATAAGTTAGACGTCCTCTAATTGTTGTTTGCATGTTTTACGTGGCTGCTATGGGTTTCTAGCAAGAACATTTTTTACCTACGCAAAAACCACAACGTGATATGTCAATTGCTATTTACCCTTCATAAGGACCCTTTTCATCGAATCCGATCCGACTAAAGTGGGAGAGACTGGCACCCGCTAGCCACCTTATGCAACAAGTGCATGTCAATCGGTGGAACCTGTCTCACGTAAGAGTACGTGTAAAGTCGGTCCGGGCCGCTTCATCCCACGATGCCGCCGAATCAAGATTGGACTAGTAACGATAAGCATATTGAACAACATCAACGCCCACAACTACTTTGTGTTCTACTCGTGCAAAGAATCTTCGCAATAGACCTAGCTCATGATGCCACTGTTGGGGAACGTAGCAGAAATTCAAAATTTTCCTACGTGTCACCAAGATCTATCTATGGAGAAACCAGCAACGAGGGGAAGGAGAGTGCATCTACACACCCTTGTAGATCGCTAAGCGGAAGCGTTCAAGAGAACGGGGTTGAAGGAGTCGTACTCGTCGTGATCCAAATCACCGGAGATCCTAGTGCCGAACGGACGGCACCTCCGCGTTCAACACACGTACAGCCCGGTGACGTCTCCCATGCCATGATCCAGCAAGGAGAGAGGGAGAGGTTGAGGAAGACTCCATCCAGCAGCAGCACAACGGCGTGGTGGTGGTGGAGGAGCGTGGTGATCCAGCAGGGCTTCGCCAAGCACCGCGAGATATGAGGAGAAAGAGAGGTAGGGCTGCGCCAACAAGAGAAGAAACTTTTGTCTTGGGCTGCTCCTATGCCTCCACTATATATAGGGGGAGAGGGGGCTGCGCCCCGACCTAGGTTTCCACCCCTAGGGGCGGCGGCCAGCCCTAGATCCCATCTAGGGGGGCGGCCAAGGGGGGGAGAGGGGGAAACTTGCCCCCCAAGCAAGGGGGGGCGCCCCCTCCCCAAACCCTAGGCGCCTTGGGCCCTTGTGGAGGGGGGCACACCAGCCCACCTGGGGCTGGTCCCCTCCCACACTTGACCCATGCAGCCCTCCGGGGATGGTGGCCCCACTTGGTGGACCCCCGGGACCCTCCCGGTGGTCCCGGTACGTTACCGATAAGACCCGAAACTTTTCCGGTGACCAAAACAGGACTTCCCATATATAAATCTTTACCTCCGGGCCATTCCGGAACTCCTCGTGACGTCCGGGATCTCATCCGGGACTCCGAACAACATTCGGTAACCACATACAAACTTCCTTTATAACCCTAGCGTCATCGAACCTTAAGTGTGTAGACCCTACGGGTTCGGGAGACATGTAGACATGACCGAGACGTTCTCTGATCAATAACCAACAGCGGGATCTGGATACCCATGTTGGCTCCCACATGTTCCACGATGATCTCATCGGATGAACCACGATGTCAAGGACTCAATCAATCCCATATACATTCCCTTTGTCTAGCGGTATTGTACTTGCCCGAGATTCGATCGTCGGTATACCGATACCTTGTTCAATCTCATTACCGGCAAGTCTCTTTACTCGTTCCGTAACACATCATCCCGCGATCAACTCTTTGATCACATTGTGCACATTATGATGATGTCCTACCGAGTGGGCCCAGAGATACCTCTCCGTCACACGGAGTGACAAATCCCAGTCTCGATTCTTGCCAACCCAACAGATACTTTCGGAGATACCTGTAGTGCACCTTTATAGCTACCCAGTTACGTTGTGACGTTTGGTACATCCAAAGCATTCCTACGGTATCCGGGAGTTGCACAATCTCATGGTCTAAGGAAATGATACTTGACATTAGAAAAGCTTTAGCATACGAACTATGATCTTTGTGCTAGGCTTAGGATTGGGTCTTGTCCATCACATCATTCTTCTAATGATGTGATCCCGTTATCAACGACATCCAATGTCCATGGTCAGGAAACCGTAACCATCTGTTGATCAACGAGCTAGTTAACTAGAGGCTTACTAGGGACATGGTGTTGTCTATGTACCCACACATGTATCTGAGTTTCCTATCAATACAATTATAACATGGGCAATAAACGATTATCATGAACAAGGAAATATAATAATAACTAATTTATTATTGCCTCTAGGGCATATTTCCAACATCACCATCATCTTCTTCGTAGCGGTACCAACAGTCCTTCGCCGTATGGCCAGGCTTGCCACAAATTTGACAGCGAAGCAGGTCCGGACGGGTTCTGTTGGAGCCGCCACTGCCACCACCGCGACGCCCTTTGGAGTTGCCAGAGCGTCCGCCGCCGCAAGGGTTGTTGGAGTAGCCACCACCATTGGATCCGAACCTCCCCTTTCCATGGAAAGAGGCACGCGAGCGAGGGCTGCCACCTCGTCCTCTGGATGCAGAGTTGGCCGACGATTTGAAGCCACCACCGGAGCCATGGTACTGCGCCATACGCTAATCAAAATTTACTAAGAATGGCGAAGAGCTCGTCAAGGGTTACCGGGGTGACGCGGGCATCCAGAGCGGAGACGAGGGGCTGATACTCTTGGTCCAGCCCGTGGATGATGTAGGACATGAGCTCGTCGTCCTGGATAGGTTTTCCCGCCGCGGCGAGTTCATCGGCGGGACCCCTCATGGCGGCGAAGAAGGATGCCACCGATTGGTTTCCCTTCTGGGCATTGATCAGCATTGTGCGAATGTTTTTTGACGCGGCTGAGTGACTGCGACGAGAACATGCTCGCCAGTGCCACCCAGAGATCGCGCGCCGTGGTGATCGTGGTCACCGTGACGAGCTCCTCCTTGGAGAGGTTTTGGAGCAGGTATCCAAGGACCTGCTGGTCCTCCTTCACCCAGAGCGGATGAAGGGGATTCAGTCCAGTGGTCTCCTTACCGACGGCGTCCTTGGTGGAGAGGACTTTGTCCGGTTCGGTTGCCGTGTCGTCGACATAATGGAAGACGTCGGCGCCCCGCAGCTGCGGCGTGCTCTGTGTCCGCCACAGAATGTAGTTGGTGTGGGAGAACTTCTCCGTGACTCCGCCGCTGAGCGTCGGCTGGAAGGAGGCGGAGAAAGACATGGCTGCGCACTTTGGTGAGGTGGATTAGCTAGGGTTTAATGGAAGAAGATGGCTCTGTATACCATGTGCGACTTGCGGATAACGTCTTGCCTTTCCTGGCTGACGTGTTGCGTGTTAAATTGATGGGGTGCGAGCCCAGATACGCGTACAAGTTTGTTGAGAGAGATACATCTTGGAAAGGAAGAAAACTAGAGATAAGAGGAGATAGAGATTACAAAGTATTTTTCTAACTAACTACTCCAACGGTGATGATCCTCCTTCCTGTACACGCCATGCTCACGCACGCAACAATATCATCGTGGTGTTTAACACATCCTTCTTGAACGCGTCTCCTCCTGGATCGACCGCGCCACATAGCTCGTTGGTCCGGAGACCACACTCCATCTAGGTTTTCTAAACCCCCGAAATCTCTCGATCAAATCGTAGGTACGACGAACCAGGCACGGCATGTTCTTTAGCCGCCCCAGACGCTTGCACGATCTCGTTGTCTCCTTGCTTCGACATGATCCTTCAAGGTTTTTTTTTCGAAAATCATGGACGAAGAACCAAAGCTCTACGTACTAATTGTTGGTCCAGTCCGAACGTCGAGTACTTTCCGGCGACACCACAAGGAAGCTTGATCTTTAATAAGTATATGCATAAGCTAGCACAACTCAACCTGATCGATTCCCTGAAAGGATGTATAAGCTAGAACTTGTTGCTTGTAGCCGTAAGCTAGTTAGGTACGTGATCGACTTGATCGATCCTTCGATGCACAACTCACGTACAGGAGCATACATGTACATTTGGTGGTAATTGTAGAAGATATCTTCCATGTGACTTATCAGCGGTGCAGACGTTTCACACCATAATTTAGTTCACGCCGGATAAAATTTATTCTAGAAGTTTTCACTTTTGGCTGATATCTCTGTTTTTTGGTGGACATATGTGTAGCGCTGCAATAATATCTCACACCTAATTGTAACATAGTTAGCTTGCTAAGGGTACACATCTTAGTTTTCCTCTCTCCGTGGTTGTTTAGTACGACACCAAAAGCAAAACAAAAGCCTCTTTATTTACTAACCGTCCTTCTACGCTCCTTATTTATTCAAGTCTCCTACCCTATCATTTCCAATACCACGAACAACTTAATATCTGTCCAAGTTTTTTGCTATTGTAGTTCAGACACAATACCACAAGAAGATGTCAGTTCGATTATGTTTTGTAGTTCGTCCAAAACCGTTAGTTTGGTGTGGGAGGCATCGGGAAAAGCAGCTATACAAAAACGCAGTCACCACGTGTGCCTAGAGAACCAAGGGATACACACGTTCATCTCGAAGGAGGTAACACCAGTTCAGAGTGCACAGGACAATATCTTGTGTTGCCTGCGATCATGGAAGGTGCTTTCTCTCCACTATGGTCCTCACCACATTGAAATGAACTGCCATGCTTCTTGAGGCCCCCTTGGATAGCATAGTTGATAGAGGCTTCTCTTTAGAGATATGGGAGACTTGCTTCTCAACCGTGATTCAGATGTCCAAAAGGCATTTCATGTTCTGTATTAGATTTTTCTTGTCTCAGTTTCGAAGCAAGTACTAACTTGCTAATATCGATCACTCGTAATCAAGGTGATTCTGATTTGAAAAACAGGGCAATATAGTTATGTTGTCCAGCTTGTAACTTGTAAATTGCCATTGGTTTTCCTGCCACACTATGAGAATGGCTACATCTGAATTACTTTTTTTCCGACACATGTGTCCTTATTTTGTTGGTGTATGTGCCACACGACAATTATATCTTGAACCTGACAGCAGGTTTAGTTATTGTTATATCCTATACACCGTCATCCCTATTTCTCTTTAATTTACTTCAGTGTCAGCCTTCAACAGTCACTTCAATTTTCAACCCCCTTTGTACCGAAATACTTCTAGTTGGAGAAAACTAGTATAAGTTTCTCCCAACAATAAATATTGTGGTACAAACATCGTCGTTCGCTTTCTTTCTTTCTCTCAAAGAAAGAAAGGCGATGTCCAGCCACCAGGAGTCTCCACCGCCGCTGCCGTCCGGTGGCTCTCCTCTACCGGCGACCGAGGTCGCCGGTGGTGAGGGCGTCGCCAGTTCCACGCGGGTGGCTTGTATTTTACTCTCGTAGTTTATGTTTTTAGGTTGTTCATCGTCTTGGCTTCGGCGGTGGCGATGACGGCACTGAATAAAGTTTTTCCAGATCCTACTCTGACAAGGTGGTCGCTCCTATGGTTGGGGATGGTTTTGGAAACCAGTCTGTTCAAGCAAGGATGCCGTGGCGGCGGCGGCATACTCGTGGTGGACCTGTGTCCTCGGGCTCCGCCGTTGCGACGGCGTTTGCTTCAGCGCCGGCGCGGAGCTTGGGAGGTAGTCCAGGAGCGGGTACAAATTATGGTCTGCATCGGCAGCATCTGGAGGGCGGTGAATCTGGGTTCGTGGTTCGTGGATGGCAGATATGGTTGTCTCCTCCGACGTCTTAGTCGGGTGGGGGTGCCAGATCTGGAGTTCGATGGCGTGTCCGGGGTGTTTCCTCGGTCTGATTCGTTCAATGGCAATGGTTTCGCCTTTGGTGAGCCACCTTGGAGGTCCGCAAAGCTGCATATTAGCGATGGAGCCGCTTCGAGCTCGGGTGTGAAGGTGATCCATCATTTTTTCCTTTGGTGGTTGCTTTGGTGGTGCCATTGACAGGTGACAGACGTATGTGTCAAGCTCAGAGGATTCTTCGGTCTTGATTGTATTTTTACTTCTTGGCTGGTATTCCTATGTGCAAAGACTAGATTTTTGTTGTCCTTTCAGTTTTGTCAGGTCAGTACGTGCGTGATTTGTACTATGATCCTTATGATATAACGAGAACAAATATTATGGTACAGAGAAAGTACATGTCAAGCTCGCTTAGATATCTCCTGCTATCATTTCCCCCACCAGCTGCCCCTTGGTCTTTCATTTTTGCTAACAGGGTTATACTAGGACTTGCAATTTGGGATGTACTTACAGTCTTGGTGTGCAGAACGGAAGCAGCTGTGCATGTATTGTAGTGTGTGCAATCTCTCATTGTGTGCGTTACCGTGGGATGGTAGGCTGAAAATACTACTCCCTCCGTTCCAAAATAGATGACCCAACTTTGTACTAAAAGTGTGTGCAATCTCTCATTGTGTGCGTTACCGTGGGATGGTAGGCTGAAAATACTACTCCCTCCGTTCCAAAATAGTTGACTCAACTTTGTACTAACTTTAGTACAAAGTTGGGTCATCTATTTTGGAACGGAGGGAGTAGAAGATATCCCGCGCGTTGCGGCGGGACATTTTGCCTTCCATCGTAGTTTTTATGGGATACATACTTTATAAAGGATAAAAACAGAGATGTCATTGAAGTAGAGATCTTCATGTTCACATTTCAAATGTAGTACAAAAATTGTTCAGTTCTTATAGACTCATCACTAAAAGTACACTAATACACGGTGATCAGTTCAGACTTTTGGAACCATTCTATTATGTACATTG
>NC_041393.1:633339992-633360417 GCF_002162155.2 Triticum dicoccoides
ATGAAGCAAGTATACCTCCATACCTTTTCAAAAAATATAGTACACTTCCACATATAATCCAGCAAGAAAGCCATACTATTGGGTTTTGACGTCCACATGGAAACATCTGACCTGAATAGTAATATTAAATTTCATTCTAGCTGGGCTAAATGAAAGATAAATCTAGTACATAAAGAAAACTCAGCATGTTATAGATAGTTTCTACACGCAAGGAAAGGTTAATTGTTGTATTTTTCTGTCTGTAGCTAACATAACAGGTATGTATGTGAGATTTGTCCAATACCTTCTTTATGAATGAAATATATAAACAATACTAATAAAAGTAGTACTTTACTTGTTAATTAGGTAGAGACACTTCAACTGATTCTCCAATGCCTTTGCTTCTAGTTCCAGGCCAGACCATTTGTCCTGTTGGTAAAATGTCACACCTTGAGGGCAAATTTATTATCAAAATGCTATGTAATGCGAGCAAAAAATCTTACATCACATGATAAAAACTACTATCGATGGCTTGGATCAAATAGGTTACAGAAGTCAAAAGATAATTACTGAGAATGAACCATATCAGGTCTTATTTACATCAAAATATGGTAGCATATGTCTGGGTATTACTAACTCAGGCATGCGGATATTGCTGTAAAGCTTTGCCTGAAAACTAAATATGGACAAAAGTTTAGGAATAATATAGAAATAGATCAATGTTGCCCATGCCCATAAATCATGCACAATATATTTCTTCCTGTTTCTAGCAGCAATCAGTAAAGTAAGAGTACGTTTTATTTAGCTTTAGTTCGTAAGCAAAAAATATATAGTGCAAATATGTCGGTAGCATCAATCATTCCACCAATTCCATTTGCTAACTTCCGAAACAACATCCGACTACCTATAATCTGCAGGTACCAAAAGAGTATGGAGTAAGCTTAAAATTCAACGGAAAACAAAATAACATTTATGATTTAACAGGAGGCCCCATAAAATCCAAACCACAAATATTAGTCATTTTCGAAAAGGAGTGATTTTTCCACGGAATCAAAGTATTTGGAACCTACTCAGTTCCACCTGCTGAAGTAGCGTCCTGCGTCCCATATCCGGTAGGAAAGAAGCATCAGTATATAAAATTTAACTTTACCAACGTCTGGGACCTGCCAGTGGATGACAGCCGCAACACCTGTCTCTCGGTCCCTGTTCGCAACAATATCATTATGCCGCCTGTTACTATCTGCTTTGTTGACAATCATATCTGATCCCAAGGGATCCCTCGCAGCTTCTCCATGTGGATCACTCAAATCAGTACAGGACGGGATGTTGAGAAAATAGGATCAGTTAACCACTTCATCTAGATTATTTGCCTTGCTACCCCCAGGGACACACGTCTAGGAATTCCAGTATTAGTTCGCTTCCTCCAATTAAATCCAAACACTCTGAATCTGGTGCATGGTCAAATTGAATGGCAGGAAGCAAGAGTCCATGGATTGCGGATTAAAAAAATCACCATCATGCTATAGGAGTGAGCAGTTTATAAGGGAGGAAGATGTACCTGTAGAAGCATTCAGATTCACCAACCACGCATCCGCGGCGACGCGGCGAGGACTTCAATTTGTCCCGTCCAGGAAGGAGATAAGCGTCGGCCGTGGGGGGATTCAATGCCCGCTGACTTTCTAGGAGAGAAAAGTAACGAATCTGGAGGAGTGCGTACACCTATCTGTGCTGATGACGAAGGGAGTGGAGAAGATGGTGTGGGATAAAAAAGGCCATCATTTTTTTTGGAAAATAGGATGGGCGAGAAGAGGGAGGAGCACCTGGTGAATCTCGAGCAGATGCGTGGGCATGAATTTTTGCAGAATAGAAGACGGCTGCCGGAGGTCTCCATCAGTTTCTTCTGCATTCCCATGGTGTGATGAAGGATGATGATTGTTCACCTTCCCCCGTCCCTTTCATGTGTGTTTCTGGTGGGGAGATCGAGAGTCAGGGGAAGAAGCAGAGAAGATCGAGGGCCAGTGGGGAGATCGAGAGACTGGGCAATTAACACCAATCTTGAAGGGTTGGAAGACTTGTGCTGTTAGCAGGTGTGCTTAGCGCTTCAGTCAATGGACTTTACTGAGTTGTGCACAAAACGGAACAGATGACGTGGCATCATGCAGACGAGCAGTTGTTGATGATGTAGCGAGACTGATGATGTGGACGGGCTGCATGTCAAGAGAAATAGATTAGTGGGGATCAACTATTTAGGTATTATAGATAAATAGTAATTCGGTTGATGATATGAGTAATTGTGAGAACAAATTTTGATGTGGTGCCTAATGATTTGGCAGCCATGCATGATTTGTTGATGAAAAAGTGTTGCATGCATAGAAAATATATTTAGTGGGATGGTAGATAAATGATTGTGGTGTATATGCATGGTTTCTTTACGCGGTAGTGTTGCATGCTTAGGAAAAGAATACTTAGTTGGTTGCAACTAATTAAGAATAGAAGATTTCAACTATTCAAATGGTTCTCATTCAGTGACTCTGTACCCAGAAACAGAAAATGTATACTTAAAAGATAGTGTGGAGGTAAGCTCACGTACATCCCTCAAGCATGGCATCAAAAACATATGTGCTCATTTGTGGACTTCGCATGAAAAACATACATATGCATATAATTCACTCTTTTGGGTTTTTTTCTTCATGGAAACGACGACTCCGCCCCCGGCCTCTGAATCAAGAGATGCATAGAGCTATTTTATTAAATTATTCAACAGTCTTATAAAACAAACGCAAATTTTAACGCCCATGCGTGTGCCACGAAGCAACATGACCTAAACGCCTCCAGTACCATTCAGTTTGCCACATCAATACAGGTCACATCAGCGGGAATGTTTTTGGTTTTCGGCTTAAAATTATTTTATCTCCTAATTAAAAAATCCAAGTAAAAATCCGTTTTCATCATTAAATCCGTCTCGATGATATCTTCAAAACTAGATCCCATGTTGATATGTTTCAACGAATTTTTTTTGGCCAAAAGTTGCCATGATGTTTACACTGTAGTTGCTATAGTGTTATACTAAAGTTGTCATGTGGCAATTTTAGTTTGTAGAGCATGAAAATTTTAGTATTTTGACCATGGCAATTCCAGTACGTTGACCATAAAAATTATTTTTTGTATGAACCATGGCAATTTTAAGTGCATGTATCATGGAAATTTTAGTTTATGGTTCATGGCAAGTCTAGTTTCTTAATTCCTGTTTTATAATATGTCAAAGTTTACTTTCACATGTAGAAGAAAATACCTGAAACATAACATGGCAAATTCAGTGTAAACACCATGGTAATTCATGTGCAATAGACATGGCAACTTTTAAAAGTCGTCGAAACATGGCAACTTTTCCGGTTTTCAGATCTCACCGCGGTGGATTAATGGTGAAAACGGATCTTCAATCGGATTTTTCATCAAAGAGATAAAACAGTTTAAAAACCAAAAATTCAAAAAGATTCCCACATGCATGCATGCAGTGACGTGGCGTAGTATGGGTGTTATAGGGTGTGTGGGCGGGTGTCGCTCCCACCACACGTGTGAGCGTTATCAACATCCTAAAACAAATACATGGATCGACCCAAAGCCTTATATCTGGCGATTTCTGTCGCTACCCCTACAAGTTTGATGATTTGCTCTGACCTTGCACCAATGCACACCATCTAATCAGGTGCCTCGACAAGCCGCCCCACAACAAGACGAGAGCACCAACCGGTCTAGCAGACGCTCAACATGCATCGCATATGCACGCTCTAGAATCCACCGCCGTACCTACTTCAGGAGAGAACAATGCATTGATCTTGCCAGACCCAACTACTGTCGAACTAACCGCGACGTCAGACAACGTCAGTATTCTGCGCGCGTCCATCAACATGCGTCTGTCAATGAGACCCCGCTGCGCCTACTTGGCCACCGTGCAAGAACACATGGAAACCAGCGCCCTCCATTGAAGTCATGCGCTGCTCCCTCGGGTCGATGCACAGTTCCAAAGATGATGCCCCAAAGGGCAGAACGACGTAGGCATGGCACCACCATCCGATCCAGGAAGTCAAAATCTGGGGTTTCCATTGGAGCTCACAGTGCACTACTAGGAAAAGGCCTGCTAGTGGCGCACCTGTTTTGGCTACTAATGGCGCACTACAAGTGCGCCACTAGCATCAAGCCATTAGAATTTTATACTAATGATGCACCCCTGGTGCGCCATTAGTATACCAGATACTAATGGCGCACCAGGGACTGCGCCATTACTAACAAAAAATTTTCAAATATTTTTTCGGAAATTTTGTTTTCAATTCTTTTTTCATTTTTTTCTTAATCTCGGGTCATTATGGCTTAATCTCGGGTCAATATGCTTAATCTCAAGTCAAATCGCACTAAGTGGTCAAACTTCCCAAAAGGTCACCCATCCTAACACTACTCTAGCCCAAGCACGCTTAACTTCGCAGTTGTATCCAATCCCAGCACCACCTCACTTAACAGGCACTTGTTGATGTATCTATCATATCAATCCTATTAAACCTTGTTTATGTCTAGGACTTTGTTCATGTTCATGAGTATGATGAAAATTTTGAAAAATATGTCAAACTTCCCGGTCATATTACGTATCATTTTTTGAAAAAGAATTCCAAAAAAAAATCGAAACCAATTTTTTTTCTGTTACTAGTGGCGCACCTAGCAAATGGTGCGCCACTAGTAAGTTTGATTTTTTTTTATTTTTCCCCTCTAAATCTTAAAATCCCCGTAACTTTTTTCTGTTAGGTTTTTGAGGATTTTGAAAATGTTTAAATTCATATGTAACTTTTCGAGTAGATGATTTTTCATATAAAAAACTTTTTAATCCGAATTTGTATGCAAAAGATATGCCCATTTTATAAATTCCAGAGAGATTTTGCAAATAAAGTCGAAATTCATATTTGTAAATTTTCCCAACAAGTAGACCACATATCACATGAGAAACTTATTTTCTTTTATTTTTTTTGACATTTCCATCATTTTCTTTAAAAAAAAACCGAAAAGGCGGTCCACAGGGGGGTGCATTCGATGGAATTTTTGGGCCAAGTTAGTAATGGCGCATCGTGGGAGTAGTAATGGCGCACCACACACACACGGTGCGTCATTACTAGTTTTGAAACAAAAAAATTGAATTATTTTTGAAAAAAAACTACTAGTGGCGCACCGTGAATGTGGTGCGCCATTACTAGTTTAACTAGTAATGGCGCACTATTCCCTGGTGCGCCATTTCTAGTTTTGAAAAAAATAAAAAAAATTGAAAAAAATACTAGTGGCGCACCACTGTGGATGTGGTGCGCCATTACTAGTTTAACTAGTCATGGCGCACTATCCGCTGGTGCGCCATTACTAGTTTTGAAAAAAAAAATTGTTACTAATGGCGCGCCGTGCATGTGGTGCGCCATTAGTATTTGGACACTAATGGCGCACCAACACATGATGCGCCATTAGTATATAGTAGTGGCGCACCACATGTGTGGTGCGTTATTAATGTCCATATTATGTATAGCCCTTTTCCTAGTAGTGGGGAGCCAAATAGCCCCATGACGCCTCCAACAAGGTAACGACGCCTACGATGCTTTCGTCGATGGCTCCGGCCAAGGCCGACCCAATCGTTCATGCGCTGAATTGTACCCGATACCCTTCTGACCACCGGATGCTTCTCCACCTTCTTGCACCACGCCCAACGGGAGTGTCCAATCGGCTGCCACCAGGATCCTGCGGCACCGCCGAGGTAGGCTGTTGACGGCTGGCCAGGCTACCTCAATGTGGTGCCTACATAAGATCTTCCAAAGCTGACCCCCCCATACCCGCGGCCATATGACTTAGCCGCCGAAGTAGAAGAGGAGGGAGAGGTGAGTTGAGCATGGGAGGTGAGATCTCGGCGTACAAGGGTCACGAGCGCCAGTCGTTTTGCAAGGGTACATTTTTCATTTGTATGCTGACACAAGTCTTATTGCTAATCTAGAGAGAGAGAGAGAGAGAGAGAGTTGTGATAGCCTGGATTATTAGGGATGATAAACTACTCATATCAATAAGGAATTCCTTCTTTTTCGGAAGCCCATTCAGACAGAACTCCAAAGTTAAGTGTGCTCGGCTTGGAGTAATTTCAGAATGGGTGACCGACCGGGAAGTTGCTCCCGGGTGCGCACGAGTGAGGACAAAGTGCGCAGAAAAGACTAGTATTGATCTATGGGGCCAGTCTAGATCCCGCCAGGAGTAACGACCATCGGCGGGTGTGTCCGGGGCGTTACAAGTTGGTATCAGAGGTGACCCTCGCGGTTACACGGATGTTTGCGGACAGGTGCGCGGTCATGTTGTGCATGACGTTTGTGACCGGTCGTGGCACACAGCATGGCACACGTGCCGCACTGGATGCACAGGCATATGTGCCAAGAGGGAACGTTCCTGTGGCCCGACGAGGACGTCGGTTCCTCTGAGCGGGGGTGGTGTATGTGATATTTTGGCTTATTAGGGATGATAGACTACTCATATCAATAAGAAATTCCTTCTTTTCCGAAAGCCCATTCAGACAAAACTCCAAAGTTAAGCGTGCTCAACTTGGAGTAATTTCAGGTGGGTGACCGACCGAGAAGTTGCTCCCGGGTGCGTACGAGTGAGAACAAAGTGCGCAGAAAAAACTCTTATTGCTCTGTGAGACCAATCTAGATCCCGCCAGGAGTAACGACCACCAACGGATGTGTCCGGGGCATTACAAGAGTCCAGACATAATTAACTAGCTATGGGCTATGCTCCCTTAGGAGCTCCCATCTGTAGTCGTGTCCATGATTTTTCGTTTGAACTTATCCCTTTTGAAACAGAATTTGAGGATAGTATAAGAAACCACAAACTGTACCACAACATCTTGATATAAATATACTCACCCTCCTTACTTACGCAAAGTCTCCCTTCCTATCCCTTTCAGTACCAGGAGCACCGAACAACTTACTCTATGTCCAGGATTTTCTTTTTTTGAAAAGGAGGCTTATCTTTGGCCTCTGTATTAATCGATGCATGCAACCATATTATCATAAATCAAAACAAGGTCGTAAGTTCCATGGAAGCTCAAAATACGAGCAAGAAAGATAAACAAATCCGTAAAACGCCACACCCGGCGAGAAAGCGCCACATCCGGCGATAAAAAACAGGCTGCGATGCCTACACACCTAGCCTATTATTAGATCACCATCCAAATCGGCTGAAGATAGCCCGTGCTACCGTCTCCCATCGGCTGCACCTAATAACGATAAATTCCCTGTAGTCCGCATGAGTGAGTAACGACCACATATGGATCCAGGCTATGGCTATGTAGATAACCTGCAAAAAATTAGTGAATTTTTTCCAATTAAAAATCATATCACTTCGAGTGTTCCATATAGTCCATAATAGTGCACATATCACTATCCGAATATATTTAGCTGCGTGTATGTCTACTTCATTAAGCCACATCCCAAATAACGTGTTTATACTCATTGGAGGTCTAACATTAAAAGCTATATGAATGGACCGCCATAACAGTTTTGCAAGTGGACATTCGAGAAAGAGGTGTTTAATTGTTTTGTTTTGATCACAAAAACAACATCTGGATTGACTGACCCAATTCCTTTTCATCAGATTATCTTTGGTCAAGATGACTCCTTTGTGGACAAATCACATAAAAATCTTGATGGAAGTGGAACTTTAATATTTCATATGTGCAAAGACCTCGACAATGGCCCGGAATCAACTGAGTCCAAATACATGGATTTGACAGAGAATAATCCATTCGTGGTTAACTTCCAACTAATTTATCCGCCTGATCTGAAAGTTTAACATCCATCAACCTACGTATCATGTGTAACCAAGCATTCCAACGTTCCCCTACAAAAGACCTCCTAAATTGGATATTAAGTGGTAGTAAGTTTAAGACTGTGGCTACATAGTCCTCCTTATGTTGCACAATATTGTATAGTGAGGGGCATTGTAAGGCCAGGGGCATCTTCCCTAGCCAAGTGTCCTCCCCGAACCTAGTAGAAGTACCACTACCAATTAGGAACTTCACCCGCTGAAAGAAAGTTACTTTTGTCTTCATTAACCCTTTCCAAAAGGGTGAGTCTGTTGACCTTGCATTCACCTGGGCCAAAGTCTTAGTATGTAGGTACTTATTCCGCAAGATTTGTACCCACATGCCTTCGGTTTCTGTAGATAATCTGTATAACCATTTGGTAAGCAAATATCTATTCTTTACCTCTAAATTCTCGATCCCTAGCCCGCCCTGGTCTTTCGGTCTACACATGTTATCCCATCAAGCCAGTCTGTATTTCTTCTTGGCCTCGTTGCTTTGCCAGAAGAATCGGGATCTATAGAAGTCCAATCTTTTTCGTGCCCCTACCGGTATTTCAAACAAAGATATGACGAACATTTGCAAACTCGTCAAAACCGAGTTAATCAACACAAATCCTTCCTCCGTAAGACATGAGCTTGCCCTTCCAGGAGCTCAATTTTTTTTCAAATCTATCTTCTATACATTTCCATTCTATGTCCGTCAACTGTCTATGATGAATTGGGATTCCTAGATAACTAAAAGTCAGGGATCCCATTTCACAACCGAATAAGCTTCATGTTCTTCTTTAGCACTCACAAAGCAGAACAATTCGCTTTTATTGAAATTGATTTTGATCCCGGATAGTTGCTCGAAAAGGCATAAAATAAGGTTCATATTCCTGGCTTTTGCAAGATCGTGTTCCATGAAAATAATTGTGTCATCTGGGTATTGTAAGATAGAGACGCCCCCCTTTACAAGATGGGGAATGAGGCCGCCTACTTGGCCACTCTCTTTAGCCCGCTACGATATTAAACAACACAGGAGACATGGAGTCTCCCTGTCTTAGTCCCTTACGAGTCTGGAAATAATGACCGGTGTCATCATTAACCTTTATCCCTACTGCCTTTCCGTATGAATGAATCCACTTGAGACCTCCATGTATCATTGAATCCCTTCATACGTAAGGCTTGCTGTAGGAAGGGCCATTTGACCTTACCATACGCCTTTTCAAAATCCACCTTGAAGACAACCCATCCAGCTTCTTCGAATGGATTTCGTGCAACGTTTCATGTAGGACTACCACCCCTTCTAGGATTTGTCGTCCTGGCATGAAAGCAGTTTGAGTGGGTTGCACAACCGAACGTGCAACTTGTGTCAACTTATTCATGCCAACCTTTGTAAAGATCTTAAAGCTTCAATTGAGAAGACATATTGGTCTAAACTGCTCAATATAAACGGCTTCCACCTTCTTTGGCAACAACGTAATTGTTCCAAAATTAAGGTGGAACAAATTTAGATGGCCTTCAAATAAATTATGGAACATAGGCATGCGATCACTCTTTATGATATGCCAGCATCTTTGATAGAATTCCGCCGGGAACCCGTCTTATCCGGGCGCTTTATCATTCGTGCCAACCTTTGTGAAGATGTTAAAGCTTACATTGAGAAGACATATTTGTCTAAACTGCTCAATGCGAACGGCTTCCACCTTCTTTGGCAACAACATAACTGTTCCAAAATTGAGATGGAACAAATTTAGATGGCCTTCAAATAAATCATGAAACATAGGCATGAAATCACTCTTTACGACATGCCAGCATCTTTGATAGAATTCCTCCGGGAACCCGTCTGGTCTAGGATTTTCCTATTGTAGTACAGGTACAACCGCACAAGTATAGGGGTGTTTGGTGTTGTTCTAATCCTACGATCTTGCTCTACCTTATGTATAGCTTTCTTCCGAGCCAAGTCAGATTAAACGATTGTAGCACCTATAAACTGTTTCGCCTATTTATTAACATGTACGAGTCACTGCTGCGCCTACAGCAAACTCTTCCACCGATTTCCACATGCTCACCAACCGTGAAGCTGAAATTAAAAAGATATTGCAGGTTCTATTTTACATTTTTCTTGTAAAAAACAAGTACTAGCGGCCGCACGGCTTAGCCGCCGGTAGCCTCCATAGGCGGCGAGGAGGGAGAGTGAGGAGGGGTGAGGTGGGCGTAGGAGATGGGATCCCAGCGGTATGAGGGTCGCGAGTGCAGTTCGTTTCGCGAGGTTACGTTTTTCATTTGTATGCCGACACAAGTATTATTGTTAATCGAAAGAATCTCAAGGACGTTTAATCTTCGAGTGTATGATGTGCTTGTGAACATATTTTACTTTTTGGGAGAGAGAGAGAGAGAGAGAGAGAGAGAGAGAGATGTTTCATGCATGGTTTGGTACCGATCTTATTATGACCTTGACAGAGAAATTTTTAGTTGATGACCTTCACTTATTGGAAATCAGGGAGCTCTTTTTAAGTACTGCGCTGAGCTATATTTTAATCTCTATAGTAGGATGATCACGATGACCAAAGTCATGGGCGGGTATTTTTGCAAAATTTCACATCGTGGAGGTTTTCTAAGCATGACAGAGCAATTGAAATATCCGGTGCAGTGCAATGGAGGTATTGCATGTGTTATAATGTATGCAGACCAAAAATCACGCAGTGTCTTCTAATGTATTATTTCAGTAGCCATTTTCACCAGTGTTTATTCATGAACAAAAAGAAATTGTAAACTCCAGACCATGTCTTGCTGAACGCATGTGACTGTACACGGATATCTTTCTTGGTGCCTTGAAACTTGAAAGCAAAAAATAAAGGTATGTTCTTTCAAGCAGTAGAAATTCCAGGTAAGTAAGTCAGAAAATGTTCTTAAATTAGCATTTTTCGGAATGCACTAGCTTTCACTGAAAGAGCTCACTCTATCGACACTATAGAGATTAATTGGAGTTTTACTGAAACATCCTTCCCATCAGTTTTACTGAAAGAGCTCATTCAACCGTGAACCCATCTGCCTTGAAACATCCTTCCCATCAGTTTGTTCCCGATCTTTTGTGTTGCTTTGTGGAGTGCTGGTTGGTTACTCTTGATCTAATTTAGAGGTAGGAACATTTGTTTCTAAAACAGTCAGATGGATTGATTTGCCGTGATTATCCCCGTAGGGTTGGCCGTGTATTTATAATAGACAATGCGTGATCGCATCTGTAGGTACAACAGAATACAGGATCCTAACAAGAGGATAAGTCTATACATGGATAAGCACTGAATTTGTTAGCTCTAACTAACACAGCAATATACGATTGTTAACATTCCCCCGCAATCTCATCATGTGGAAAGGTTGAGATTGGAGCGCAATCGTGATAGCATCAACTTTGTGAGTGGCTTGGTGAAGGCGTCCGCCACCTGATCGGCTGATGAAACAAAACGGACCTCCAAGGCTCCCATGGCGACCTTCTCCTTGACGAAATGGAAGTCCACCTCGATGTGCTTGGTGCGGGCATGGAATACTGGATTGGCTGTGAGGTACGTCGCGCCAAGATTATCGCACCAAAGGACCGGTGCTCGGGGTTGTGGAACTCGTAGCTCCTTCAGTAATGATTGCACCCATGTTGCTTCAGCTGTACCATTTGCCAATGCCTTGTACTCCGCTTCTGTCGATGATCGTGACACTGTGGGTTGCTTGTGTGCAGTCCAAGATATAAGATTAGGACCGAAAAACACAGCAAACCCTCCTGTCGATCGCCTGTCGTCACCGCAGCCCGCCCAGTCAGCATAAGTAAACACACTTAGTAGAGTGGATGATGATCGACGAATAGTCAGACCGGTGGTCACTGTTCCTTTGACAAACCGGAGGATACGCTTGACAGCCTCCCAATGAACATCAGTGGGGCAAGATAAGAACTGACAGACCTTGTTTACTGCAAACGAGAGGTCTGGGCGTGTCAAAGTCAGATACTGAAGAGCTCCCACTGTACTTCTGTACTTGAACGCTTGATCCTCATTCAGTTTATGTCCAGCATCGCGAGTGAGCTTCTCGTGAGTACACATCGGTGTTGAAACTGCTTTGCAATTCGCCATATCTGTACGCTGCAGCAATTCCATGGCGTACTTTTTCTGGGTAAGAATGATTCCCCCGGAATTGGGAAGTACTTCAATACCAAGAAAGTAACGAAGAGGACCAAGGTCCTTGACTGGGAAGGTCGCAGAGAGCTTCTGAAGCAGCTTTGTCATGGCAGAACTGGATGAACTCACGATGACAATATCGTCCACATATACAAGCATATAAACGGTCACACCCCCATCGGCAAAGATGAACAAGGACGTGTCAGCAGCCGAGGGAGAAAAACCGAGTTGCTGAAGGCGCTCACTAAGACGAGCGTACCAAGCGCGAGGCGACTGTTTCAGACCATACAGCGCTTTATGCAGTTTGCAGACATAGTCCGGCCTGGTAGAATCCTGAAAACCGGGTGGTTGTTGCATGTAGGCTTCGTCAGTGAGAATACCATGCAGAAAAGCATTGCTTATATCAATCTGTCGGCAGTGCCAGCCGCGGGAGACAGCGAGGGACAGCACCAAACACACAGTTGCCGGTTTTACAACCGGGGAGAAAGTTTCAGAGTAGTCAAGCACTCAAGCCCATGTTGCTGAGTGAAACGCCGAGCGACTAGTCTTGCTTTGAACTTGTCCAGAGAGCCATCAGCCTTGTGCTTCACCTTGAAAATCCATTTGCACCCGATGATATTTTTGCCAGGAGGACGAGGTACGACCGTACGAGAGACCACGTCCGGTTCTGCTGCAGGGCAGCAAATTCAGACTCCATGGCCGGGCGCCAGTGCTCATTCGCGAGGGCGTCGCGGTAGGAGCGCGGCTCAGCGTGGAAAGCGCGGCGACGAGGATCGTAGCGGACCGTGCCATCGCTCGGGACGAGCGGCTTGACGATGTTGTGTCGAAGACGGGTCGTCATCGGGTGCCGTGCGTCCGCAGGCGCTGCGGCTGCAGGAGCGGCGGCTGCTGGAGGCCGCGACGCAGGCAGCGTCGGTGATGCAGCCGGCCCATGGGCCGAGGCGGGTGTGCTGTTAGGCGAGGACGAGTCGGCCCCATCCGGCGCGGGAGAAAAGTCAAGCCGGCCCATTGGAGAGACCGAGCTGCCCGCGCCCGGGGAAGCCGCTGGAGCGGGCGAGGGCGCATCTGCATGGGCGCGAAGTGGCGTACATGGGGACGTTTCCTCCGGCGACGTCGACCGGGCGGAACCTGCAGAACCAGGAGACAAGCTGGATTCGGGATTAGCAAGCAAGGTCGTGTCATATCGCCGCATACGGTCATCCACTAAAGCTGGCTCGGTTAAGGGAAACAGAGAGGGAGGCGTGGGTAACAGCGGGGACGTGGTGGATGACTGCGGAGATTTTTTTTTGCGGGAAAAAAAATCTCCTTATGCATGGAGATTGATCAAACGGAAATACGAGCTCGTCAAAAACAACATCCCACGATATACGGATGCGTCCTGTGGACCGATCTAAACACGTGTACCCCTTATGCATGGAACTGTAGCCCAAAAATACGCACTGTATGGAACGAAATTCAGGCTTCCGGTTATTATATGGCGTGAGGTTGAGCCAGCAGGCACACCCGAACGCACGAAGAAATGTGTAGTCGGGTTGTTCATTGCGAAGGCAAGTGATCGGAGCAGAGTTCTGAAGAACTCATGTGGGCATGCGATTTATAAGATAACATGCTGTAAAAAATGCCTCATCCCAAAAACGAACCAGAAGAGATGAATGAGCAAGCAAAGCGATACCCGTTTCAACAATATGGTGATGTTTGCTCTCGGCAATGCCATTTTGTTGGCTCGTGTGAGGGCAAGAGACCCGATGAGTGATCCCTTCCCTTTGAAAATATTTGTTGAGGCGACGATAATCGCCACCCCAGTCGGTTTGAACAGTTTTAATTTTAGTATTCAACATGCGCTCAACATGTGTTTGAAAGGTGTAGAAGGCTTGCTCAACATCAGATTTTCGCTTAAGGAGATAAATCCACGTAAAATGACTAAAGTCATCTAAGAAACTCACATAATATTTGAAACCACCCGCAGAACGAATTGCAGGGCCCCATACATCGGAATGAATAAGTTCAAGTGGTTCATGTGTAATATGAGTAGAATCTCGAAAAGGCAATTGATGAATCTTAGCTCGTTGACAAGCATCACAAATACTAGACTGAAGCGAGGGTGCACAAGCGAATTTATTTGATCTAAGGACTGACTCAACGACTTCTTTCGAAGGGTGACCTAATCTTCGATGCCATAGTTCCGGGGAGAGCTTGGCGGCGGAGAGAACTATAGGACTTCGGAAGACGATGGATGATTTATTGAGGCTTGGCACTGGGTAAAGCCCATGGCGACTTCTACCGCAAAGAAGAACTGTCTTCGTTGCTCGGTCCTTAAGATAGAAATAATGAGGATGAAATTCAGCAAAAGCGTCATTATCAGAAACAAGTTTGTGCACGGATAGGAGATGCTTGTTAACATGTGGAACATGCAGTATGTTGCGAAGGTGAATTGGTTTGGATGAGCCAGAAAAAGTGGAATGGCCGATATGGGAGGTAGACATACCTGCCCCGTTTGCAGCATGCACCTTGTCCTTGCCGCCGTAGCGCTCGTGGATGCCGAGACGGTCGAGGTCGCTGGTCAGGTGGTCAGTCGTACCTGTGTCAGCGTACCAGTCCATGTCCACGGTGTACCCCGCGGAGCCGGTGTTGGTGTTGACGGAGTTGCCGGAGCGCTCGCGCTGCTCGTCGAGCTAGAAGGCATGGTTGAAACGATTGCGGTAGTGAAGGGCGTCATGGCCAAACTTGGTGCACACCTGACACTTCAGGTTGGAGCGGTCGTTGCCGTGGCCACGCCCGCCACGACCGCGCCCCTGTCCGTCGCCTTGTCCGCCATGTCCGCCGCGTGCACCATTGCCACCGCGATCATTGGCACGAGCAGCGGTGTTGGCGGAGGGATGCATTTCACCTGAGGAATTTTGCTGCTCCAGGCGAAGTTCAGCACTAAGGAGGTACGCATAGAAACTGCTGAGACTTAATGGATCGTCCCGCGCCGTGATCGACGCGGGGAGTGGCTCGAACTCGGAGCCCAACCCAGCGAGCATGTAGCCAAGCACTTCATCGTCAGTGAGGGGCTTGCCAATGGACGCCATCGCATCAGCGAACCCCTTCATCTTGCGGTAGTAGTCAGAGGCCGAGAGGTCCTTCTTCTTTAGGTTGGAAAGTTGATACCTGAGCTGCATGATGCGGGCACGATTCTGCGAGGCGAACATGTCGTGCAGTGCAGTCCAAACAGCGGCGGAGGTCGTCAGCTAGGTCATCTGCCCGAGGATGTCCTCGGTCCTGGAGCCGAGGAGGGCGATCATGATGAGCTGGTCCTGCTGGTACCAGCGAAGAAACTCCAGATTGGCCACATCAACAGCCGCATCACCGGTTCCTTCCTTGATGTTGTGCGGCGGGGCTGCGGTGGTGCCGGCAACATAGCCGAACAGGCCGTTTGCAGCGAGGGCGGGGACGGCTTGGGTCTTCCATAGCAGGAAGTTATCGCGCGTAAGGCGCAGAGTGATCAGGCTACCGAGCGAGGTGACCGAGATCGGAGCGGAAGTGGAGGAGCCGGTGGATAGGGTGCCGGCGTTGAGGGTGGTGAGGGTACCGGCAGTGCCGGCCGGAGAGGGAAGCAGCAGGGTTGGTGCCATTCATTGTGGAGGAAGGGAGAATGAATCTTTCGCTCTGTATACCAAGTCTGATGGATTGATTTGCCGTGATTATCCCCGTAGGGTTGGCCGTGTATTTATAATAGACAATGTGTGATCGCATCTGTAGGTACAACAAAATACAGGATCCTAACAAGAGGATAAGTCTATACACGGATAAGCACTGAATTTGTTAGCTCTAACTAACACAGCAATATACGATTGTTAACAAAAACATCTTGACATAAGGAGGTGTTTGATCTATTGGAACCACTCTAAAGGTTGTTCCATAACTGATATGACATGTCTCATAGATGGCGAGAGAAATTTCATGGAAGTGTATGGATAAACTCAAAGAAATACTGGAACATGTTCTTTCTACCTGCTGTGCGAGTACACACTTTTAGTAATCTTATTTTGGGGGTAAAGCACAAGCTTTATTAGTAATCTCCTTGTCGACGGCGCAGCATCACTCCAGCCTGTGCGTGAAGAGTTGGCCCCCGTCTGTTAATGGTGGCTTTCAATCTTGTTGGCTTCGGGTGCAGGGCGATCTCTTTCGGTGGCGCGATTCCCCTCAAGAACTTAGATCTTCAAGCTGTAGCCTTTTCTTTTAGCGTTGCGCTTGTGCTTTCCTTTAGCTCCTTGTATCGGCCGCTGCAGGGTTGCATCCCTGCTTTATTTTCTTTCCTTGTTGCTTGGTCTGTTTCCGCTGTAATCCTGGCCGGTTGATGGCTTTGTTAATTCAAAGCTGGGCTATGCTCGAGCCCTTCTCGGGCTCAGGTTGTGTCTTTTCTCTAAAAAAATTAACATTGGGCATGTCGCCTGTTTCAAATTTTGCAGCGAACATATTCCAATTTCCTAATTTGTAAAAAATGGAAGTGACAAGAGGGCTAGTCTAGAAATAATTAGCTCCCTATGGGCAATGGCCCCTTAGGTGCTACCATCTTTACTCATGTCCATGATTTTTTGTTGGCATTTATCCCTTCTGAAACAGAAATTGAGGATAGTACAAGAAACCAAAAACAGTACCGCAACCCCTTTATATAAATATACTCACCTCCTCGTCCCCTCCTTATTTATGCAAGTCTCCCTTCCAATACCTGGAGCACCGAAGAACTTACATTGTGTCCTGGTTTTTACTATTGTAGTACAGAGTCTACAGACACAACAACACAAGTAGGTGTTAGTCCAATTATGTTTTCGAGTTCGTCGACAACCGACAAGATACTCGAGCAACTATACAAGTAGTTTGGTGTGGGAGGCATCAGGAAAAGCAACTATACAGAACAGTATCGCCAACGTCGGCCTATAGAAAACCAAAGGATACTTGAGTTCTTGCAATCCGACGTGACTCCCTTTCCAAATGCACACGACGCCATCTTGCGCTGCCTATGATCATTGCAGGGAGCTTTCTCCCCGCTATGGTGTTCACCACGTCGAAATGAACTGCCCGTGAAACTTGAGGCTGTCTTGGATGGCTTAATTAGATGATAGGGGCTTCTCCTTAGACTTGTGGGGGACTTGCTCTGCCGGAATACCTGTAACGTACATGTATAGAAGTGTTTGGTGATGTTGCAATCCTACGATCTTGCTCTATCTTCTGTATATCTTTCTTCTGAGCCAAGTCAGATTAAACGATCGTAGCACCTGTAAACTGTTTTGCCTATTTATTAACACGTACGAGTCCCTGCTGCGCCTAAGCCAAACTCTTCCACCGATTTTCACATGCTCATCAACCGTGAAGCTGAAATCAAAAAGATATTGCACGTTCTGTATTACAGTTTTCTTGTGAAACAGAAGTACTAGCTAAATTAATAACTTTTAACTAAAATGCTTAATTCTTACCCACAAAAAAGTGCTTAATTCATATTTGAAAAACAGAATAATGTATTTTATACTATTTTCCAGGAACTCTTGTAACTTATAAATTGCCATTGGCTTTTCTCCCACAGTGGTACCAGGTACACCGAAATTACTGCATGGTAATACATATTTATGCTAGGTTAATCTTGTTGAAATATTATTTAGTCATGCATTAGGTGAGTGCATGTGTTATTGGGATTTGTCATGGTTTAGTGAACAGGTAATTTGTGCATGTTGAGAAGATGTGGCCTAACGTGCACAAGTGTGTGGGGTCAAAGGTTGGTTAGAGCATCTCGAGCCGTTCGGCCCCCCAGGGCGCATAAAAATCGGCCCCTCGGGGCGAGCCGGCGATTGTTTCGGCGCTGGGGGCGGTTTTGCGCCCAGTCGTCGCCCCCAGTCACCGATTTTGGCCCACTTTTGAAGCCCCATTTCGGCGAAAAAGGCCCATATGGGCGAGAATAGGCCCATATTCGGCGTGGTTCGCCATGGCTCGGCGTTCAATTATCAACATAAATATTTTTTATCACATATTTCATCATAGAAATTTCAAATACTTCAATAAAATAGTACAACAACAAATAGTTCAATACAAATTATATAGTTCAACAAATAAAAACCCATATTTCATCACACGTCGCGCCCAGTGTCGCCCTTGAGCCTCCATAGGTGCTCTATCAGATCTTGCTGCAATTGATGATGCACCTATGGGTCTCGAATCTCCTGACGCATACTGAGGTAGGCAGTCCAAGTTGCCGGTAGCTGGTGATCAAATTGGGCAAGAGGACCCTGCCGGTGGTATGGTTCAGTGTCAAACACTGGCTCTTCTTGCTCGCTCTCAATGATCATGTTGTGCAAGATGACACTGCAGGTCATGATCTCCCACATTTGATCTTTCGACCAGGTCTGAGCGGGGTACCGGACAACAGCAAATCGAGATTGGAGCACACCAAATGCCCGCCGACATCCTTCCTGCAAGCCTCCTGAATCTTCGCAAACCAGGCGTTCTTGCCTCCAGGCACAGGGTTTTTGATGGTCTTGACAAATGTCGACCATCTCGGATAGATGCCATCAGCTAGATAGTACCCCTTGTTGTACTACCGCCCATTGATCTCGAAGTTCACCGGAGGAGAATGACCTTCAACAAGCTTGGCAAAGACAGGAGAGCACTGCAGCACGGTGATGTCATTGTGAGTTCCTGGCATACCAAAGAAGGAGTGCCAAATCCAGAGGTCCTGTGTGGCCACCGCCTCAAGTACCACACTGCAACCGCCTTTGGTGCCTTTGTACATCCCCTGCCAAGCAAATGGGCAATTCTTCCATTTCCAATGCATGCAGTCGATGCTTCCAAGCATCCCAGGAAATCCTCTTGCTGCATTATGTGCTAGGATCCGAGTAGTGTCTTCCGCATTAGGTGGTCTCAAGTATTACGGTCCAAACACCGCCACCACTGCCCGGCAGAACTTGTAGAAACACTCTAGGCTGGTCGACTCGGCCATGCGCCCATAGTCGTCGAGTGAGTCACCGGGAGCTCCGTATGCAAGCATCCTCATTGTTGTCGTACATTTCTGGATGGAGGTGAATCCAAGTGAACCGGTGCAATCCATCTTGCATTTGAAGTAGTTGTCGAACTCCCGGATGGAATTCACAATCCGGAGGAAAAGCTTTCTGCTCATCCAATAACGGCGCCGAAATGTTCTGTCGCCGTGAAGTGGAGGATCGGCGAAGTAGTCGGACTAGAGCATGCAGTAGCCTTCGAGACGATGCTGGTTCTTTGCTTTCACCCGCCTCGGCGCCGAGCCACCTCGCCGCGGATTTTCATTGCTCACCAGCAGCTAGGCGAGGGCGGCGAGCACCATGAGATGCTCTTCTTCCTGGACGTCGGCCTCGGCTTCCTCCTCCAGCAGCGCGGCGAGCACTTCCTCGTCATCCGAGTCCATCGCCGAGGCAGGCAAATCGCCGAACACCTTGCGCGCGGTGGGCGTGCACCCGCCGCTAAACTGCCCCTCCGCGACCGGAAACGGCGGCCGGAAACGCCCAGCTGGTGTCGGAGGGGCTGTCGCCGCGAACCTATGTTATTTTTCCGGCGGGGAATGGCTATCTATCGGTGAAGGGCGGCGGGGCGGCGCCGGGATATACCTAGTTGTGGCCGAGAGCGCGGGGTGTGGGAGGCGGCCGGGGAAGAAAATCTTGACTTTTCACCTGACGGCGTGGGCCAGCCGCGTTTTTCCCTTGCGCTGGAGCCCCCAAGCACCCCCCAGCGCACCGGGTTCGGCCTGCGGCCGCCGGGTAATGTCTACTACACAACCTTCTTTTTGTAGACGTTGTTGGGCCTGCAAGTGCACAAGTTTGTAGGACAGTAGCAAATTTCCCTCAAGTGGATGACCTAAGGTTTATCAATCCGTGGGAGGCGTAGGATGAAGATGGTCTCTCTCAAACAACCCTGCAACCAAATAACAAAGAGTCTCTTGTGTCCCCAACACACCCAATACAATGGTAAATTGTATAGGTGCACTAGTTCGGCGAAGAGATGGTGATACAAGTGCAAAATAGATAGTAGAAATAGGTTTTTGTAATCTGAAATAATAAAAACAGCAAGGTAACTAATGATAAAAGTGAGCGTAAACGGTATTGCAATGATAGGAAACAAGGCGTAGGGTTCATACTTTCACTAGTGCAACAAAGGTAGGTCATATAACAAGCCCTGAACATGCAACAAAGAGTCACTCCAATAATAACATAGGTAGATCATATAACAAGCCCTCAACATGCAACAAAGAGTCACTCCAAAGCCACTAATAGCGGAGGACAAACGAAGAGATTATGGTAGGGTACGAAACCACCTCAAAGTTATTCTTTCGGATCAATCTATAAAAGAGTTCATACTAGAATAACACCTTAAGACAGAAATCAACCAAAACCCTAATGTCACCTAGATACTCCATTGTCACTTCCAGTATC
>NC_041393.1:633380268-633391170 GCF_002162155.2 Triticum dicoccoides
ATTCTCAGTCATTCAAACAATTGCAATCCATCTTATTTTCAGGAATATCAAACTCCACATACTCAACTATCAGATAGTCTTCTACAATTGCTAACACTCACGCAATACTAATGGTTATGAAGTTTTAATCAGACACAGAGAAAGATTGGGGCTTATAATGTTGCCTCCAAACGTATTCACCTTTGGGTGATGTCAACAATAATAGTTCATGCTAACTTACATCCAATTGGATATATATATCAGGATCACCCCAACACAAAGTGCTTGCCAAAGGATAAAATGAAAAAGGGAAAGGTGAAGATCACCTTGACTCTTGCATAAAGTAAAAGACATAAAGTAAAAGATAGGCCCTTCGCAGAGGGAAGCAGAGGTTGTCATGCACTTTTAGGGTTGGATACACAAAATCTTAATGCGAAAGAACGCCACTTTATATTGCCCCTTGTATATGGACCTTTATTATGCAGTCCGTCGCTTTTATTGCTTCCATAAAAAGTTCGCACAAAGCTTATTTTCTCGGCACTAATAAGTCATGCATATTTAGAGAGCAATTTTTATTGCTTGCATCGATGACAACTTACTTGAAGGATGTTACTCAATCCATAGGTAGGTATGGTGGACTCTCATGGCAAAACTGGGTTTAAGGATATTTGGAAGTACAAGTAGAATCTCTACTTGGTGCAAGGAATTTTGGCTAGCATGAGGGGGAAAGGCAAGCTCAACATGTTTGGATGATCCATGACAATATACTTTAACTGAGATGTCGGAAAACATAACCCATTACGTTGTCTTCCTTTTGCAACGTCAAATCTTTAGCATGTCATACTTAATGAGTGCTCCCAACTATAAAAGATGTCTATAATAGTATATTTATATATGAAATCTCTCTTCCTTCAATATTCTTTCATGAAATTGTTCAAATGACCAATACAATGCTTGCTAACCTCCAATAAATTTACAACCTCTACTTCTTAGACGTGAAGTCATTACTCCCCATGGGATAAGCAAATGAGGCATATATAATTTCAGATTCATGACAATCAACTCATTCAACAATTAACTCATAGGATATAAGTGAAGCACACGAGTAAATGACAAACTACTCCAAAAAGATATAAGCGAAGATCAATGAGGAGCTAAATAATTATGTAGCTATATGAAGACTCTCTCTAATTTAAGAATTTCAGATCTTGGTATCTTATTCGAACAGCAAACAAAACAAAATAAAATGACAATTCAAGGATAGCACAACTCATGTGAAGAAGCAAAAACTTAGGCTCAACCGATACTAACCGATAGTTGTTGAAGAACAAAGGTGGGATGCCTGCCGGGGCATCCCCAAGCTTAGATTCTTGAGACTTCTTGAAATATTATCTTGGGGTGCCTTGGGCATCCCCAAGCTTGAACTTTTGTGTCTCCTTAATTCCTCTCATATCATGGCTTCTCTATTTCTCAAAAAGCTTCGTTCACAACAAACTCAACAAGAACTCGTGAGATAGGTTAGTATAAACCAATGAAAAAACTTATAATTTTCTACTGTAACAAATCACTATAATTATTATTCAACATTGCATACTAAATGCCTCTGCATATTTAATACTCCTATCCTCAAATAGAATCATTAAACAAGCAAACATATGCAAACAATGCAAACATAACAACAATCTACCAAAACAGTATAGTCCGTAAAGAATGCAAGAGTATCAATACTTCCCTAACTCCAACAATTATGAAATAAAATTCCCACTGTAATAAATTTATCAGAGCACATTATGCAAAAAAATTCAACATTATACCATTCTCTGACTTTTCTAGGGAATTTTTGCAAGAGCGGTAAACTTTCTGTTTTCAAACAGCAACATGTATACTAGCAAAATAAGCATGGCAAAGGCTATCCTTGACTTATTTATTGAAACTAAATATGCAAAACACTAATCTAAATAACAACAAGCAAATACTAACAAAATAAAATGACGCTCCAAGCAAAACACATATCATGTGGTGAATAAAAATATAGCTCCAAGTAAAGTTACCGATGAACGAAGATGAAAGAGGGGATGCCATCCAGGGCATCCCCAAGCTTAGGCTCTTGGTTTTCCTTGAATATTACCTTTGGGTGCCTTGGGCATCCCCAAGCTTAGGCTCTTGCCACTCCTTATTCCATAGTCCATCGAATCTTTACCCAAAACTTGAAAACTCCACAACACAAAACTCAACAGAAAACTCGTAAGCTCCGTTAGTATAAGAAAATAAAACCACCACTTAGGTACTGTAATGAACTTATTCTAAATTCATATTGGTGTAATATCTACTGTACTTCAACTTATCTATGGTTCATACCCTCCGATACTACTCATAGATTCATCAAAATAAGCAAACAACACATAGAAAACAGAATCTGTCAAAAACAGAACAGTATGTAGTAATCTGTATCAAACGTACACTTATGGAACTCGAAAAATCGTACCAAATTAGGAAGTCCTAAGAAATTTGTGTACCAATCCATATCAAAAAGAATCAGATCAATAGCACGTTTCTTTGAATTAACAAAACTAATTTACTGGATGCAAAAGTTTCTGATTTTCAGCAGGATCAACACAACTATCAGCGTAAGTTATCCTAAAGGTCTTACTTGGCACTTGATTGAAACAAAAGCTATAAAACATGATTACTACAGTAGCATAATCATGTGAACACACAAAAACAGTAAGGATAAATATTGGGTTGTCTCCCAACAAGCGCTTCTCTTTAATGCCTTTCTAGCTAGGCATGATGATGGAAATGATGCTCACATAAAAGATAAGAATTGAAACATAACGGGAGCATCATGAAGCATATTACTAGCACAATTAAGTCTAACCCACTTCCTATGCATAGGGATTTTGTGAGGAAACAACTTATGGGAACAATAATTAACTAGCATAGGAAGGTAAAACAAGCATAGGTTCAAGATTTTCAACACATAGGGAGGAAACTTAACATTATTGCAATTCCTACAAGCATATGTTCCTCCCTCATAATAATTTTTAGTAGCATCATGAATGAATTCAACAATATAACTAGCACCTAAAGCATTCTTTTCATAATCTACAAGCATTAAAAATTTACTACTCTCCACATAAGCAAAATTCTTCTCATCAATAGTAGTGGGAGCAAACTCAACAAAATAATTATCATGTGTGGCATAATCCAATTGAAAACTAAAATCATGATGACAAGTTTCATGGTTATCATTATTCTTAATAGCATACAAGTCATCACAATCATCAACATAGATAGCAACTTTGTTCTCATAATCAATTGGAACCTCTTCCGAATAGTGGAATCATCACTAAATAAAGTTGACACTCTTCCAAATCCACTTTCATGTTTATCACAATAAGATTCAACATCCTCCAAAATAGTGGGATCACTACTTTCTAGAGTTGACACTCTTCCAAACCCACTTTCATCAATGTAATCATCATAAATAGGAGGCATGCTATCATCAAAATAAATTTGCTCATCAAAGCTTGGGGGACAAAATATATCATATTCATCAAACATAGCTTCCCCAAGCTTGTGGCTTTGCATATCATTAGCATCATGGATATTCAAGGAATTCATACTAACAACATTGCAATCATGCTCATCATACAGAGATCTAGTACCAAGAATTTTAATGCATTCTTCTTCTAGCACTTGAGCACAATTTTCCTTTCCATCAAACTCACGAAAGATATTAAAAAGACGAAGTGTATGAGACAAACTTAACTCCATTTTTTGTAGTTTTCTTTTATAAACGAAACTAGTGATAAAACAAGAAACAAAAAGATTCAATTGCAAGATCTAAAGATATACCTTCAAGCACTCACCTCCCCGGCAACGGTGCCAGAAAAGAGCTTAGTTGACGGGGTGTGAGTGAGTGCCCTTTACCTAGCCTCCCCGGCAACAGCGCCAGAAAAGAGCTTGATGTCTACTACACAACCTTCTTCTTGTAGACGTTGTTGGGCCTGCAAGTGCACAGGTTTGTAGGACAGTAGCAAATTTCCCTCAAGTGGATGACCTAAGATTTATCAATCCGTGGGAGGCGTAGGATGAAGATGATATCTCTCAAACAATCCTGCAACCAAATAACAAAGAGTCTCTTGTGTCCCCAACACACCCAATACAATGGTAAATTGTATAGGCGCACTAGTTCGGCGAAGATATGGTGATACAAGTGCAAAATAGATCGTAGAAATAGGTTTTTGTAATCTGAAATAATAAAAACAGCAAGGTAACTATTAATAAAAGTGAGCGTAAATGGTATTACAATGATAGGAAACAAGGCCTAGGGTTCATACTTTCACTAGTGCAAGTTCTCTCAACAATAATAACATAGGTAGATCATATAACAAGCCCTCAACATGCAACAAAGAGTCACTCCAAAGCCACTAATAGCGGAGAACAAACGAAGAGATTATGGTAGGGTACGAAACCACCTCAAAGTTATTCTTTCGGATCAATCTATAAAAGAGTTCGTACTAGAATAACACCTTAAGACACAGATCAACCAAAACCCTAATGTCACCTAGATACTCCATTGTCACTTCCAGTATCCGTGGGCATGATTATACGATATGCATCACACAATCTCATATCCATCCAACCAACACAAAGTACTTCAAAGAGTGCCCCAAAGTTTCTACCGGAGAGTCAAGAACGTGTGCCAACCCCTATGCATAAGTTCATGGGTGGAACTCGCAAGTTGGTCACCAAAACATACATCAAGAGACACGTGATATCCCATTGTCACCATAGATAAACACGGCAAGACATACATCAAGTGTTCTCATAAAAGACTCAATCCGATAAGATAACTTCCAAAGGGAAACTCAATTCATCACAAGAGTGTAGAGGGGGAGAAACATCATAAGATCCAACTACAATAGCAAAGCTCGGGATACATCAAGATCGTGCCATAGAGGGAACACGAGAGAGAACACGAGAGAGAGAGATCAAACACATAGCTACTGGTACATACCCTCAGCCCCGAGGGTGAACTACTCCCTCCTCGTCATGGAGAGCACCGGGATGATGAAGATGGCCACCGGTGATGGATTCCCCCTCCGGCAGGGTGCCAGAACGGGCTCCCGAGAGGTTTTTGGTGGCTACAGAGGCTTGCGGCGGCGGAACTCCCGATCTATCTGTTTTGATGGTTTAGGGTACGTAGGCATATATAGGCGAAAGAAGTCGGTCGGGAGGTGCTCGAGGGGCCCACGAGACAGGGGGCCGCATCTTGTAGGGGGGATGCCCCCCTATCTCCTGGGCACCTCGAGGATCTTCTGACTTGATCTCCAAGCCTCCTGGATGATATTCTTCCAAAAAATCACGATGCCGAAGGTTTCATTCCATTTGGACTCCGTTTGATATTCCTTTTCTTCGAAATGCCGAAACAGGCAATAAAACATCAATATGGGCTGGGCCTCCGGTTAGTAGGTTAGTCCCAAAAGTAATATAAAAGTGTATAATAAAGCCCATAATCATTCAAAACACATAGTAATATAGCATGAATGCTTCATAAATTATAGATATGTTGGAGACGTATCACCGGGCGGAAAAAATGGCCGAACCAGCGCTTTTCGTCGTCCTGAGGGCGCGGCTGGGCCGTTTTTTTGGCGCCACCGCCGAAAAAGTCGCCTGGGGGCCTGTTGGGGGTGCGGTTTGAGATGCTCTAAGTTTGCAGCGATAGGGAAACGTTTAGTGCCGACGGACCGGCCGAGTGTTCCGCCGGTCGCGCACTGCCCGCTCGATTTGAGCTAATCATACGGCCGCAAAACAGCTAACGACCCACGTGCTAACTCTCTTTCACATCCACGTGCTTCCCAAAGGGCCCACGCGCACTGCACTTATCTTCTCCCGTGAGACAACGCCATCCAGTGATTTCTTTTCTTCCCCACCGGATCCCATGGCTTTCCTCATCTCTGGTAGTGGTCAGCGCTGACCACCGTCGCAGCCCTGGCGGCTGGCGCTACGAGTGCTGCTCGGGTTCTTCCGTGTTCTTTCCCACCCTCATCTCTCCCATAGCTTTTTCATCCTCCTTTGTGTAATGCTTCATCGCAAAACAAATCCATCATAGATCCGACGAGGTGCAGTCCATTGATTGCTTGGCCTGTGCCGTGCCAGCCACCACGCCATGATCCGAGCTCCATCCCAGGGGGTGGTGCTGGAACCGGCAAGGGGTGGTGCTGCAACCGTCATCATCTGAAGCTGGAACCAAAGGTTGTTGGTGCTGCAAGCCTAGGCCGTTGTGCCGGGGACGATGGCTATGTCGTGCTACAATGGGTGGACGAGAGGTTGGAACCAGCCTCGGTGGGAGCAGCAACCAGCGACAAATTTTGCTTCATCCGACTTCTTTTTTTGCTGGAATCGGTGACTTTTTCTTGCTAGTATCCGCAATTTGAGTGTTTTTTGCTGGAACCAGAGGATCTTTTTGCTACCATCGTCTCTGAATTTTGCTGGATCCATTGCTCATTTTTTTGCTAACATTGTTTTGATTTTAGCAGGAACCAGCGCCATTTTTGCTACCAATGTCTTTGAGTTTTGTTGGAACCAGATGATTTTTTTGCTACCATTGTCTTAGTTTTTGCTAGAACTGGCACGTATTTTTGCTACTACTGTCTTTGGATTTTGTTGGAACCGTCGTCGATTTTTGCTACAACCAGAAAATGTTTTTGCTACGTCCATTCATGACAAGTTGCTGCCCGCGGCGACGACGGCAACGCTTGTGCTACAACCGCCGTTGCTTTGTGCTACGATCAACAAGTTTTTTGCTACATTCGTTTTATGATGCGATTGGTGCCATTTGTGTCACGGAAACTCATGCAGCCAACGGCGAGGCTGAGGCGACGGACAGGAGTGCGGCAACCATGGACCTTCGGTGGCAAATGTAGCCACCGGTCGATGGGGAAGTTGTAATCGGTCAACGATGGGATCTGCATCCACTACAAGAAATATGTCAACTAGTGACCTTCTGTCAGTGACCCTAGAAGAATTGGTCATAGATCTATGACCATTTGAGACCAATTGGTCAAAAGCTGTTTGGGGGGCTCCAAACCCTAAACCATTGCGACCATTTTGGCAGAAAGGTCGTAATTTCCTTACACGAAATGGTCACAAAGCAAACAGTGCAGGTGCGCTGCCTTATTTCTAGTTGTTAACGACTAATATAGATGGTCATAGCCTTGTAGATTGTGGTGGGTTGTGATGACTAGGCGCCATCTCATCAGTTTTGCCTATGTGTCATGTCCATGTGTCAATTTTTGCCCTAGGTTGTGAAGCAACCTATATTTATGTTATTCCAAAAACTCCCAAAAAATTCTCATAAATTGTTTGGATCATATCTTCATCAAATATGTCAAAAACCTTCCTTGCCTAGTTCAAAAATAACTCAACAATATTCATTTTCCTATCTTGTTCAAAGCAGCACTTTGTGAAGGAAGTACCACTTTGGCATGTCCAAATGGTATCCATTTTCTACAGTGCTTTCCTATGCCCAAATAACCATCCTCCACCAAATACCAGCTCAATCCATTCATTATTTTGAGCCCAGCTTCAACATTCGTATTTATGTCCATTGTGGTACTTTGCAAAGCAAGTACAACCTAGGCTCCTCCTTTTGAGGTGAACATTTGTGAAGACGGTCTTCTTAGTAACTGATCATCCTCAGCCAAAACTCACGCCTATTAGCCATGTGTATTTCCCGTACCGCAAATCAAACACTTGGCTGCTTATTCATGTTTGAGCATCGATCGGTCTCCTCGTGAGAATCTTATATTGTGATGTTCTTTCTAGCACCTACTTGGGGAGTGCCCAACCCACTAGACATGCCTAGGTCGTCTAGAACACATGGCAACGCCATGGTCACGCGGTGACCACGCGACGGGCATGCGAGCTTACGCGCTCTAGAGTTGGGGCACTCGGCCACCGTCCAAACCTCGATGTCTCGCCATCAAACCATGTATTTCTAATTAAATTGATACTTATTTACCTAGAAATGATTTTTGGAAAAAATAAAGAGCAAACTATGAGGCAGCTGCAGTTCAAATTTGACCCGCTTCCAACTAAATCGACGGGAATTTGTCTTTTTGACCAGAGGTGGATCAAAACTTTTGACACCCAACCATTTTGTCAATTGTGCATTAAATATGGCCTAGTATTTTATAAAATTGATTTGGTCCAATTTTGCAACAAATATATGGTAGGTCCTTCACAAAAAAAAACTCATTTCGGGCACTTGGAAAATGGAAAATGAATTTTCCATGCAAAGAAAATGAAAACTCCCTTAGGCAACATTGTTTGTAATTCCAAGATGCACCCTTGTGAACAATATGAGATCATTTGAACAAACTATGCCATGAATGTGGCCATAAGATTGATCATTTGGCTTGAAAGCCATGAATCTTCACGCATGATAGCTCATTTCTGAGAACAATTTTTTAAAATAATTGCCGTATTACAAGTTTATTATTTTTCCTAGAAACTTGGTCACATATAATGACACAATGCGAAGGTTTCCCATTTTTTGAGTTTTTTTTGAATTTTTTATGCCCGTTTCAAAATGCGGTCAAAACGGCGGGCTTGACCGTTCCTAGCTAGTGGTTGAATCTTGGAATTTTTTTGGTATTTCTATGATTTAGTAGATACTTATGTAACGAGAAATGATTTTTGGAAAAAATAAAGAGCAAACTACGAGGCAGCTGCACTTCAAATTTGACCCGCTTCCACCTGAATCGACGGGAATTTGTCTTTTTCACTAGAGGTGGATAAAAACTTTTGACACCCAACCATTTGGTCAATTGTGAATTAAATATGGCCTAGTATTTTATAAAATGGATTTGGTCCATTTTTGCAACAAATATATGGTAGGTCCTTCACAAAAAAAAACTCATTTCGGGCACTCGAAAAATGGAAAATGAATTTTCCGTGCAAAGAAAATGAAAACTCCCTTAGGCAACATTGTTTGGAATTCCAAGATGCACCCTTGTGCACAATATGAGATCATTTGAACAAACTATGCCATGAATGTGGCCATAAGATTGATCATTTGGTTTGAAAACCATGAATCTTCACGCATGATAGCTCATTTCTGAGAACATTTTTTTAAAATAATTGTCATATTACAAGTTTATTATTTTTCCTGGAAACTTGGTCACATATAATGACACAATGCGATGGTTTTACAATTTTTTGAATTTTATTGAATTTTTTATGCCCGTTTCAAAATGCCGTCAAAACGGCGGGCTTGATCATTCCTAGCTAGTGGTTGAATCTTGGAATTTTTTGTTGTTTCTCTGATTAAATAGATACTTATGTACCTAGAAATGATTTTTGGAAAAAATAAAGAGCATGCTATGAGGCAGCTGCAGTTCAAATTTGACCCGCTTCCAATTGAATCCGCGGGAATTTGTCTTTTTCATGAGAGGTGGATAAAAACTTTTTACACCCAACCATTTGGTCAATTATGCATTAAATATGTCCTAGTATTTTAGAAAATTGATTTGGTACAATTTTGCAACAAATATATGGTAGGTCCTTCACAAAAAAACCTCATTTCAAGCACTCGAAATATGGAAAATGAATTTTCCGTGCAAAGAAAATGAAAACTCCGTTAGGCAACATTGTTTGGAATTTCAAGATGAACCCTTGTGCACAATATGAGATCATTTGAACAAACTATGCCATGAATGTGGCCATAAGATTGATCGTTTGGCTTGAAAGCCATGAATCTTCACGCATGATAGCTCATTCTGAGAACACTTTTTTAAAATAATTGTCGTATTACAAGTTTATTATTTTTCCTGGAAATTGGTCACATATAATGACACAATGCAAGGTTTTCCAATTTTTTGAATTTTTTATGCCCGTTTCAAAAGGCGGTCAAAACGGCGGGCTTGACCGTTCCTAGCTAAAGGTTGAATCTTGGAATTTTTGTGCTTTTTCTCTGATTAAATAGATACTTATGTACCTAGAAATGATTTTTGGAAAAAATAAAGAGCAAGCTATGAGGCAGCTGCAGTTCAAATTTGACCCGCTTCCAATTGAATCGGCGGGAATTTGTCTTTTTCACGAGAGGTGGATAAAAACTTTTTACACCCAACCATTTGGTCAATTGTGCATTAAATATGTCGTAGTATTTTAGAAAATTGATTTGGTCCAATTTGCAACAAATATATGGTACGTCCTTCACAAAAAAATAATCATTTTGGCCACTCAGAAAATGAAAAATGGATTTTTCATCAATTACGACCAATTTTTTATTCAACTATGACCAATTGAGATGGTCATAGCATCATACACGTATACTGCATTTTGATTGGTCCGTGGGTATTTCACGCGGATCATGCATGGAACACCGTCGGATGCTCGTGGATCCAACGGCGGTCCTCACCCCAAGCCCACCTAGGCCGAAACCCTAGCTCTTTCATCGTCGACATTTTCCATCCACCCACCGCCTCCTTTCTTTCTCTCCTTGTGCTGCCAATTCCCCTAGCTCTCTTATCCTTCCTCGCTCCGTCCATTCACGCCATGGCCGCCCGCACGCCACTCCGTTGCCGGCGTTGACCCGCAGTCCACCTTCCCCATCTTCCGCTCCCTCTCTCCACCCGTCGATCCCATCGATCCATGGCCAGATCCACCACCTCTTGCGGCATCCCATCAGTCCACGGCCAGATCCACTGCCCACCCCGACCCACTCCTCGTTCCACCCACCCCGATCCATCCCCCCTCGTCTCCGCCGCCCCCACCCAGTTGCGCCACGGCGAAGCCCGTTCTCCGCGTAGCCGCCGTCTACGGCCCCTCGTCCCCTCCGATCCCCACCTAACCGTCCCCACGAACTAGATTCCCACGAACCAGCCGCCGGCGCCACCTCCACCCCCTCCTCCT
>NC_041393.1:633391299-633408704 GCF_002162155.2 Triticum dicoccoides
CCGTCCCCCACCTGCTCCGCGTGCCCAAACCCGTCGTCTCCGATCCCGCCCCTCAGATCCACCCCGCACCCGCATCCGACCTACTCTAGCTTGCTCGCTCAGCCAGAGAGGAGGGGAGCCGGAGCAGCGGGCGTTGGCGGAGATGGAGAGCAAGCGGGTGCTGGTGGTGGGCGGGAGCGGCTACCTCGGCCAGCACCTCCTCGCCGCGCTCGCCGCTGGGTGCGGGTGCAACGGCGTCGACGTCGACGTGGCCTTCACCCACCACCGCGGGGCCGCGCCGCGGGCGCTGCTCGTCGTGCTCCCCAGCGTCCGCGCCTTCCGCGCCGACCTCCGCTCCGGTGACCTTTGAACAGGTACGCGCAACTCCCCTCCCCATTCCGCGAGCACTGTGTTGATTCTCTGTGTGGAACAACATATCAGTACATGATGTAACCATTAAACCATGGTGTCTTCTCTGTGTGGATTCTACTCATAGATGCTGTCCTACTACAGCGATACGAACCATCCACTCACCAGCAGTTACATGTATTGTAGCTACGTAGCTCATTTTAGCTGTCGTATATGAGATGCAGAAACAACTAACTAGGAAATTTTGGCTTTCGGAATTCTGATCGGCTCGGGTTTTCTGTCTCGTCTCGCAGACGGATTCAGTGTGGCATTCGACCCCCTTGATGGTTCCAGCATTGTGGACACCAACTTCACCATGGGAACCATATTCGGAGTCTGGCCCGGCGACAAGCTGACGGGTGTCACCGGTGGAGACCAAGTTGCCGCCGCCATGGGAATCTACGGCCCTCGCACCACTTTTGTCGTTGCCCTCAAGGACTGCACAGGAACACACGAATTCCTTCTTCTCAACGAAGGTTCACTTTAGTTCCGAATCAACTATCCAGTCGAAGTTATGTACGCATATGTAATGGTCTATTGATCGAGCACCTACAAATGCTGCGGGTAAATGGCAGCATGTCTAGGACACTACAACCATTGGATAAGGGAAGATGTTCTCCCCTGGTAACTTGAGGGCCACATTTGATAACCATGATTATGTCCTGGCCGTGTAGCGTTGTCGTGTGTTGGGCACTGCGAGTGTCTGCTCAACACAATAGTTATGAGATTCGTCAGTCTGTGTGCCATGCCATTTGATGTTATATGAGAAAATAGGCGTTCTATGAAAATAAATAGAGGCTAACCAACCACTGAGTAGAAGCATCCTGATTGGTATTATTGTTCTCATGTAAAATTCATAGACTCGTTATCCTTCATCATTGTGAACATTCAATTTCTCAAGATTCTCAGTAACAACATTCACAAAAGGCTAGTGAAAACTAGTGATTCAGTACAAGTCCAGAAATGCACTACTAACACTAGAATGGCAGAGAGAAAGTAATTTGAAGAATTACATGATTTCCTTGAGACCTTGAACTACCAGGCTAGCTTTTGTTTTGGGTTCATTCAGTTTCTGCACATAAACAAAGCATATATTCAGTTTTTTCTCATAAAGAGAGCAGATGTTCATTACTTGCACTTACACAGAGTTAATGCTATGGTCTTGCACACAAATGTAGCATGTACATTCACTTGTAGCACTTGAAAAAGTCAATCTTCAGTTTTTGCACTTGAACACACCATACATTCTGTTTTTGCTCTGAATATGATCAATTTTTCAGTTTCTTCACTTAAAACAAAGTAAAGTTCGGACTTTAGACACAAATATGCCATGTATATTCACTTTACACACTAAGTTTTCAGTTTCTACACTGAAATCAGCATATATATTTAGAATGAGAGGCTGCCAAGAGCTATTGCCCCACAAGGATGAGTTTATGATTCAAAGCTTGTTACTACGTTAGTTGCTTGCTCCAAGTGTCTTGGTCTTGGATTTTATCTCGGTGTGCACAACACTCCTATATTTCTGGATAATGTTCTGGATAATGAAGTCAGTTACCCTCCAATTTGGACGACCCATTTAGTTGAAACTAGTTTCTGCGCCATATGCTATCTAGCTGTTGGGTGCTAATTCTAGTTACTTTATATGAAACAACAGTTATCTTGCAGCCTTCTAATATGCAATTCTAATAATATTTCATATCCTGATTTTTTAGTTGTATATGTCATTCATGCATGAATTCCTTTCTTATGTACCAGCTCCCTAATCATGTTTTTTGTTTTTCGGGTTGCTATCTTAGGAGAGAATCCCTTCTCCTGTAAATGTTTATGCAAAAGCAGTTGATGTGCACTTATATCCATATTCACGCCTAAGATCGTCAATTGAGATGTTTCTATTGTAAATGTTTCTGTTATGTGTTGCTTGCTCAATCATGCTTTGTTAGATCTTTTGCTCGAATTGAGATATTTATTGTGGGCAAATGTTAAGTACATATTTGTTACTTTATATTCTAGTGTTGTTTCTACATGCTTTCTGACAAATGTTAATTAGCTAATTTGAAGATAATAGTGAGTGCTAGTGCTTAATGTTTCTGTTCATATAGCTAACCAGCTGCTGTTGTGCATAAAATTGCAGGATCTTTGGGTGTAAGTTCTGGTTGTAGTGTGCGCTCACGTTGTACATGCCCCTATGTTTAGTAAGATTAAATTACTAATCTTAATGATCAATGGTTAAGTTTTTAAATTTGAAGCAGCACCTACTTTCTGGTCCTGTAGTGTTTAAAACTAATAATTATGATGCATTGGTCCATATGGCCTTGTTTTTTAATGAATATATATGATGTAGTTGATAGGCCTTGATCTCAACCTCTGAAGTTTAACAAACTGGTCTATATTACTGAGGATGTATAATGTAGAAGTATAAAAACCATAAATTCAAGCTTCTGCTGTAGCATGCTCAATATATACTGTTATAGAATAGTGTGTTCTACAAAAGGTTGAAACAACATGGTCTCGGTCATTTGTAGGAAGTAGAAACACTAAGGCTGACATCTTTTACACCTCAATGTTTTATTTGTTTTTTCTAATTTAATTTTGTGGATAGTAAATTTGCAATTGTACGCCCTTTGTAAGAAATGCATTTTACGTTTCCATGCCATGTAATGATGAAGCATGTGTCTCTGATATTTTCTATGACTGAAAGGCTGATATCTTGTATAAATATGGCTTTTGCAGGTAATCATTTTCCCTGCCATGTTCAGCTGCATCACTCTGAAGGGTGACAGGAACCATCTTCCTGCCGCCATGAAGGGCCACTTGAAGCTGTCAAAAGGCACTTGTAGAGATTGTGGCTGTGATTACATTTGTAGAGCTTGTGGCTGTGATTAGCATTGTATCTAAGTTATATGATGTAACAGAATTATTTTGGCTGTTATTTGAAGTATTATGTGTGCTTTCTATTTGCTCTGATTTGAATATTGTTTATTCGTTTACTGATGAATTGAAAAAAATGGACCCACATACTACAACCTGACAATTGGGACCCATTTGAGTACTGGACCCATTTTCTGAAGAAAAAAAACTAAAACATTGAGCCAGAAAGGCCTTAGCCCAGAAAGAGAAGTGCTGAAATATTGGGCCAGGCCCATGTAGCCAACCAGAATGACAACAGAAATGATAATTAAAAAGGCTGAATTAGTGGGCTTCGCCCATGTAAAACACCAAACTGGATCGGGCTGATTCTTATCAATGACCTTCTCAATTGGTCACAATTTTGCCACGTCGGATCCGACGTGGCCTGGGCAGACAACCAGTGACCAAAACAAAAGATCATGGATTCAACGACCTTCTGTTTTGGTCGTAAACGTCTACGACCTTCTCACAGAGAAGGTCGTTAATTTCAGTTTCCGACTGCTAGCTTTTGACCTTCTGTTTTTGGTCACAAAAAGGTCGCAAATGAAAAACAATGACCTTTCAGTGACCAATAGTCAAGGTCACAAGTTGACTAATTTCTTGTGGTGATCAGAAATTGAGAGCGGGGAACGTTCCCTAGAAAGCACCGCCGCTGGAGAAGACGTGCGGCCTCACCATCGTGAGCGGCGGCGATCCAGCGAACGGCAGCGATCTGACAAGCTTCGTTGTCTCGTTCCTGTCCTGGACGTTCTCTCCCGATTTGAGATGAGAAGGTGGGGAAGACAGAGTCGTGCGCAAGAAATAAATGAGTGGGGATGGGATTCTTAGATCTGACGGTTTCCACACTTCGCATCCAACGCACAGGGTTGGACCGGCCTAAAGTTTGGGCCGGCGAACCGGCGCAGAGTACTCGCCGCAGCGATATGCATGCATGTAAAAGGGCCGGTTTTCGGTCAAAAATGTAAAAGGGCCAGTTTGTGTGGCCGTTGCGTCAACTTCGGCAGTGCTGAACGTGCGTGTACGAAAAGGCCAGAGAGATTAGTGGATCAAGCAGTTTGTGAGCTTGACCATGCATGTGTGCGTGTGTATGCAGGTAGTGGGTTAGTGGCTGTGTGATAGCCACGTGAGTCGGATATTTAAGCCATGTAACCGGTTGCATCAAGCGTGAGAAGAAATACAAGAGAAGTCACAAGTGTGTATGCTGCAAAAGCTCTCTGCTTCCCTAAAAAAAAAGCTCTCTGAATGTATGTGTTCTTTCTTTTCACTGTGTACAAGGTGAGAAGTGTAGGTCTGTTCACTGCGTAGTGCGTACTCACATGTGTGTATCGGTCATTCCGTGGGCTGCTCCAACAATCTAGGTCTCTGGAGGACTTGAACAAAAGTTCATTAACGCCAAAAGAGAGCCCTAACTTTTTTTTTTGCTTTAGATTCAGCACATGCATCGGTAATTAACACGCCCATACTTTTATTTTGATGTGTGTCCTTATTTTGTTGGTCTATGTACCACACAACAATTATATCTCGAACTTGACTACAAATACAAATTATAAATCTTAGGTCATCATGTTCAATTCATGATGAGCAAACTTGAGAATGAGCGTTTTGGCTTGAGAAAATCACCTCCCATTGGAGTTGTGGAGACATGCACAGCTGTAACCATGTGGACATGTGCAAACACACATGTCGGTGCATTCACTAGAAATTCAATGAAATTGCTCTGAATGCATTGATTGGTTTGCGCAACTTTTCTCTCTAGTCCTATAAGTTGTAGTGTCAAAAACGCTCTTATATTATGGGACGGAGGGAGTACCATTTTACTATTTGTCCTTTCTTCTCAATTCATCTTTATTTTTCGACTATCATCTATTTCTTACTTATTTCAGGATTTTGAGTTTGATGTACGAATTGAACAACCCCTCTTCATTTACCCACACTCTACTAATATCCTTATATATGCAAGTCTTCCTTCACGTTCTTCTCTATAATATCATGACTACATAGTTTAGGGTGTGTTGCACCATCTGAACTAGATGGATGCAGAGTACACAAAGAACTCAACGGCCTAGCCTGCCGATCTCAGCTCATTGCCTTTTTTTTTGGGCAAACTGCATTGAGCATTCGTTCGACATGGGAGGCATTGGGAAAAAACTATGTGTGTATCTAGAAATGTGGCATGAAGATGCTGAGTAGAAAGATACGCGCTGCCTTGTTATTCCTTTTCCTCCTTTGTCATTTGCCCCTATAATGCACGAGCCAACATCGTACAATCCCAGTGGACACGCATAAGGATATTATTTATTAAAACCATTTCTTTTTTGCACAACAAAAACATTAATTGGTAGCATTAATGTGCTAGTCCCGCATGAGTCAACAAGCTGCCGAGATAAGCAGCACCTGCAAACAAACAAGATAAAATACTTGCACCCAGCGTGGGAAGGGGGTTGGCTGGCCCCTTGTCTTGCTAGTTACAAGGTTAGAAGAAAATAGATAGATAATAGTGGTATAGGAAAACTGAGAGATAGTAAAGAGGAAATTTTGTAGAAGAAAGTATTAATGAAGAATAGACCCAAGGGCCATAGGTTCACTAGTGGTAACTCTCGAAAGCAGCAATTGTCATGGTAACAAATTATAGTTGGGCAATTGACAAGAATAGCTGTCATTATGACGATGATCATTAATGGCATTATCACATATATGCATTACGTTCATGATAAGTATGCCGTTAAACTTACTGACTTCTACTACTAATACTTCACCCAAAGAACCATCACGCATCTCAAGATATTAATTTTACAAGAAACATCGTATTGCAATAAGCAAGATGACACAATGTAGACAGAAAGAAATCTAGCACTAAGATTAAACTCCGTCATTTTATCCTTAGTGGTAACAATGCCCCTTTTGTCACTGGGATAGAACACCACAAGATTGAACCCACTAGTATGCACCACTTCCTCTGAAAACTACTCATCCATCTTGGCCAGAAAAGACAAATAGATTGAAAATCATACATAGCTATTTAATTAGGCAGCAAAGAAACCTCAAACGAGTCAATAATATTCAATGAACAATCTGATCATAAATGCACAGTTCATCATATCCCATCAAACAAACCAATGAAGTGCATCAGATTAATACCAATCACACAAGAAGGAAGGGGAACATGGTATTGAAGGTCCAAAAGAGAGAGAGCACCATCTACCCATTACTATGCATTCGTAGGTCCTGTAGGAACTACTCACACATGGTCATGGAGGCAACAAGGTTGATTATGAGACTTCCGGCAATGGTTTCCCCCTCCTACAGGGCTCCAGAACAATGCTCCGGATGGGATCTCTTCGGAACAGAGACTTGTGGCGGCGATATAAGATCTTCTCGATGAACGACGAATGGGTTCGGTTCATTATTTATAAGGAATTATGATGGTGGAATCAGGTCAATGAGGTAACCGAGGGCCCAATAAGCTCAGGTGGCGTGATCACCCCCTGGCCGCACCACCCGTTCTTCTGGCTGGCTCGTGGCCCCACTCAATGTCTCCAAAGCTTCAAGTGTTTCTTGTCGCCCAAAAACATTGTGTTAAATAGGCAGCATATTTTGACCTCCATAGATATTGATTTCCTGTGAAACCAAAAATAAGGAGAAAACATGAACTGGCACAGGCACTAAATTAATAGGTTAGTCCATAAAAATAATATAAATTGTTAAACATATATATATATATATATATATATTATAATATAATAGCATGAAACGGTAAAAAATATCTAATACATTTGAGACGTATCATAATGCCATTCTAATTGAAAGAACGAGGCACCAAAGTTCTGGTACAGAATCTAAAATAGCTTATTATCTTTCTTGGAGGCAAAATAGTGCAACAAAATAAAGTTCATGCGTTTAAAGAACGTTCATGGATTTGAAAAGGTTTTGGGATCCAATTTTTTTTTTGAATTTGAAAAAAGGTCATGGACTTGAATTTTTTTTAGAAAGTTTACAAAATGGTCATGGATTTAAAAAAAGACGCTAATTTGAAATATTTCATGAATATGAAAATATAAGTGCATGATTTTGAAGAAATGTTGATTTATTCAAATAAGAAAAAGTGAAAACCGAAAGGAAAAATGGGAAAAATAGAATAGGAACCATCACTAGTAGAAAAAGACCCATTTGTCCCGGTTCTAGAGGGTCTTTAGTCCCGGTTCTGGAACTGGGACTAAAGGGTCTACTAAAGCCTCCCCCCCCCGCCCCCCCCTTTAGTCCCGGTTCTTATACGAACCGGGACTAAAGGCCCTCCACGTGGCCGATGTGTGGAGCTTCACCTTTAGTCCCGGTTGGTAACACCAACCGGGACTAAAGATTTTTTTTAAAAAAATGAATTTTTTTCTTGATTTTCAAATTTCTGACTTATTTTACAATTTAATGTTTAATCACCACCACTCATCACTGCTCAATTTAACCTCTAATCTCTAATCACCCCTCATCATTCCAAATCATCTAACTTCCCAGCCGGTCACCCATCCTCTCACTACTCCAGCCTGAGCATGCTTAACTTCCTGGTTCTATTCCCCCTCGTTTCCAAGTCTGCACTTGTTGTTTTCCTGACAATAGTAAGATGTCAATCCAATTAACCCTCAGCAGTTTATCTTAAGCATGAAGTCACATGTTTCACTGTTTGAGTTTGAAACTATTATTCTAAAAAACAATAATTATTTAGTAACACTAATATTTCTTGAATAAGTACTTTGACCACAGTTTGACCAGATTTGACCCAAATTCAAAATACTGAAATAATTATTTAGTAACACTAATATTCTTGAATAATTATTTAGTACCACTAATACTTCTTGAATAAGTAGTTTGACCATAGTTTGACCAGATTTAACCATATTAAAAAAACTGAAATTTAAGCATAACTTTTTTTGCTTTTAGAATTTGAGGATTCTAAAAATTGGCAAACAGGCCTACAACGGTGAAAATCGGATGAGGATTTTCGTGCTGATTTTTTTGATATATTATGCGTTTTTTCGACATCATATGCAAAAGATATGGCCGTTTTTCTTTTTCATAACACTTTTTTGCAAAACATGTCCAAATTTAAGTTTTTTAATTTTCCTAACTAATAGATGTAGTAACATAACTACATCTCGTGGGATTTTAATTTTTAAAGTTTTTATCATTTTCTTTTGCTTTTTACAAAACTGAAAAGGCGATCGGGGGGGTTGGGGGTAGAGTCTGAAAATGGGACCTTTAGTCCCGGTTTGAGACACGAACCGGGACTAAAGGGCATTGCACCCTTTAGTCCCGGTTCATGCCTCAAACCGGGACTAAAGGTCTAATCCTTAGTCCCGGTTTGAGACACGAACCGGGACTAAAGGGCATCGCACCCTTTAGTCCCGGTTCGTGTCTCCGGGACTAAAGGGCTCATGTGAATCGGAACTAATGCCTTTAGCCGCACGAACCAGGACCAATGCCCCCATGGGTACCGGTTCGTGACTAAACCGGGACTAATGGGCTTATCTGGCCCGAACGAAAGCCCTGTTTTCTATTAGTGCATATAGAAGTTCCCAAAATCGAGCAGCACCAGTGGCTCATGAATCCGGCGCGCACTAGGAGCATACGGACATGGGTGCGAACAAAAAGAAAAGTAATGATAAACGGGTCGAGCCCATGATGGAGGGCGTGGTTGGTTGTGCGCCATGATGCAGAAAACAGTAGCAAATAGAGCGAGGACCGGTATGTCCGCCTACCCAAGCACTAAGGGCGTGTTTGTTTGGCTGTATTTCACCCACCCAAGCTCTGGCCTGCACCAAAATCTTTTCCCACATAAACCTCAAAGCAGACTTCGGCCTCGTTGAGAAGAAACACTTGAATTGACTCTTTCTTTTTAGACATGCCAGAGCGAGCGCGCAAGCAAGCTGATGCACATGTGGCCCTCACAATACATGCATGTATAGTAGGCTTGCATTTATATTTGCACCTTTTACATTCTACTCTCACCTCCCTTAATCTTCCTCACCTAACCCGTTGTAATATACACAACCGTGTTCCAATTGAAGATAAGCTCTACATGAAAATTATGCACGTTGACACTATAATTTCATCCAGGCAATTGTTCCCCGTTCTTTTGTAATGTCTCAATTTATTGAATATCACCTATTGTTTCCATACCCATGTCTTGTCTTTTTTATTTATAACAAGTAATTCTTCTTGGTCAACCCTGGAAGTGCCAAATATTAAATGTTGTGGTTTCAAGTTTGAGTTCAGGCACAATCACATCAACTCCTGAACATGTCAATGGGAGCATTTTAAAACAAGATAGTCAGTGGAACTCCACAATATGTCGACAAGGAGAATTAGTTTTGAGTTCATACACAACCACCTCAACTCCTCAACAAGCCAATGGGACTATGTCTGAACAAGTGAGTCAGTGGGACCTCCACAATATGTAGATGAGGAGAATTAGTTTACACTATTCAAGCTCGCTGAGACAATCCTTACTTTTCCATGACATGCCTTACGACAAGTGGTGCAATCGCGTTGCAATCGTGAAGTCCCAAAGAAAAAATTGCAGTTACTCAACCCGCAGCTCAGAAATTCATATTTTGCAACTCCCATGTTTTCCTTGTTGTCTTCCCCGCCTCTTGGATCTGCTAGCTTATTTCTTGTAAGAACATACAAAGTTGTACCTTGTCGACTGATTCAATGCCCAGATAGATGATATACATATATGGTGCCATTTTGTTATGTTTTGTAAAATGATGGAAACCAAATCCTTTAGATCAGAAGAATCATGCGCTCTATTACTGGATCATCACAATAATTAATCTCCATCTCCCGTTGGGACGCCCTAGATGTTTTCCCCATAACAATAATAAGTTGCAGGCTATGTCTTCCTGTCAGGTCATCTATAAACAGCTCATAGCCATCACGAATAGCAGTTAGTTGTAAATAGAATCCGCTTCATTGATACCTAGCCGACCGCACTCTCTCATAAAGTATCTTGAAACTTGTGCTGCAACTGGATCTTAAACTACAACCTGCTCCTCTTCTCTCTCCTCCAACTTTACATAAATATAATATTTAAACCCTTATAGTTTGCTTACACCACCTTTTCATATTTGATCTTTAAGTTTTGACGAGCATTTGTTAGTATCAGATCTGTGTACAACACATGGAACAGAAGAATAATGACATATAATGAGCTTTGTTCCCAACATCTCAACAGTTTATTTTCAACGACTAGTATGAGTTTTGTTTACAACACACGGGATAGAAGAATAATGACATATAATGATCTTTGTTACCAACATGTCAACAGTTTATTTTTGGCGATGAGTCTAAAGATTACTCCCTCCGTCCTCAAATAAGTGGACATATAGAAATTTTAAGACCTGTTATGGAGTGGAGTAGAAAATGGATTGGGAGGGTGCAAGCCACAATCTCTCTTTTCCTTAATTCCCCGACCTCTAATATGCTAAATGCATGCAGAAAATGAGTATACCATGTGTTGAATGTTATTGCGCTTGATTCTCGTGTGATGAGAGAGAAGCATTTTTCTACTTTAAAGTACATTGATAAGGTAGAAGTACTATATATTTTATGGACAAAATTTGAATGCTAAACGTCCACCTATTTGAGGATAGAAGGAGTAATCAGTTATCATGTAGAGGCATCTGATTAATCTATATTACTCCCTCCATCCGGATTTATTAGGTCCTCTTTCATTTTAAGCCAACATTTGATGATGAATTTGACTAATAAAATATAAACTACATGTCATGAACACTATACCATAAAAAACTTCTTTCAAATAAAAATTCAACAATATACTTTGGGTAGCATATACTTTATATATTTTTAGTTAAATACTTGGTTAAACTTAGACCCAAAATACAAAGGTGCCTAATAAACCCGGACGAAGGTAGTAGCATCAAAAGCAAAAATACCTTTTGTATTCATTTTTCAGTGTACGGTGTACCAAGGCCAAACTCACTCCCACTCTTTCTTTCGTACACATATTTACCATCATAGTTCTATTTAACACGCTCTGCATTTTTGTACTCCTCTAAGTAACGTTGTTTATTTACTCGCCCTCTTTATTTGTGCAAGTGTCTTCGTTTGCGTCGTGATCTTTATCTCCACACCCGAGCATGAAACTACCTTGTCATGGTACATGTGTGGGTGTGAGTTCTAGTCTCTGACCAAGGTGATAGTATATGGTTTAGTGACAAACTGTTCTGAGTTCTGACGCTAACTGATCTACCACCAAGAGAGGCATAAAGGTTATTTTTCCCTAGCTCACTGTACAGAGCTTTAGTTCGGCATGGGAGCTATTGGGAGAAGTAAATATGCGACACCTTCCTTTGCTGGGATAACGAATAAGCAATTTGGTTCTTGCATTTGGGTACCATGCGCCAGCATCTGACGTTCACTCGCTAGTGCATGTGGATGACTTACTGTAGGTCTTCGATATCGTCGTGCATGCGGCCTAGAAGTAGAGATGTAGAGCATGGTGTGCGCCAACAGCATCTTGCCTAATCCGGTGGAGCCTAAGTCGGAAACTATGTTGTGGAGCTTAGGCTTAGACTAGCCACAGTGGGAGTAACTTCAGCAGTAACATCGAGTCCAACTCAGCAAATTTTGTGGCAGTGAGTTAATGAGGAGAGAGGTAGTTGTAGTAACTTAGCTAGTTACTGTAACATCACATGTCCCAATGCAATATGAGTCTATAACCTAATAAATGAAGCTTTGCATGTTATCACACTTATGTTACTACCCACTATTAAGGTAGTAATATAGTCTAGGAATATGTGTATGTTACTAGTGTATGTTACTCACCATTGTGGCTAGTCTTATGTGCACCTCCGTATCTAGCTATCCATTTCTGCATCGCGATTCATGCAAAGACTTTTGTCTTTTTTGTTACTTCCATATAAAACTACATATAAACTTCAAACTTTGCAGCACAACAAAATATTGTAACTATATGTGGAAAAAAACTTTGAGATTTTTCCATGCACCATCAATACTAAAAATAACATTTTTTTAATAAAGAAAATCTCATTTTATTTATTTATGTTGGTAAAAAAAATCTATAAGCTTTTTCTCACATTGTAGTAAGAATGTTTTGCTATCTTGCAAACTTTGAAGTTCATATGTAGTTTTATTTGAAAGAAACAGAAAAGAGAAAATTTCACGTAGCAAGTTAGTTGTCTAGCACGGATCTCAAAGCTATATTGAAGGGTAAGGATAGGAGGTGTCTATGAGCCCATGCTCAAAAAATCCACGTCCAGCCTAAGTCCTAGTGCGCGTGGGGGGTGGAGTCCAGTTGCTTTTGAGCCGTGCCTTTTATCCAGCAGAGAGTAAATTAAAATCGGAAGAAATGGAAGAATGTGTTCCTCTCCAGTCTCCCTCATGTTTTCACCTAGAAGTCTGGTCGGTTATATCCTCCACACATCCCGTGAACCAAACAGAAAATTAGGATCGCACAGGCGATCGAAGGAGGCGATGAGGCCGGTTCCCTTGCGTGCCGCCGGTGGCGCCACCGGTTCCATATCTCTCCGTCGGCCGCTCCGGCGGTGGGAGGGAGGGGGAACCTCGGGTCTGTCCGCTAGGTGGGTGTGTGGTAGGGTTAGGATTGAGGGTGACGCTGCCGAGGCCGTTGCGCTGGTGTCACGTCGGAACAAGTTTCTCCGGGCTCTGTTCGCGGTCAGGCGAGGATATTGCCTTCGTCTAGGAGCCAGCGGGGTGGCGGATCCTCGGATCTCGTCGAGGTCGCGGGCTATGGTGACTGGAGGTCCATCGGCACTAGCCGTTTGGGTCCTCAGATGGGCGATGGATGCAGGGAGACCAAGACCTTTCTTCTTCCTTGTCGGTATGATTTGTTGCTGCTGTTTTTCTCCTTCCTCTGTGCTGATGCTGGAGGGAGATCCTGCTTTGCCCGGGCGGATGGCCCGGCCGCGGTGCTGGACCGGTCGGATGACTCGAGTTCTCTTCCTTTCCAAAGGGACATTTTTCACGGTACTCAAAGCCAAAGATAGCGACGACGGTTGTAGGTGTGTTGGATTGATATCCATACCATCTCAGCGCTGGTGTCAAGAAAGGAGGAAGCAGCGTGGCGGCAATTGTACCGTGGTCGAAGATGATGATCTGCTTACGCCTGGTTGCAGATCCTTCTGCTGCAGGGGTCTTCTCTCAAGATTCAGGGATAATGTCACAGGGCTTCGAAGATCTTCTTGTGTTATGGTTGGCTTAGGGTGCTCTAGGTGTTCATGGTCCTTTGTGTTTGCGTTTCAATGTGCTTGTAAGGGTCAACTATTTTGTACTGTTTCATGATTCGAATGAAAAAATTCTCAAAAAGAAAAGCAATAATGAGATTTGTTGCTAACATTTTAGTTTCCAGGATGTGTCTAAAGATTACTCAATTAACATGTAAGTTGTACAGTGTATCTAATTAATCTGTACTGCTTTCCTTTGTGAAGTAAACAAAAGGCCTTCGTTATTAAGCCGGGTGTATTTTATCTGCTGCTCGACGTATGGCAGAGTGTGGTCGTAAAAGCGCATGGTGAAAAAAGTAAACAAGTCCACAAGTCATCGACATCCCGTTTACATCGTACCCCAAAGAAAGGCTCGTGCCGCTCCTCTCTCAAGCCGCTCCCGCAAGCGGCTCGGGAGAGGAAACCTAATCTGCGTCCGGCAGCCCACCCACCGCAGCGGCTCCCTTCGCTGCTGCCGGCGTGTGCAGCCGGTCAAAGCCCGTGCAGCATCGCCGGCGGCGGGGCTGTTGGTCCCTTTCGCACATGATCGAGCAGCACGGGCGTCTCGATCTGGTGGGGGCTGGAGGTCGGCGAGGCGAGCCGTGGGTGAGGCGAACTCGCGAGGTTCTTGCGCCATGGTGCGCTAAGGGGGGGCGCGAGGTGACGCGCGTGGATCTGGTGCGGGCGCGTGGTAATGGCACGGGGCTGCGTGGATCTGGCGCAGTCGCCGGTGCGCGAGGTGGATGGGAGTGCAGGGTTCTGCGGGCCTTGAGTGGGCGGGTGGCTCTCGCTGCTGCTGTGAGCACTCTTGGCGGCATTGTGGTCCCTAGATTGCAGCGGACGGCGGCGGATCCGGCCTTGTTTTGGGGCGATGGCTTGGGGGCATGGGATCCAACGTTGGAGGGAGCGAGGCGGCGCGCGAGGGCTACGGCAGGTGCGGCCCGCTGGGTGGTGCTACGGGCGCGTCGGGGGCGCAGGCGGGCAGCCCGGGGGTCTGGATCTGGCAAGTCGTCCGTGGCTGGCAACCCGGCGGCTGATGGTGGTGCCCGGTTGCCACTTGTTGGAGCAGGGAGGCTCCGGCTGCGGTTGGATGCAGGGTGCAGAACCCGATCTGGTCTACTGCAGGCTTGTTGTCGGGGATGCTAGGTTGTGGCCCAACACAGTGGTGCCCTGCTCGCTGTGCGTGGGGGTGCGCGGTCCAATGGAGTTACCGACCGACCTCGGCTGCTGCGTGGGAGTGGCTACTTCGGGTGAAAGCCTGGCCGGCGCTGGCCGGCCAGCAGCGACGACGCCTGTGGGCGTCGCTATCCTCGGAGGCGTCGTTGAGAATCTCACAACCAGTTCCTGATGTAGGGTCGGGCGGTGGCGTCGTCTTCAACGTCGTTCCTCTCTTTAGGGCGCTGTCTTGAAGACTTTGATCCCTTTGATGCTTCCTACGACCTGCGTGCACGGTGGCTTCTGTAGCAATGATGACGGCGGTGAGCAATGTCGGAGGCGTGGCCTTGCTCGTGGTAGTCGGCTCTTCTTCTCTGGCGTGTCCGTGGGTGTGCCTCGACTTTCTGTTGCTGTGAAGTCAAGGTCGCGGTGGGTGGCCGGTGGTATACGATGACGCGTGACTGGTGGTTCGTTCGGTGATTCGTTCACTGTTGGAGTCGGAGTTGCGCTGTCTAGTATGGATTGTATGGAGTGTTGTGCCGCAGATACTGGACTGCTATTTTTTTTCTTCTTTATCTTTGATCTTCGGATCTTCTGGTCCAAGGACCTTCACCACCTTGTTGTTTTCGGTTGCTTCCTGCTATTATCAATGAAATGCCAGCGATGCTGGATCTTTCAAATAAAAATACAACCCTTGAGCTTACTACGACGTACGTTGTGACACTGGCAACCGACGGTCAACAGCCTCCGCGGCCCTCTCCCGACTATAAATTCCTGACTTCCACCCTCCCTTGTGGTCCCACACAACTTCCCCCACCACCCAACGCCTCCATTAAGAAAATATGGACGTCTCCACCTCCACCACCGAAGCGATGTCGCGTCGCAACAATGAGGCTGGCCGCACCAGCTGGCCCTCGCACAATTTTTCTGTCGCGGAGGCCGACGAGTTTGAGCGGTTCACCGTTACGGCACTCACGGTATGTGGCTGCTCCCCAAAGGGTGAAAGCTCAACCTAGGAGGCTCTTTGATGGCGGCAATCCCTCCCGTTGAAATGCCCGCCGATGGTGCTGCCGGAGTACGCCATCGGCAGTTCGCATTCACCAGTCATCCTCGCTGAGCAGCGGCATGACTTGCTCAACAGGTACAACGACACAATTCCTCCGTTCCACCAAAGCGTGGCACACGCCCTTGGTCGGGCGCAACCTCGGGGACTAGTAATGTAGGGTAAGAGAAAACCTTCAATTTTAAGAAAATACCAATAAACCACCACTACTGCGTGTCGACGGTGAATCAGACATGTTAGGCCCGCACGACATGGCTGATGTGACGAGGACAGGGTTGAATCCATACTTGACCAGGGGTGAACTTGACTCACACCTGTCAGCGGCATGGGCATCCGGCCCCGGCTATGGTGTGCTCTTTGGAACCGTACCAGGCAAAAGGCACAAATTGCCGAAAAAGGGTTGCCCTCCACTTTATATTATAAAGCAAACATCACCGAGTACATCTGACATACCGAACAACGCACACACCGCACACACCCAAGGCAAGATACAAAGATGCCAGGCACCGACACCCCACCCCACCGACAACCAATAGAGAGGTGAACCGGACCAAAACGAAGCCAGGCCTCCAAAGCGGTGCCTCCAAGAAGGATACGACCATGGGTAGCCGCCACCGCCCGATCAGCGGAGATCAGGTTTTCACCCGGAGCAAGACGACATGGGTGTGAATGCCGCGACGGAGCCTTCAGGAAGGGTACGGCGGCAACGGCCACCGCCACCGTCGGCCAGTCAAAGAACTGGACAAGTGGTGTACCCCGACACTCACACCCCACCGATCAACCTGAACTCCGTCGTCCGCCCGCAACCACGCCACCCATGCGGCCATGTTTGCCTGCCCACACCTGAGACGCACGCTCCGCCCACGAACGTCGCGCCTCCCGCCGCCAGAGCCGCCGCCCTGCAACCAGACAACCCCGAGACCAACCCAAAGGCCCCAACTTTGGACCAACTGATGGCCCTCGACCGACGGAACCACCCGCCGACGCTCCGCTGGTAAACCTGTGCCAACCCGCCCACGGCCGAGGAAAGGGGGAGAAAGGGGAGCGGACGAATCCGGACCGGCAAATCATGCCGGCGACAGGTGACGCGACCGCATCGAGGCCACCCATCCCTCCAACCAAGCTCCCTGCCGAACACGGGAAAAGGGGGAGAAGGAGGACCCCCATGTCGCCCCACCATGGTAGCTGACACACATCTCCGCGAGGCCATCGGCAACCGCGAGCCCGCCGACGAGGGAGACCAAATCAACCCGCAGCTGCAGCAATGGAAGCTCACCGGAGATGCCTCCTCGCGTCGTCCGTCGATGTCCGAGCGCCAGACCAAGGAGGATCTGACGCAGACTCGACCAACACGCCCCGCCAGCCACCACCACGGCGCCGGCACCCCCACCCGCCCGAAGCCAGGGCAGGGGCGGCCGCCCACAGATCCATGTCGCCCGCGACCCGCACCACCTCAGCGCCAAGCCAGGAGCCGGCCCAGGCCACCGGAGCCCGCCACCGACGCCCTGCCTCGTCGCACCTGCCGCCACGCCAGAGCCACCCGCCGCCATGACCTCCCGCACCAGCCGCTCGCCGCCCCCGCGGCTCCACGCACCGGCGCGTCGACGACCTCCAGCCGTGCCACCCCGCCGCCA
>NC_041393.1:633409256-633414783 GCF_002162155.2 Triticum dicoccoides
TCCCGTGCCGCGTGCCGCCAAGCCAGGAGGGAAGAGAGCCCCGCCGCCGCCGACGCGGACCAGGCTTTGCCCGGCCGCGCCCTCCGGCGGCGGCGAGGGGAAGGAGAGGAAGGGGAGGGCTCGGGCCGGCGGCGCCTAGGGCTTCGCCCAGTCGCTCGCGGGAGCGGACGGGACGAAGGGGTCAGTCCAAAATGAATCAGTTTAGATATTCATCCCCTAACCCAAAAGGCACAAATTTGACCAACAGTTTAATTCGTGAAATAGTTTCACCTCAGGGTGAAACTATTTCACAAATTAAACTGTTTTTGAAAGTATTTCATCCAGCTGAATCCAAATGTGCAGCGCCTAACAGCAAGACACTGCACTCTACCGTGCAGTGCCTAAGGGCATCTCCAGCCGTTGGCCCCCCAGGGGGCGTGCGCCGCCTGGGGGTGAGCCGGCGCAAAGAAAGGCCCTGGGGGCGAGTCGTCGCCCAGCCGTCGGCCCCCAGGGCCGCCCCCAGGCGAGTGTTTTTTTTTAAAAAAAGGCCGTTCGGCGAAGTTATGATAAAAGAGTAGTTAAATTTCGGCTAAACATGGCGAATTTCGGCCAACTTCGCGCATTTTCATTACATTAAGCTAATCTAAAAAAGAAAGGGGCTGAAGTCGTCGCCGCCATCGTCGTCGTCGGCCTTCTCCTCCTTGACACGGACCCCCCGGCTGGACCCGACGTTGCCATGGTGGACTGGCGGCGGCGCGTCATCGTCGTCGTCGCTGTCGCATAGGACGACGACCCCGTCTTCGTCGCGGCCGCGTCGGCGCTCCTCGAAGCGGCGCAGGGCGGCGCGCTGGCGCTCCTTCGCCTTCTCTCGGCGCGCCTTCTCCATCGCAATGGAGTCCTGACGCGCCCATTCTAGGGCCGCGTCGTCGTCGGCGAACTCCGTCTTCACCGGCACCAGCCCTGGCTCCGTCTTCACCGGCGCCAGCCCCGGCTCCGTCTTTGGCTTGAAGAAGCGCGGAGGAGCCGACGAGGAGGAGGTGCGCCGGCCGCCCTCATTGATGATGATGCCGGCGCTGCGAGTGCGCCGTCCGAGCGGCGACTCCGCCGCGGGCTCGGCCTTGACGCCGAGCAGGGCCGGAGTGCCGGACGAGTGCGACGAGGATCGGGAGGAGGAAGAGGAGGAGGAGGACCCGAACCGCCTTGGCGCCCATGGCCCGACGCGTCGGTGCTGCGCCGGGGGGTACACCAACGGTGGGTCGTTGCCGCCCTCGAGGTACGTGAGCACGCCCTCGAGTGTGCGGCCGGGGACGCCCCACCAGAGGCGGCGCCCCTCGCTGTTCTGCCGCCCGCCGACCACTGGCGCGCCGTTGGTGTACGCCAATCGCTGCTGCTGGCGGCGCTCGAAATACGCCGCCCAGGCCGCGTGGTTGTCGGCGGCGTACTGGGGGAGGGAGCGTTGGGCGTCGGTGAGGAACGCGCGCGCGATCTCGACCTCCTCGGCGAAGTACCCCGGCTTCGCCACGGCGTCGGGCAACGGGGGAATGGGCACTCCCTCGGCGCTGAGCCTCCACCCCGATGGCCCGGCGCGCATGTCCGGCGCCGCCGGGATGTTCGCCTGGAACAGGAGCCAGGACTCCAGTTCGCGGAGCGAACGGCGGCCGAAGCCGTTGGTGGCCGCCTCGTCTCCGGGGAAACGTTCTGCCATGACGACGGCGCTCGGGAGAGGCAGGGAGAGGGAGGGGCTGGATGGCGGCGAGGGGGCGGGCGGGCTGTGGGTACAGGAGAGTGGAGTGGATGCCGCCGGCTTTTATAGCCGGGTCGCGCCCGTGTGTACGCGTGCGAGGGAGGGGAGGCGTCGGCGCGCCATCCCGTGAAGCGCCGCCCGTGAAGGAATCAATGGCAAGGCTGACCGGCGGCAGCGGCAGCCTTGCCATTGATTCCCCGCGGGAACCAAGGCCGTTGGGGGGAGACGAGGCGCCGAGTCGCTGACGCGGCTGGTCTGCGGCTTCTTCGCGCCAAAACAACTCGCCCCGGCGCCCCCGGGCGCCCCCCAGCGCGCCGGGTTCGGGCTGGGTCCGCTGACGCTGTTTTTGACCCAAGCCGGCGAAAATCGGGCTCCTGGGGGCGCGACTGGGCCGTTTTTCGGCGCCGGCGCGAAAAAATCGCCTGGGGAGGCCTTCTTGGGGGCGCGGCTGGAGATGCCCTAACACTCAGGCGCCCCACCTGTGCAGCCCCCGATAGGTGCAGCGCCTAGCTGTAAGGAGTTGCACAATAAAGTGCAACGTCTTGCTGTCGGGCGCTGCACAAAAGGGTCAGCGGTCTGAAATATTTTTAAAAACAGTTTAGTTTGTAAAATAGTTTCGCTAGAAGGTCAAATTTGTCCATTTTACCACCGTCCCGTGTCCTGACTCCTGAGCTCAGTCCGCGCCACGTGCGGCGGGCGTCCTCAAGCGCGCCACGGATGCCACAAGCGAGCGAGGCACCAAGGTGTCGCGGTGGTCACTGCCGGTGCATGAGCAGTACGGTGTACGGCTACTTTCGTGCTCTAGCCCATCTCTCCAATTCCGTCTTGACGTCCTCCCCGTGGCCAACGAGCGCCTCCGGTAGCGCGAAGAAGCTGAGCGCCACCGTGCCGAACGGGCTCAATACGTCACACGTGAACGCTTAGCTTCTTGCTTGTGTGTTTGCAACGGAGAAACAATCGAGGCAGTGATAGCCTAGGTTGTGTATGTGCGCGTCTTGCCGGGACAGTATGGGCTAGTTTTATACTCGTTCGTCCAAAAAAAATTCTCAACTTTATATTAACTTCAGTATAAAATTATACTATAATTAAGACATTTATTTTAAAACAGAGGGAGTATAATGTTCGTGCGCATTCTGGCTTGTCTGAAGGCAGGTCGTGGTTGCCTCCAAGTGCTCCAGTAGAACATTCTCGGCATGTACAGTCTGCCCACTGCCATGGCTCATCTTTCACTCCCACAACTTTTAATAGCACACAAGGCCACACTTACCGGCAAAACCTTTATAGAGCAGGACGCCGATAACGCCCACATGTATGGGTGTTAAGGGATTTAGCCACACGTTTTGTATGGTGTCTAAGAGGATCAGCCCAGACACCTACGTGTGGGCAAAACAACTAGCGCCTACAGGCCTCTTTTTTTCCTCGCGGTCCCTCTCACACCTACGTGTGGGCAAAATGGATAACGCCCACACGACCTCTCTCAGCCACCTATCTCACGGTCCCGCACGCCCCGCGTGACAGTCACCACGCGTCCCCGCAGTTGCCATGGTCCGGACCCTCTTCAATGTCCGTTTAACTGCAGTTGTCATGTCGCTGAACTACAGTTGCCATGTCGGACAACTACAGTTGACATGCTCAACTGCAGTTGCCATCTCAGATCAAGTGTCAGATACCATTTTGAACAACTGCAGCTGTTGCCATGTATGGTTTGGTTTACTATAGTTGCCATGATTTAAAAACTTTAGGGGTTGCCACATACTAACACTAGGCAGTTGCCATGTATGGTCTGGTTTACTACAATTGCCATGATTTGAAAATCTTAGGAGTTGCCACCTACTAACACTAGGCAGTTGTCGTGTAGCGCTACAAAGAGACATGGCAAAATAACATGTTTTGGGTAAAGTTAGACTTGCATCTGCTTACAAGCACACTAGGGCAGTTGTCGTGTACCCTGCAAAACACATGGCAACTGACATGTTCGGATAAAAAAAAGAGTTGCCATCTGCTTACAAGCACACTAGGGGTAGTTGCCATGCATACTGCAAAACACATGACAACTGGTAGTTTTGGGTGTGGGAGAGGAGACGTGCGTGTGGGCGAGATGACAAATGCCCATACACCAGCCCTTGTGCGTGAGTGAAAAACAGACATGTCGGCGAACTGCTAAACGCCCACAAACCGGCCCTCCCGTGTGGTGAAACGGACGTGTGGGCGACCGAATGAATGCCCACACACCAGCCCAATTCTACGTGACACCACAAACATGGCAAGATTCATGCAAGCACAAACGAACGTGGATCCACGCGTGTGGGCGAGATGCAAACGCTCATACACATATGGGCATTAGTATTTCCGATAGAGAAACACACAAACATTACACTACTATGTTTTTTTGTGGGGACATGTATGTGCTCTTAAGTTGTTTGGATAGCTAGATTATAGAGAATTAATTTTTCTTAAACCTGATTTCTAGTGTAACAACCTTAAACATTGTTTGGATTATCTAACTAATTCGTCGATATATAAAACTGAGTTTTCTGAAAGCTCAAAAAAACAGTATATACAAAAATGACTAATAGACGTTTATATACGCTTTCTATATGCATCAGGAGATAAACGAAGTCCGAAATCTTTGTCGGCCGTGACAGGAGCTTGGCAAAGTCAAAAGCTGCCGTCGCCGATCTCGACCTGGCACCCAGGAGTAGGCTACAATACTTTACCTATAGCCCAGCGCCTCCATGGTGGACGTGAACTTCGGGCGGCCGGCTGCCGGCCTCTTCACAACCACCGTCGACGACTCGTCGTCCATATCCTCCAGCTTATACGTCGTCGTCGCGCCTCCCTAGAATGTGCATGCGTTCTGCTCTGCTGTCACTCGCGAATCAATCCAGCAGCTAATTGCTACTTCCTCCGTTCCTAAATGTAAGTCTTTGTAGAGATTCCACTAGAAACCACATACGGATCTATATAGATGCATATTAAGAGTAGATTCATTTATTTTCCTTCGTATATAGTCTATCTAGTGAAATCTCTAGAAAGACTTATATTTAAAAACGAAGGAAGTACATTACATGCCTACCCAACCTGGGAATCAATCAAGGTGCTTCACGCCGTCTACTTGTTGTCTTGCCATAGGTGAGCTGCATGTACGTGCATCTTCATGGCGGAAAAAAATCGTCATTGGAGCGACGTTCGATCAGGACCTGCGCCAGCATGCATGACGCCGGCGAACGAAGAAGAGCACGATCAGGACCACCCTGGCAGCCACGGTGTGACGGTGACGTCCGCACGCTGCCGCCGGAGAGCCCTTTACGGTGCCAAGAGCTGGTTCTCCGCCGCTGTGCATGTACTCCCTCCGTCCGAAAATACTTGTCATCAAAATGGATAAAAAAGGATGTATCTAGAACTAATATACATCTAGATACATTCCCTTTTATTCATTTTGATGACAAGTATTTCCGGACGGAGGCAGTAGCTTCCAAGAGCGAGCCGCAACACCTCATCTCCATGAATTGTTCTTTTTACCCAAAACGAAGAACACAAAATCGTGTTTTTCCAAAAAAAAAAAATCCCATCCAAACAAGGTATTGTATGTACTGATCTTAACAGAATAACTAACCAAAGCTGGTTTTTCTAAAAAATCCTTCAAAAACTCATTTTCTAAAATCTCACATCTAATTTCCTATATCCAAACAACCAGGGAATGTCTAGTTTGGATGGCAGAACTATATGTACGGATCAAACGGTCTGAACACTTCTAGGCCTCCACCACGGCCACTCAAATTGGGTCATGTAGCCCGGAAAAAG
>NC_041393.1:633415217-633417080 GCF_002162155.2 Triticum dicoccoides
TCCCATTTTAAATAACCACTTCTCATTCATGGAGGCTCGACACCCTGCCGTTTTCACTCCCCGCTCCTCATTCATGGAGGCTCACCACCTTCCCTCCTACCTGCATTCATACTGGGTCGACCGGCAATGCCGCCACAGGAGACTACCCTGGAATTAAAAATTGGCCCGCGCCCCTCCCAAACCTTCTGCATCCACGTTTTATCCTCTTTCCCATACTTCCATTGTCGCCAATCTCACTGTTGTTTGCCATCACCATAGTCCTTTCAAATATCACATGGTGCAAGATGTTAACGTCGGAGAACCACCCCCATGGACGTCTTGTGCCAGACCAAAATTGTGGTTGGCCAACCTCTGAGCTCCCCCGAGCCAAGCTAGGAGGAGGGTATTGAAAATAACGACGATGTAAGAGACCTACGTATGTAAATAAACCAGAGTTTTGGCCAACTCGGCGAGTCTGCTCATTGTGTTTATTGGGTTTTTGAACCCTGGACTTTTTGGTTGCAAGTTTATGCACCTAACCAGTTCACCCATCAGTCCGAACCGATGAAGAGAGGTGGGTAATATATTTCAACACTACCCTGACATCTATGCTTATTTGGTCCATAAACGTAGGATCGATGTAAGCTGCAGAATCTTTTGTTTTTAATTTCGCATTGACTGGGTCTTAAATTTGAGACCTTCTGGCTCGGATACGATATTGAATGCATACTTCAGCCAACTCATCCAAAAGTCTGAACTGATGGAGGGAGGAAAGCAGGCAATATATTTCAACACTCCCTCTTACTTCTAGGCTTATTATAGTTCTTAAAGGTGGGATCGATGTAGGCCGCAGAATCTTTTTCAATACTATGCTGGCAGGATCTTGAATTCAAGACCTTTTAACTCAGATACCATATTGAATTCATGCTTCAAAAGCCCGAACCACGGGAAAGGGCTGAACATTATACTCCAACACTCCGAAGAATCGATCCAACTGGTTGCCTGCTTGTTAACTATATTGTACATGCGCATCTCCATGGAAGTGGATGGAAGCAATCGGCTGTATCTTGTGCGTGTGCAGTCCGTCAGAAAGAACTCGACGTCTGCATCGTCAAGAGTCGAGACCTGTGCTAACAGAGGATGAGGTGGAGGAGGAGGGCGATACCATGACGTTGGCACTACAAATCATACAGTTAACCTATATTAGCAGTGACAAACATAAATGCCCTTCTAAATTATTTGGGAAGGTACAATGCACCGGAGCAAACTCACTTGTGTTCTCTCTTGCTTGCACATCTTAATTTTATCACCCTCCAGAGTTGTTTTGTACTACTCACAACTCATAAGCCCTTTACGCCTAGGTACACTCGGAAAACACAACTCACAAGCCTTGTTTATTACTCACCTCGATTTCCCACTTTATATATGGAAGAGTCTTCCTCTGCTCTCATGTCCAACACGCGGAGCAAGAAACTACCTTGCTGTGGTCCATTCGTGAGTATGAACTACAATCTCTGACTACAATGATATGATCCAGAGAGAAACAGTTCAGTCGCTCATCCAACCGATCCAGTCTAGTACTCCCTCCGTAAACTAATATAAGAGCGTTTAGAATACTAAAATAGTGATCTAAACGCTCTTATATTAGTTTACACACTGGTGGAAAAAGGGCCTTTGGTCGCGGTTCGCAACTGCCATTAGTCGCGGTTGCGCAACCGCGACCGAACGGGCGCGACTAAAGCCCCCCCCCCCTTTAGTCGCGGTTGCTTAAGAACCGCGACTAAAGGCCCGTCCACGTGGGCGCCAGGTGGCCGTCGGGGCGGAGGACCTTTAGTCACGGTTCTTCTGGCCAACCGCGACTAAAGGCCGCCGCAGGTTTAGGGT
>NC_041393.1:633417653-633418775 GCF_002162155.2 Triticum dicoccoides
AGTTTCATATATTCTACGGTACTACATACATGCATATGAATGTACAATTTCAAATAAATTTGAAATTAGAACCAAAAAGAATTCAAGAGGAATATACAATATATATTCAATATCATCGGATGACCATATACAATTTTGAACAAGTTTCCATACATGATTTAATGCATATAAAGTTCTACGTCCTCGTAATAGTGTTCTCCTTTAGGATGGAGGACTTCCCTGCTGAACCATCCAGCTAGTTCCTCTTGAAGTGGTCGGAAGCGAGCTTCTGGACTAAGCATCCACCGGAGGTTATTCCTCTGAGCATTGGTATCACTCGGAACCCGCTCAGAGGTGTATCTCCGGATCATCTCACAGACATAGTATCCACATAGATTGGTCTCCGGTGGCTGAATATCCCCAGCATTCTTAGCCTTTAACATTTTGAATTTTAGCTCTTTTTTGAATTCACCGACCTTTGTATCTACGAACCGTCTCCAAACCCTACGAGGCAAAGAAAATTAAATGAACAAGAGAGTTATTAATTAGTTACTTGATATTAGGAAATGAACGAAATAGGCCGATCGATATAGAGCGCAAATGAATGAAAATAATTACTTCTGCAGCATTCTTCTCATGCCGCCCCAAAGCTTTGGATCCATATTCACAGAGTCGTGGACGAGACATTCTGAGGTGTTAACTTTAATTACTAGCAGAATCCAATGGAACCTGCGGACACGATACATGCACAGTACGTCATGCATAACTCATCGATTAGCCGGCCACATACCATGCATGGAGTAAACAAAAGAGAATGTGCTCAAGACAGAAACACTCACTCAAAATGGTAAGGAAATAGAATATCACTTTTGAGTTCCTGCTTTGTAAGAAACTGCCACAGGTCTGCCTCCACGTCGGCGGGGTAACGCTCCAACACATGTCCATTAACGATGTGTGGGTCAATGAACCCAACATCATGGATGTTCCTTACTCTGCATTCCTTAATCTTCATTCTGCATGTATAATAGCGGACACAACAATATAGTTAGGACATATATATAGTGCAGGCAATATGAACGAGATGGGGTAGAAATTAATAAATCACTTACAGAACGTAGCAACTGATGATAGATTTATCGAGCT
>NC_041393.1:633421140-633473480 GCF_002162155.2 Triticum dicoccoides
CTTTAGTCGCGGTCCGCCTCCCCAACCGGGACTAAAGGGTTTTGGCGCCGCTTCCGTTCCCGCGCAGAAAGACCCTTTAGTCGCGGTTGGAGAGGCGGACCGCGACTAAAGGTACCCTTTAGTCGCGGTCCGCCTCTCCAACCGCGACTAAAGGTCTGTGCTAGAACTGGCGCGGTTCGGTGGGATGTTTAGTCCCACCTCGCTAGCCGAGAGGCTTCGACAGTGGTTTATAAGCGCGGCTGCGCTCACCACTTCGAGCTCCTCTCAAATGCAGGCTTACGGGCCAATTCTGTCACTATGTGCCTGTGGGCCTACTCGGCCTTCTGCGGGCCTGAATCCTGGCCCTTTAATGGGTTTCTAGTCGTATTCAGGCCGTGGTGGCCCAGTAGGTGGCATATTTTCTTTTTTTCTTCCTTTTTTCCTTTTTCCTTTTTTCTTCTGTTTTTTTCTTCTATTTTTTTCTTATGTTTTTCTTCTGTTTGTTTTTTTCTTCTGTTTTTCCTTTTTTCTTCTGTTTTTTTCTTCTGTTTTTTTCTTCCTTTTTCCTTCTTTCTTCTTCTTCCTTTTTCTTTTTAAAATCAGAAAAATAAAACTAATTCATTTTAAAACCCCTTGAAGGTTTGACAAAAGGTTTGATACATCATTCAGTTCATCGACCAAATACAAAGTTTGGTACAATAAATTATTACACATCAATTCTTCCCTTGTGTCCCTGCTTGCTTACGATTGTGCCGTATCCATGGAGCATCCTCATCATTTAACTTAATGCTTGGGTCAATGTTCACTTTGAAGGGCGGAATTTCACCAAACATATTATAATCTTCTGACATGTCTGTCTTGTCCTCCACTCCCACGATGTTTCTTTTCCCTGAAAGAACAATGTGGCGCTTTGGATCATCGCATGATGTACTGATCGTTTGCTTATCTTTCCGTTTCCTCGGTTTGCTACTCATGTCCTTCAAATAAAAAACCTGAGCGACATCTTTGGCAAGGACGAATGGTTCGTCAAGGTAACCAAGATTGTTGAAATCCACCATTGTCATTCCGTATTGCTCGTCCACCTTTACCCCACCTCCTGTTAGCTTGAACCATTTGCACCGGAACAAAGGGACCTTAAAGGAGGGTCCATAGTCAAGTTCCCATATCTCCTCTATGTAACCATAATATGTGACCTTTTGCCCATTCTCGGTTGCTGCATCAAAGCGGACACCACTGTTTTGGTTGGTGCTCTTTTTATCTTGGACGATCGTGTAAAATGTATTCCCATTTATCTCGTACCCTTGGAAAGTCGTTATAGTCGAAGATGGTGTCTTGGCCAACATGTACAGCTGATCTACAACATCATTGTCATTCATTAAATGTTTTCTCAACCAACTGCCGAAAGTCTCCATGTGGGCCTTCCTAATCCAGGATTCAGGCTTCCCCAGGTTGTCCGAGCGTAAAATATTCTTGTGTTTCTCAAAGTACGGAGCCACCAAGCTGGAATTGGTCAGTACAGTGTGGTGTGCTTCAGTCAGAGAATGGCCGTCCATACATATCGTTGATTTCCTTCCGATCGTGCCTTTTCCACTTAGTCTCCCCTCGTGCCGCGATCGAGGAAGACCAATCGGCTTAAGGTCAGGAACAAAGTCAACACAAAACTCAATTACCTCCTCATTTACATAGCCCTTGGCGATGCTTCCTTCTGGCCTAGCACGGTTACGAACATATTTCTTTAATACTCCCATGAACCTCTCGAAGGGGAACATATTGTGTAGAAATACAGGACCGAGAACGAAAATCTCTTCGACTAGGTGAACCAGGAGGTGCGTCATAATATTGAAGAAGGATGGCGGGAACACCAACTCGAAACTGACAAGGCATTGGATCACATCGTTCTGTAACCGTGGTAGAACTTCTGGATTGATTACCTTCTGAGAGATTGCATTGAGGAATGCACATAGCTTCACAATGGCTACTCGAACATTTTCCGGCAGGAGCCCCCTCAAAGCAATCGGAAGCAATTGCGTCATAATCACGTGGCAGTCGTGAGACTTCAGGTTTTGGAACTTTTTCTCCGCCATGTTTATTATTCCCTTTATATTGGACGAGAATCCAGACGGGACCTTCATACTGCTCAGGCATTCAAAAAAGATGACCTTCTCTTCTTTGGTCAGAGCGTAGCTGGCACGACCTTGAAACCATTCCGGATGCCGGTCATCAGGGTCTTTCAAACGTTGCTGATCCTGCCGTGCTTCCTTTGTATCATTTGTCTTCCCATACACGCCCAAGAAGCTTAGGAGGTTCACGCAAATATTCTTCGTAACGTGCATCACGTCGATTGCAGAGCGGACATCTAGGACTTTCTAATATTCTAGCTCCCAGAATATAGATTTCTTCTTCCACATGGCTGCGTGCCCGTCAGCTCCCTTCGGAACTGATTGTCCGCCAGGACCCTTTCCAAAGATGACTTTCAAATCCTTGACCATATCAAATACCTCAGCACCAGTGCGTTCCGCAGGCTTCGGCCGGTGATCTGCCTTGCCGTTGTAATGCTTGCCTTTCTTTCTTACTGGATGAATTTTCGGAAGAAATCGACGATGCCCAAGGTACACGTTCTTCTTACAATTTGGCAAATGTACACTTTCAGTCTCATGTAAGCAGTGCGTGCATGCATTGTATCCCTTATTTGACAGTCCCGAAAGGTTACTAAGAGCAGGCCAATCGTTGATGGTTACGAAAAGCAACGCTCGTAGGTCAAATTCCTCTTGTTTGTGCTCATCCCACACACGGACACCACCCCACAGCTGTAAAAGTTCATCAACTAATGGCCTTAGGTACACATCGATGTCGTTGCTGGGTTGCTTCGGACCTTGGATGAGCACTGGCATCATAATGAACTTCCGCTTCATGCACAACCAAGGAGGAAGGTTGTAGATGCATAGAGTCACGGGCCAGGTGCTATGGCTGGAGCTCTGCTCGCCAAAAGGATTCATGCCATCCGTACTTAGAGCAAATCTTATGTTCCTTGCGTCAGCTGCAAAATCTTTGAACCATCTGTCGATCTTTCTCCATTGCGTTCCATCTGCGGTGTGTCTCAACTCCCCGTCCGACTTACGGTCCTCTTTGTGCCATCGCAACAACTTGGCATGCTCTTTGTTCCTGAACAGACGTTTTAACCGTGGTATTATAGGAGCATACCACATCACCTTGGCGGGAACCCTCTTCCTGGGTTTCTGGCCCTCAACATCGTCACCAGGGTCATCGCCTCTGATCTTATAACGCAATGCAGTGCATACCGGGCATTCATTCAAATTCTCGTATTCACCGCGGTAGAGGATGCAGTCGTTGATGCATGCATGTATCTTCAGAACCTCTAAACCTAGAGGGCAGACAACCTTCTTTGCTTCGTACGTACTGGCGGGCAACTCGTTATCCTTTGGAAACATATTCTTCAACATTTTCAGCAAGTTTTCAAATGCCGAGTCAGCTACACCTGCCTCTGCCTTCCATTTCAGCAAATCCAGTGTGCAGCCCAGCTTTTTCAGACCATCATCACATCCGGGGTACAGCGCCTTTCTGTGATCCTCTAACATGCGATCCAAATTCTCCCTCTCCTTTTCAGTTTCGCAGCGTCTCCGTGCATCAGCAATGGTCCGACCAAGATCATCAACGGGACCATCACGTGCCTCTTCTTCACCTTCCCCTTCACCTTCAGCATCCTCCATGAAAGTATCACCGAAATGAGCAAGATAGCTTTCATCGATGAAATCATCCCCTTCTTCATCTTCTTCCATTATAACCCCTCTTTCTCCATGCTTGGTCCAACAATTATAGCTTGGCATGAAACCGTGCCGAAGCAGATGCATGTGAACATCTCTTGAGGAAGAGTAACCCTTCTGATTCTTACAGATAACACATGGACAGATAACAAACCCCCCCCTGCTTGTTCGCATTAGCCACTACGAGGAAATCTTTCAAACCCGTAGTGAACTCGCCGGAGAGTCAGTTACCGTACATCCATTGCCGATTCATCTGCATTATTATAATATAAAATATATAATTAACCATCATGCATTTGTTAAACTAACTAGCTACAAACAATATAAATTAAACAATAAACTGCACACATGCATATTTTATCAATGACACACATGCATGAAAGGTTCAAGTTGCTAACCGCGATCGAGGAGGAAAAAATAAATGAGGAACCTCAAGTGTGGCTCCAACACTTCATATCATGTTTGTTTCACCCTCTTAGGGCATTTCATCAAACACCTTGTGTGCATAAGAGGAACCAAAAGCAAACCTACACCCCCTTGTGAAGCTTGTGAAGAGAAGTGGCACCAAATGGCTAAGTGAGCGTGCTGAACTGGTATATATAGGGGAGGAGCTTTAGTCGCGGTTGGCCTGGCCAACCGCGACTAAAGGCCTTTGCGCACCTTTAGTCGCGGTTGGCCTGGCCAACCGCGACTAAAGCCCCTCACGTGCACCAGCTGGCCACCGAGCGCCCTGGGCCCAGGCCTTTGGTCGCGGTTCGTCTGCCGAACCGCGACTAAAGACTTCATTAGTCGCGGTTCCTACAGTTTCGCGACTAATGGGGCTGGACGGAAGCCTCTTTTTCTACCGGTGACAGAGGGAGTAATTCATAACAAAAATACATAACCAGATGATTGCAAACATGGGGAAGAGTGTTAGGTTTCACTTGCTCATGGTGACGAGCTTTAGTTCGGTATGGGAGGTATCAGGATAAGTGAATATGCGAAATTCTCATTTGCTCCGACGATAAATCTGGTCCCAAGCGCGAGCATCGCACGTTCACTCGCTGGTGCACGTCGATGGCTCAGCTTAGGTCATCAATGGCAGCCAAGATGTAGTGTTGGCTGTGCGCCGACAGCGTCTGGTTACAAAACCCAGTTGTGCCTGTGTGCGAGTGTGCGTGCGGGGTGGAGTTGAGTGGACAGTAAGCCGTGCCTCTTATCCCGGACAAAGTTTTAGTCTGCAGATATGGAAAACTGAAATCTACTCGCCTGTCTCCCCGTGTCTTCTTCTTCTCTAAGTTCGCTCTGCTGTATCCTTCTCAAGTCTGGCTATAGCCGATGGCATGGTAGGGAGGCCATTTAAAGTCCTTTTTATGATCTCCACTGCTATGAACACGAAACTTTGATACTTGGACGTACTATCTACTAGCGAGATGCCACGGGCCTCTAGTTCATAATCCATCCTGCCAGCCATACTCATCCTCGAACCAATCCTCTGTTATTCCGGCCTATAAAATAACAGGCTTGCATTCACCTTTGCATGAATTCTTGCTGGGTCTTGCATGCAAACTGCACGCATACCCGGATGTGACTGGTTTTGCATTAAAGCTTTTTAAGTCCTCCCAAGAAAATTTAGCAACTGAAATTTCATAATCTATTTACAAGATGTTTTGCGTCGCTGCTTCCTCTCGACAACCGCTGGTTCAATCTTTGAAAACCCAAGAGTATATGTATTTTTATTCTTTCAAAACATAAATAAAAATCTCCAGGCCTCTGCATAATCCATCAATAAGCCTACCAGAAGTTATTTTTGCTTGCTCAGTACTGCTGCAGCTACCGAAGAACTAGAAATTCAATGAAATAGTATCAATGAAGTGAGTGTTTGTTCGGTCTTTCCTTGTAATAAAAAGTGTTGAAGAACAGCTAAATGAACCCATGCGACTCCAAGCAAACAACAAAAAGGATAAAATATAGCACTGCTAGAAGTTGATGGAGCCCTCGGCCATGAACGAGTCCTACCTTCTTTACACATAAGGATGCAAGTTTGGATGGCGCTAGGCCTGCAAAACATGATGAAATAGTTTAGAATACACTAACAACTTCAAACTCTCCTAACGAAGAATTTGAGTGCTTGAAAAGCTAGAAGCGGGCCGGATCGGGCGCCGCTTTGCATCCCTATCTACACATCCATTTTACCCCCATCTTACTATTACTCATTTTATTTATTCATATTCAAAGAACTACCACTTTTTAATTACTACCCCATCTACTACCACTTTCATCTATTTATCTCTAATACCATGAGTCTAGTTTTAGTGTGTTAAGTAATCTCTGTACAGGGTACGTTTAGAGTACCCAAACATCTCAGCTGCTGCAAACAAACCTGTGGTTGGATGGTTGGAGGGACTGTGGAGTCTCCAGCCCACCAAGGTTCAAAACCTGGTTCTCGCATTTATTCCTGGATTATTCCAGGATTTCCGGCGATGCGCATTGAGTGGGAGGTGAGTGTATGCGCGTGTATATGAGCGCTTGCGTCTATACTGTGTTAAAAAAACATCTAGGCTGCTTTTGTCCTACCAAAAAATGAAGATAGCATATTTGGCTGAAGACAACCAATAATATTACCATAATACTAAACTGGCAAAATAGTCAAAATAACTAGCGGACAAAGTTTGGCTGAAAAGCCTATTCAACCGCAAGAAGAAAACAAATTATTTTAAGACCCTGATAAGTGTCACACATGCGGCACAAATACATGGCAACTCCGAACATATTTTATAGCAAGTTTCATGACGCGAGGATGGGAACTTCTTTTCAGATGGCAAATTTAAGTCTTTTTTTGGTTTTTTTTCTTTTTGGATTTCAATTTTAGTTGTAAAAAACGTCATGGCCGGAGGGCTTCGTGACACAAGTGTGACACTTATTATTTGGGTTATTTTGTACTCTCTGGTGATATGTTTTCTGCTACCCTTATTTGATCCAACTATTTTGAAGTACCTTCATTCCTTAACTACCAAATATTTATTTACACACCTTGTATATATTGTCTTCTTTATTTATACAAGTCATTCTTCTTGGCCATCCTTGGAAGTGACAAATACTAAATGTCGTGAACTCAAATTTGAGTTCGGAGTTTCAGACACAAAAACATCAGCTGCTCAACAAAGTAAGAACATCTCAAGCTGATCCCTTATAATTTATCCCCTCAAATGGCCCCTTATACCTTAAGTCCTTAGAATTGAGGAGCTAAGCAAAACCGGTTCCTAGCCGAAATCCTAAAACTTAACTCCATAAAACAGTTTCTTTGCCAATTCTTCTAAGTTTTTGTTTACGTACTACACTTCAACTACATATTTTCACAGTTATCAAATCCAAACTTGATAATGAAAGTTCACACAATTGCGAGAATACTTGCACACATATTAAATCAAAACTTCGGTGCATCCTAAATCGCTGCCATAAATACTTCTCCACGTTGGTGCATTGAGTTTGAAGTAATGTTCATAAGCTTCTTATGGCCCTCAGCTCTATCTCGATTGATGTACAAGTGGTTGAACTGTGATCCTACTTTCGATCGCATAAAGTACTCGTTAATTATCACGGCAATGGCCAATTTGAAATCATCGTCGTCTTCTTCCTCCACGTCCGACAAAGAGTCGTCGAAGAACATGTCCCTCAAACTCCTCATCTACACTATGCAATATTCTAGATTGAATTTGATTGCAAAAGTAGCAAAAACCTAACAAAAAGAGCTAAATAAAGGCACCTAAGCCATTCATCAAAAACTTTGACGGCGAAGGAGGCCAAAGCCGAGGTCAGCTGTGTTAAGCCGATGTTGAAGCTAGGCATGGACGGCAGGCCTCAAACCGATCTCGCCCGGAAGACGACAAAGGTCGCCGGTCATGCTGTCTTTCGCCGGCTTCGCTTTGGAACCAACTAAACTCCTCCGGTATTTATTCTTCCACTGGATCAAGGCAGCAGCGGCAGAGATACGAGTCGATTTTGGAAGCTGCGGCAACTGGTGGCCGGATTTAACTAGGGCATGAGAGGTGACGGAGGCTGCAGGGTGTCAGCGGGCTGGAGACGGGGACTATGGCTGGACGGCACGTAACGCCGGCGCCGATGCGGTTCAAGAGGGGGAGAGGGCTGGTGCGGGGGAGGACCAAAATTATCCTAAGAGGTTGCATCGGTTGGGTATATTTGAGGGCCATCTGAGGCGGTGCTTAAATATCTTAAGGAGATAATTCAGATAAAGGTTCAGCTAGGTCGGGTTTAACTCCCAAAACAAAAAGTATAAGGAGTTAAAGCATTTAATTGGATTGTCTAAATATGCTCTCTATGGGGAGTATTTCCGAACAAGATAATTAATAGGACATTCACGACATATACATGAGGAGAATAAGTTTACTTTTTGGCGGGGCGGGGCACTTGAATAACATTATGCCGCGAGAGTGGTTGTTATAATTCAGCCATGGGCCTTAACCTCTTAAACTTCTCTCTTTATCAGTGAAAATGGCAAATCTTTTGCCACGTTTTAAAAAAAGATTACTTTTTTGATAGCCTGCTGAGCCGTTTTCCTTGGTAGGAGAGGTATCAGGACAAGTAAAGGCACGACGACCGTGGTGCTTGCTGGGAAGTGGGAAGTGCCAAAAAAATATGTTACCATCATTGTCTTCCAAGAAAGTTGTATTTGAGCACCCATGCCGCTTGGTCCTGCTAGTTTAATCCTTGTGAGTACATCTTGTGTACACATGAAATGTCGTTTAAGCATGAAGATTGATTTTTGGGTCTCCTGTTCAACCCATCAACCAAACTGTGGACATGCACAACTCGGGATGCATGATGTTTTTGGTTTGCTAGATTATTGGCGAAACGGCTTTTCTCATGCATTGTACTACTGTTTTAGTCCAGTCGTTTGATTCCACGCTCTCGTATATCTGTTATCCCCTACCGGCATCGGTGAAGCCCTGCACCCAGCTGGGGTTGTTAGGGTGTACATATGACTGCACGGTTCGCCTTTTTCTCCGGCGGCGGCTTTGCGCACATTCTTTTTTTTTTCTGTTCTCTCGCTGTGCAGTGTGTGTAGGCTTCTTGTTGTGTATCCTTTGTAGACACCTGTTGACACACACAGGTCCTCCTCCCAGCAAGTTGAGGACATTTGATGGCCGCTGTATGCCATCGCCCACAACACGGGCCAATTCCCTCTGGTCCATCTGTGTTCTTGACTTCTTGTTTAAAGTTCTAGAGATACCATGGTTTTGAATTTCAGCCACTAATGAATTCACTGAAATTTTGTTTATGTCAATGATTTTGGTTTCTAATTTGGCAAAAGAACCGAAACCTTCGCTTGACATTTAATCAAATAATTGAATTTTTTGAAACAACGGTGAAATTTATTTGAGATCTTGTGTTCAACTGAAGCGACTGAAATATTTTGATCGAAAGATAAATATTTCGGTGTCTACTGAAATAACTGGAATTTAGTGAATTCCATCGACATCTTACTTAAAGTGAAAACCATGAGTGATACATAACTTTTACTCCCTCCGATTCATATCACCTGTTGATGAAACACATGTATTTACCATTGAAATACGTTTAGATACATACATTTGAGAGACAAGTAATATGGATCAGAGGGAGTAACTTCAACTAGATAGAATTTTCCACACCTAATTAGACAGTTTTGTGTGACTTGACCAACAAGAGCGACATGTAACAAGTAGTTAGTTAATTTCCTTCTTCCACAATGTAATGCATCCGATTAATCTAGACTTCACTTTGTTTTCCTAAAGCAGCTGCAGCTTTCAATTTTAAGTCCCACTTATCTCTTTTCAACACATCTTAATTTATTTTGCACACATCATTTTCTCTCCCTCGAATGACTTCAGGTTTTTGTACTGTTGGCATAGCTTATGTATTTAGGGTTAGTTTGGATGGTGTCCCGAACGTTATGCCTGGAAAAAGTTCACGCCTGAGAGCTGCCTGACACGGTAGTGCTTACATGCCTGGTCAGGCTAGCCTAGACTAGCTGTGTTTGGTTCATAGCCTGGCCTGGCAGAATTTTAAATGGGCCATAAAGTCACAAGTCCAGCATGCAACCGCTGATTAGCCTCGGAATTGACGCCCAGGCTGCTGCACTTGGGCACGCTACCTGTCTCGGACGCCTGGCCCAGGCTAAGCAAGTTGCCTGGATAAAATACTCAGGCTAATCAAAGTCCGCAGGAACCAGGCCATGCCAGCATATATTTCACCAGGACATGAAACAAACAGAGTCCAGGCAGTTCCCAGGCAGGCTCCAGGCCAGGCAATTTTTAGCCAGAACTTGATCCAAACACGTTGTTACTCCCTCATCTATCAGTGAGTATGAACTGCAATTCCTAATAGGTTGCTCAGTATTAGTTCGGCTTCGGAGGTTTTAGGATAATTAAATATGCAAAAGGTGGCATTGGCTTGGAGAATATCTAAAAACAATTGTTTCCTTTGTTAAGTTCGTAATGGACGTGATGACCCGTTTGCTTAGGTGATTGGTGAAATTTATCTCAGCTACAGATATTTACCGCCATGAACATGAAACTGGAATCCAGCGAGAAGACATCCGTGATACTCATCCTCGACTCCGTCCATGGCTGGCTATTACGGCATACAAAACAGACATGTTTGCATTCGCCTTTGCATTATTCCAAGCTAGGCCTCGGTTGTGCAATAGAAGAGTGAATTCATAATGCCACTTAATTAGTTACTCCCTCTGTCCCAAAATGTAAAACGTTTTTTGACACTATCATAGTATCAAAATATGTCTTACATTTCAGGACGGAGGGAGTACTTTTGAAGTCCTTCTGGAGACTGAATGTACAGAAAATTTATACTCCATTTACAGGTTGTCTACGTGGCTGCTTCCTCTCTACTCTCAAACCTAGTCATGCTTGAATTATTGGTGTAATTCGTAAGAAACTTCAGAACGGCGTTTTGGCTTAAGAAAATCACTTCCCATTTGAGAGTGGAGTGGTGGAGTTTTGTGGAGGCACTCTAACCATGTGGGGATTTACAAACACACATCTCCATGCACTCAATAGAAATTCAATGAAATTGCTCTTAATGCAGTGGTTGGTTCGTGCAACTTCTATGTAGTCCTATGTTACCATTTTACTACATGTCCTTTCCTCTCAATTCATGTTCATTTCGACTGTCACCTATTTCTTACTCATTTCAGGATATTGTGTTTGATGTACGAATTGAACAACCCCTCTTTATTTACCCACCCTCTACTACTATCCTTATATATGCAAGTCTTCGCGTTCTTCTCTATAATACCATGACTACATAGTTTAGGGTGTGCTGCACTATCTGAACTAGATGGATTCAGAGTACACAAACACCTCAGTGGCCTATCTTGCCGATCTTAAGGCTGATCTTAGCTCGATGCCATCTTTTCTGGTGAACTGAACTGAGCATTCATTCGACATGGGAGGCATTGGGACAAACATATGTGTAAATCTAGAAATGTGGCATGGGAGTGCTGAGTAAAAAGATACAACCTGTCTTGTTCCTACTTGTCGTCCTATGTCATCTGCCACCATATTAAGAGAGCCAACGTCGATCCCAGTGGACACCCATAAGGGTATTCTTCATTTACTATGGTTCTTTTTAGCACAACAAATATACTAATTTGCTAGCGTAAGTGCCACTCTAATTTGAAGAACAAGGTATTCAAGTTCTGGTACGTAATCTAAAATAGCTTCTCTGTCTTTTGTTGGACTTTTTGCCTCCAAGAAAGATTATAAATTGCACAAATGTTTCTGTATTTTCTTCAAAAGCTGCAAATCACGCATATATTTTGTGAACAACAAAGAAGCATCCTAATACCCCTTTGACTTTCCATGGATTCCTAATATGGATATCGATATGTTTGGCTCTAAACTTGGTCAAAGTTAAAGAAATTTGACTTTTCAAAGAACTAATACCCCTTGTATTTTGAAATGGAATATTTAGTTTGGCGGATGGGGGAGAAGATGGAGTGTGTTTTATGTTTATTTATAATGCGGTTATTTGATGGGCCTTTCATTTATTGATTCTGTGTTATGCGCTAATCAACTCATATTTTTGTGCGTAAATTTTTGCGTCAGTGGCTACATGTACTATATCGATGCTATAGTATCATCACATGTTGGCGCTTCTTTTTCTAGGTGGTAAGAGGATGCACGGGGTTGATATGTTTTTCTAGCGGGTTGGTGTTGATTGCTTTAAAAATCGTTGTCCCGATCAAAATCATAAACCAAATTCAAAATTGAATATCTCAATCAAATAAAAGAGCTTCAAAATTAGGGAATATGGTAGATTAAAATAATTAAATGATAGAGCTCCGTGAGAATTTGTTGAGCGGTCAAAATTGACCAAGTTCTAAACTGAAGAGCTCAATTAATTGTGAGTACTTAAAAATTAGGAAGCATAGTGTATAGTATAAGAGAATTGAATCAGAGCTTTGAGAGATTGTTGACTGGATCAAAATTGCATTACCCAATTCCAATTGGACACCTCAATTGATGGTGAAGCCTTTTACCTCTAGGGAGCTTAGTGATATAGTAGATTCATCTTCATTTCGACTATCATATATTTCTTAGTCATTTCAGAATTTTTTTTGTTTGATGTACGAATTGAACAAACCCTCTTAATTTACCCACCATCTACTACCATCCTTACATGTGAAAGTCTTCCTTCACGTTCTTCTCTATAATATCATGAATACAAGTGTGCTGCACTATCGGAACTAGATGGATTCAGAGTATACAAACAACTCAATGGCCTGGCCTGCTGATCTTAGCTCGTTGCCTTTTTTTGGCGAACTGCATTGAGCATTCGTTCGACGCGGGAGGCATTGGGACAAACATATGTGTGTATATAGAAATGTCCCATGAGAATGCTGAGTAGAAATATACACCCTGACATGTTGTTCCTTTTCCACCTAGGTCATTTGGCCCCAGATTCTTTTTTTTTTGAGAGAGAAACAAGAGTACAGTTTACTCAAGGGGAGGAGTACATTCCGAGAGCATCAGGGTCTGAAGGTTATCAGGTACTCTCGCAATCATAAGTACATCTCCATTCAGTCTAGCCGTCGCTGTCAATTCGATCATGTGCAAGCTTGTTGCGGTTCCTCCCAACAAAGGTAATTTTGTGAGATGCAAAGCTCGACAGTGCCTCTTTGATGTCATGGATTATCCCAAAGTGCGGTGAGCGAGTCTCTCCTGGGGTGTTTAACATGCTGATCATGGCTTTGCAATCCATTTCCAGCTCCACTGGCCCACAATACTTTGTTGCCAGTGTCTGCAATCCCATTAAGGCTGCACGCAACTCGGCCTCCTCAACACATCTTGAAGTCGCAAGATACTTGCCTACCGATAGGAAAACATGTCGTCTGTAGTCCCTAGCAACGGCAACAGCCCAGCTGCGCCCACTATGCGGGAGGAAGGCCGCATCTGAATTGATCTTTGCTGATCCCCGCTCGGGTGATATCCACCTCGTGTGTTCCTGGATTGCCTCCCGATTGTGCATCTCCGTCAGTGTGGCAGGGGCCTTCTCTGACTCTGAGATGGGATTTTGCGTAGCTTTTTACAGGTCTTCCTCATATTTTAACAGCAAGGAGACCGATTGCCAATCTGGTCCAGTACGCCGGAGACAAGCTTCTGATGGCAGGTCCCATTCCTTCCTCAGTGCATCCGTAAGCATTATACTCGTGCACTTAATACGTTCATTTTGCATCATGCTTTTATGTCAATATTTATTGCATTATGGACTGTTATTTCACGTTATGTCACAATACTTATGACTATTCTCTCTTATTTTACAAGGTTTACACGAAGAGGGAGAATGCCGGCAGCTGGAATTCTGGTTGGAAAAGGAGCAAATATTGAAGGACTATTCTGCGCAACTCCAAAAGTCATGAAACTCCATGGAATACCTTAAAACAAATAAAGAAAAATCGTCGTCAAAGATGAAGGCCAGGGGGGCCACACCCTGCTCACGAGGACGGGGGCGCCCCCCTGGGTGCGCCTCCTACCTCGTGGGCCCCCTGGTGGCTCTCCGACGTCCATCTTCTCCTATATGAAGTCTTTCGATGAGAAAAAAATAGAAGGCAACCTTTCGAGACGAGACTCCGCCGCCACGAGGCGGAAACTTGGCGGAACCAATCTAGGGCTCCGGCAGAGCTGTTCTGCCGGGGACACTTCCCTCCGGGAGGGGGAAATCATCACCATCGTCATCACCAACGCTCCTCTCATCGGGAGGGGGCAATCTCCATCAACATCTTCACCAGCACCATCTCATCTCCAAACCCTAGTTCATCTCTTGTATCCAATTCTTGTCTCCAAGTCCGGGATTGGTGCTAGTAGCTTGCTAGTAGTGTTGATTACTCCTTGTAGTTGATGCTAGTTGGTTTATTTGGTGGAAGATCATATGTTCAGATCCTTTATGCACATTATTACCCCTCTGATTATGAACATGAATATGCTTTGTGAGTAATTATGTTTGTTCCTGAGGACAAGGGAGAAGTCTTGCTATTAGTAGTCATGTGAATTTGGTATTCGTTCGATATTTTGATAAGATGTATGTTGTCTAACCTCTAGTGGTGTGATGTGAACGTCGACTACATAACACTTCACCATTATTTGGGCCTAGAGGAAGGCATTGGGAAGTAATAAGTAGATGATGGGTTGCTAGAGTGACAGAAGCTTAAACCCTAGTTTATGCGTTGCTTCGTAAGGGGCTGATTTGGATCCATATGTTTCATGCTATGGTTAGGTTTACCTTAATACTTTTGTTGTAGTTGCAGATGCTTGTAATAGAGGTTAATCATAAGTGGGATGCTTGTTCAAGTAAGAACAGCACCCAAGCACCGGTCCACCCACATATCAAATTATCAAAGTACCGAACGCGAATCATATGAGCGTGATGAAAACTAGCTTGACCATATTCCCATGTGTCCTCGGGAGCGCTTTTCCTATTATAAGAATTTGTCCAGGCTTATCCTTTGCTACAAAAAGGATTGGGCCACCTTGCTGCACTTTATTTACTTTTGTTACTTGTTGCTCATTACCATTTATCCTATCACAAAACTATCTATTACCACTTATTTCAGTACTTGCAGAGAATACATTGCTGAAAACCGCTTATCATTTCCTTCTGCTCCTCGTTGGGTTCGACACTCTTACTTATCGAAAGGACTACGATAGATCCCCTATACTTGTGGGTCATCAAGACTCTTTTCTGGCGCCGATGCCGGGGAGTGAAGCGTCTTTGGTAGGTGGAATTTGGTAAGGAAAAATTTATTTAGTGTGCTGAAATTTTCTATCACTTGTTACTATGGAAAGTAATTGTTTGAGGGGCTTGTTCGGGGTATCTTCACCCCGTCCAATTGAGCCAAGAGTTGCTCCTCAACCTACTGAACCTACTGAAAATGAAACTCCTTTTCAGATTCCTTTGGGTATGATAGAAAAACTGCTAGCTAACACTTTTGCAGGAGATGGAACAAAGCATCCTGACGAACATCTACGCTATGTGGATGATATTTGTGGACTATTTAAGCTTGCAGGTATACCCGATGATGTTGTTAAGAAGAAGGCTTTCCCTTTATCTTTGGAGGGAGTCGCATTGACATGGTATAGGCTATGTGATGATATGAGATCATGGAACTATAAAAGATTGAAATTGGAATTTCATCAAAAGTATTACCCTATGCATCTTGTGCATCATGATCGCAATTATATATATAATTTTTGGCCTCGCGAAGGAGAAAGCATCGCTCAAGCTTGGGGGAGGCTTAAATCAATGTTATATTCATGCCCCAATCACGAGCTCGCAAAAGAAGTGATTATGCAAAGTTTTTATGCTCGGCTTTCTGGTAACAATCGCACCATGCTCGATAATTCTTGTGCTGGCTCTTTTATGATGAAGCCTATTGAATTTAGATGAAATTTATTGGATAGAATTAAACGCAACTCTGAAGATTGGGACCTCGACGAAGGTAAGGAGTCAGGTATGACACCTAAGTTTGATTGTGTTAAATCTTTTATGGGATACCGATATTTTTCGTAAGTTTAGCACTAAATATGGACTTGACTCTGAGATAGTAGCTTCTTTCTGTGAATCTTTTGCTACTTATGTTGATCTCCCCAAGGAGAAGTGGTTTAAATATCATCCTCCCATAGAAGTAAAAGTAGATGCACCTATTAAAGTTGAAGAAAAGATTGTCACTTATAATGATCCTATTGTTCCTACTTCTTATGCTGAGAAACCACCTTTCCCGGTTAGAATGAAGGATCATGCTAAAGCTTCAACTGTTGTTCGTAAAAGCAATACTATGACTTATACTCCTCCTGAGCAAGTCAAGGTAGAACCTAATATTGCTATTGTCAAAGATCTCTTGTCTGATAATATTGATGGGCATGTTATTCAATTCTCTGGTGAAGCTGTTAGAATTGCTAAACCCTGTGATAGAGATAAACATAGACCTGTGGTAGGCGTGCCTGTTATTTCTGTTAAAATAGGAGATCATTGTTATCATGGCTTGTGTGATATGGGTGCTAGTGCTAGTGTTATACCCATTGATTTATACAAAAAAATTATGCATGAAATAGCACCGGCTGAGTTAGAAGAAATTGATGTCACAATTAAACTTGCCAATAGAGATACTATTTCACCAGTGGGGATTGTAAGAGATGTTGAAGTCTTGTGTGGGAAAACCAAATATCCCGCTGATTTTCTTGTTCTTGGTTCTCCACAAGATAGCTTTTGTCCCATTATATTTGGTAGACCCTTCTTGAATACTGTTAATGCTACGATAGACTGCAAAAAGAATGTTGTTACTGTTGGCTTGGATGATATGGTTCATGAGTTTAATTTCTCTAAATTTAGTAAACAACATCGTGAGGAAGAATTGCCTAGTAAGGATGAAATTATTGGTCTTGCTTCTATTGCTGTACCTCCTAGTGATCCTTTAAAACACTATTTGCTAGACCATGAAAATGATATGTTCATGAATGAAAGAAGGGAAATAGATGAAGTATTCTTTAAAAAGGAACCTATTCTGCAACACAATTTTCCTGTTGAAATCCTAGGGGACCCTCCTCCACCCAAGGGTGATCCCGTGTTTGAGCTTAAACTGTTGCCTGATAATCTTAAATATGCTTATCTTGATGAAAAGAAAATATATCCTGTCATTATTAGCGCTAACCTTTCAGAGCATGAAGAAGAAAGATTATTGAAAACTCTGAAGAAGCACCGTGCCGCTATTGGATATACTCTGGATGATCTTAAGGGCATCAGTCCCACTCTATGTCAACATAAAATACATTTGGAAGTTGATGCCAAACCAGTTTGTGATCCTCAACGACGTTTGAATCCTAAAATGAAAGAAGTGGTAAGAAAGGAAATACTCAAGCTTCTAGAGACAGGTATAATTTATCCCGTTGCTGATAGTTAGTGGGTAAGTCCTGTCCATTGTGTCCCTAAGAAGGGAGGTATTACTGTTGTCCCAAATGATAAAGATGAATTGATTCCGCAAAGAATTATCACAGGTTATAGGATGGTAATTGATTTCCGCAAATTAAATAAGACTACTAAGAAAGATCATTACCCCTTACCTTTTATTGATCAAATGCTAGAAAGATTATGCAAACATACACACTATTGCTTTCTAGATTGTTATTCCGGTTTTTCTCAAATACCTGTGTCGGCTAAGGATCAAGCAAAGACTACTTTTACATGCCCTTTTGGTACTTTTGCTTATAGACGTATGCCTTTCGGTTTATGTAATGCACCTGCTACCTTTCAAAGATGCATGATGGCTATATTCTCTGACTTTTGCGAGAAAATTTGTGAGGTTTTCATGGATGACTTTTCTGTCTATGGTTCCTCTTTTGATGATTACTTGAGCAATCTTGCTCGAGTTTTGCAGAGATGTGAAGAAACTAATCTTGTCTTGAATTGGGAAAAGTGCCACTTTATGGTTAATGAAGGTATTGTCTTGGGGCACAAAGTTTCTGAAAGAGGTATTGAAGTTGATAAAGCCAAGGTTGATGCTATTGAAAAGATGCCATGTCCCAAGGACATCAAAGGTATAAGAGGTTTCCTTGGTCACGCCGGGTTTTATAGGAGGTTCATTAAGGACTTCTCAAAAATCTCTCGGCCTCTAACTAATTTATTACAAAAAGATGTACCATTTGTCTTTGATGATGATTGTGTAGAAGCATTTGAAATACTTAAGAAAGCATTAGTCTCTGCACCTGTTGTTCAGCCACCTGATTGGAATTTACCCTTTGAATATATGTGTGATGCTAGTGATTATGCTGTAGGTGCTGTTCCAGGGCAAAGAGTCGATAAGAAATTAAATGTTATCCATTATGCTAGTAAGACTCTAGACAATGCTCAAAGAAATTATGCTACTACCGAAAAGGAACTTTTAGCAGTTGTATTTGCTTGTGATAAATTCAGACCCTATATTGTTGATTCTAAAGTTACTATTCACACAGATCATGCTGCTATTAAATATCTTATGGAAAAGAAAGATGCAAAACCTAGACTTATTAGATGGGTTCTCCTGCTGCAAGAATTTGATTTACATATTGTTGATAGAAAAGGAGCTGAGAACCCCGTTGCAGACAACTTATCTAGGTTAGAGAATGCTATTTATGACCCACTACCTATTGATGATAGCTTTCCTGATAAGCAATTAAATGTCATAAGCACTTCTCGTAGCACTCCATGCTATGCTGATTATGCTAATTATATTGTTGCTAAATTTATACCGCCTAGCTTCACATACCAACAAAAGAAAAAGTTTTTCTATGACTTGCGACATTACTTTTGGGATGACCCACATCTTTATAAAGAAGGAGTAGATGGTGTTATTAGACGTTGTGTACCTGCGCATGAACAGGAACTGATCCTACGCAAGTGTCACTCCGAAGCTTATGGAGGACACCACGCTGGAGATAGAACTGCACATAAGGTATTGCAATCCGGTTTTTATTGGCCTACTCTCTTCAAGGATGCCCGTAAGTTTGTTTTGTCTTGCGATGAATGTCAAAGAATTGGTAATATTAGTAGACATCAAGAAATGCCTATGAGTTATTCACTTGTTATTGAACCATTTTATGTTTGGGGCTCCGATTATATGGGACCTTTTCCTGCCTCTAATGGATATACACATATTTTAGTTGCTGTTGATTACGTTACTAAGTGGGTAGAAGCTATTCCAACTAGTAGTGTTGATCATAACACTTCTATTAAAATGCTCAAGGAAGTTATTTTTCCGAGGTTTGGAGTCCCTAGATACTTAATGACTAATGGTGGTTCACACTTTATTCATGGTGCTTTCCTTAAGATGCTTGCTAAATACGACGTTAATCATAGAATTGCATCTCCATATCACCCGCAGTCTAGTGGTCAGGTAGAATTGAGCAATAGAGAGCTCAAATTAATTTTGCAAAAGACTGTCAATAGGTCTAGAAAGAATTGGTCCAAGAAACTTGATGATGCATTATGGGCCTATAGAACTGCATACAAAAATCCTATGGGTATGTCTCCGTATAAAATGGTTTATGGAAAAGCTTGTCACTTACCTCTCGAACTAGAACATAAGGCATACTGGGCTATTAAAGAGCTCCACTATGATTTCAAACTTGCCGGTGAGAAGAGGTTATTTGATATTAGCTCACTTGATGAATGGAGAACCCAAGCTTACGAAAATGCCAAGTTGTTCAAAGAAAAAGTTAAAAGATGGCATGACAAAAGGATACAAAAGCGTGAGTTTAATGTAGGTGATTATTTATTGCTATACAACTCTCGTTTAAGATATTTTGCAGGAAAACTTCTCTCCAAATGGGAAGGTCCTTACGTTATCGAGGAGGTCTATCGTCCCGGTGCCATAAAAATCAACAACTTCGCAGGCACAAATCCGAAGGTGGTAAACGGTCAAAGGATCAAACACTATATCTCAGGTAATCCTATAAATGTTGAAACTAATATTATTGAAACCGTAACCCCGGAGGAATACATAAAGGACACTTTTCAGAATGTTCCAAACTCCGAAAAGGAATAGGTATGTGGTACGGTAAGTAAACCGACTCCAAAACAATTTTTAAGGCAATATTTCTCTGTTTTGGAATATTTAGAAAAATACAAAAATAAGTAGCAGTCCGGGGAGGACACGAGGCCTCCACGAGGGTGGAGGGCGCGCCCTACCCCCCTGGGCGCGCCCCCTACCTCGTGAGCACCTCGTGTGCCCTCCGGACTCTGTTTCCTTGCACGATACGCATTTTTGTTGGTAAAAATTCATTACATATACTCCCGAAGGTTTTGACTCTCGTATCATGCAAATCTCCCCTGTTCTTGTTTCGAGCTGTTTTTCTGACAGGTCTAGATCATCATGACGACCCCAAGTGCTTCCAAGGACAAGTTCTTCGAGAAGGTGATCAACCCTTACCTCGCGGAGGTGCTGCGACACCCTCAAACCATTAACATGCGTGATGGGTTGCTGCACATCCGCGATGTTGAGGGACCAAAGGGAACCGGAAGCGTGGAGTCGAGGCTCGAAGCAATGGAGCAACAAGTTTTCAAGTGCCAGGGGATGGTGGAGCGTGGAATCAATGCTACCCACAAGATGCTCGTGGAGTTCAGCAACAACTATGAACCGGATGCCAAGACCAAGGAGTCCATCTTCAAGCTACATGAGAAGATCGAGCACCTCCAAGCCCAAATCTATGATCTGCAAAACCAAAATTGTGAGTATGAATATAAATTCAAAAGGATGAGTTTGGCTGCAGATTTGAGGATTCCGGAGACTCGATCATCCTTCTATGATGGTGAGCCTATGCCATGGAAGGTGGACGACAAGCTTGCATCATCATCAACACCTCCACCGCCAACAACAAGGAAGGAGATAATCACATGGGTATGGGCACTCCCCTTGGCAACTGCCAAGCTTGGGGGAGGTGCCCTGGTATCGTATCACCATCACAAATCCTATCTTTACCATTTTTCATAGTTCGATCCTATTAGTAGTATCTTGATTTAGTATAATAAAGTCATGGCATGATCTAGTTTTGAGTTTTACTTTATGATCCTTCTTTGTAATCGAGTTCGTGAGTTATATAATAAAGATTAGTGTTGAGTCAAGGGCTTGATTATTTTTCCATGATCTTGGGTGATTAGAAGAAAAAGAATAAAAAGAATCAAAGAGATCATACTGATCTTAGTGAAAGTAATGACTTCACATAGAAAGAGTATGATGATTAAAAGTTGTTGGGAGTTGACAAATATAGCTTTGGTCATCGTTGCAATTAATAGGAAGTAATAAGGGAAGAGAGGCTTCACATATAGATATATTATCATTGACATCTTTTATGATTGGGAGCACTCATTAAAATATGAAATGCTAAAGAGTTGATGTTGGACAAGGAAGACAACATAATGAGTTATATTTTCTTACATCTGAGATAAAGTATGTTGTCATGGATCCTCTACCATGTTGAGCTTGCCTTTCCCCCTCATGCTAGCCAAATTCTTAGCACCAAGTAGAAATACTACTTGTGCTTCCAAATACCCTTAAACCAGTTTTGCCATGAGAGTCCACCATATCTACCTATGGATTGAGTAAGATCCTTCAAGTAAGTTGTCATCGGTGCAAGCAATAAAAATTGCTCTTTAAATATGCATGACTTATTAGTGTAGAGAAATAAGCTTTGTACGAACTTTTTGTGGACGCAATAAAAGCGACGGACTGCATAATAAAGGTTCACATACAAGGGGCAATATAAAGTGACGTTCTTTTGCATTAAGATTTTGTGCATCAACCCTAAACGCGCATGACAACCTCTGCTTCCCTCTGCGAAGGGCCTATCTTTTATTATTATCCTCTACCTTATGCAAGAATAACGGTGATCTTCACCTTTCCTTTTTTATTTTATCCTTTGGCAAGCTCAGCATGTTGGAAAGAACATGATATATATATCTAATTGGATGTGGGGGAGCATGAGTTGTTATTGTTGACATTACCCTTGAGGTAAAAGGTTGCGGGGCAAAACTATAAGCTCCTATCTTTCTCTGTGTCCGATTTAAAACTCCGTAACCACAAGTATTGCATGAGTGTTAGCAATTATGAAGGACTAAGTGATAGTTGAGTATGTGGACTTGCTTTTATGCTCTGACATAGACTCTTTCTGATGTTATGATAAATTGCAATTGCTGCAATGACTGAGGGTATAATTTGTTGGTGCCCAATAAGGTTTCTGATTCATACTTTGGCTTTGTGAAAAGATCATCACTTGAACATGAGTAATCATATGACAAAATTTATTTGTGTTACTGTTATGAAATAAGCATGATGCCTGCATGTCTGTATTTTATTTTTATCGACGCCTCTACCTCTAAACATGAGGACATATTTATTGTTATCAGCTTTTCGCTTGAGGACAGGCGAGGTCTAAGCTTGGGGGAGTTGCTACGTCCATTTTGCATCATGCTTTTATGTCAATATTTATTGCATTATGGACTGTTATTTCACGTTATGTCACAATACTTATGGCTATTCTCTCTTATTTTACAAGGTTTACATGAAGAGGGAGAATGCCGGCAGCTGGAATTCTGGGCTGGAAAAGGAGCAAATATTGAAGGACTATTCTGCACAACTCCAAAAGTCCTGAAACTCCACGGAATACCTTAAAACAAATAAAGAAAAATCATCGCCAAAGATGAAGGCTAGGGGGGCTACACCCTGCTCACGAGGGTGGGGGCGCCCCCCTGGGCGCGCCGCCCTACCTCGTGGGCCCCTGGTGACTCTCCGACGTCCATCTTCTCCTATATGAAGTCTTTCGATGAGAAAAAAATAGAAGGCAACTTTTCGGGACGAGACTCCGCCGCCACGAGGCGGAACCTTGGTGGAACCAATCTAGGGCTCCGGCAGAGCTGTTCTGCCGGGGACACTTCCCTCCGGGAGGGGGAAATCATCACCATCGTCATCACCAACGCTCCTCTCATCGGGAGAGGGCAATCTCCATCAACATCTTCACCAACACCATCTCATCTCCAAACCCTAGTTCATCTCTTGTATCCAATTCTTGTCTCCAAGTCCGGGATTGGTGCTAGTTGGTTGCTAGTAGTGTTGATTACTCCTTGTAGTTGATGCTAGTTGGTTTATTTGGTTGAAGATCATATGTTCAGATCCTTTATGCACATTATTACCCCTCTGATTATGAACATGAATATGCTTTGTGAGTAATTACGTTTGTTCCTGAGGACAAGGGAGAAGTCTTGCTATTAGTAGTCATGTGAATTTGGTATTCGTTCGATATTTTGATAAGATGTATGTTGTTTAACCTCTAGTGGTGTTATGTGAACGTCGACTACATAAAACTTCACCATTATTGGGCCTAGAGGAAGGCATTGGGAAGTAATAAGTAGATGATGGGTTGCTAGAGTGACAGAAGCTTAAACCCTAATTTATGCGTTGCTTCGTAAGGGGCTGATTTGGATCCATATGTTTCATGCTATGGTTAGGTTTACCTTAATACTTTTGTTGTACTTGCGTATGCTTGCAATAGAGGTTAATCATAAGTGGGATGCTTGTTCAAGTAAGAACAGCACCCAAGCACCGGTCCAACCACATATCAAATTATCAAAGTACCGAACGCGAATCATATGAGCGTGATGAAAACTAGCTTGACAATATTCCCATGTGTCCTCGGGAGCGCTTTTCCTATTATAAGAGTTTGTCCAGGCTTGTCCTTTGCTACAAAAAGGATTGGGCCACCTTGCTGCACTTTATTTACTTTTGTTACTTGTTGCTCGTTACCATTTATCCTATCACAAAACTATCTATTACCACTTATTTCAGTACTTGCAGAGAATACCTTGCTAAAACCGCTTATCATTTCCTTCTGCTCCTTGTTGGGTTCGACACTCTTAATTATTAAAAGGACTACGATAGATCCCCTATACTTGTGGGTCATCAGCACTCAATGACTGCATGAAATTAATCTTCCTGTCTACAGCCGCATAGATTGCATGTATTGTCCAACTCCGATGTTATTCTGTACTTCTTATTTTTTGTTGCTAGTGTGTTCGTTGTGACCCTCCACCCAAAAATTATCACTTTAGGTGGGACACTTGCCTTCCAGATGAGGTCCCAAATGCTCATATCTTCTGCCACCCCGGTTGAGCTAGATGGAGCAGGGACTGCTTGGTCTTTGAGTGACGCTGCTAGTCTGTAAGCACTTTTTACCGAGAACACACCATTCCGCTCGTAGTGCCAAGGTATACAGTCCTCCACATTGGAGCTCGGAATGTGAATTTTGCAGATATCTTCCGCATCAAAGTTATGAAAGATTTGCTTAATGAGCTCACTATTCCACTCCTTCCTATACGAGAGCATTAGCCGGTTCACCCATTGGAGTCTCGATCTCCTCACAAACACAGCTGATTGGAGGCCTTCATTCCTAGGGATCCACTGATCTCTCGGTATTTGGATGTTATTTCCATTTCCCACCCTCCAGATAATTCCTTTCTTAAGTAAATCCAAGCCTGACTCTATTCCCCTCCAGACCGGCGACGCATCTGACGCAAACACGATGTCAAGAAGGTTGCCATGCGGGTAGTACTTTGACTTAATCACTCTGGCGCATAGACTATCAGGGTTTTGGAGGAGTCTCCAACTCTATTTAGCTAGAAGAGTAAAGGTGAAGAGATGCATGTCTCTATATCCTATAACTCCTGCTCATTTTGGCTTTGTCATATGTTCGCATGACATCCAATGCACTTTTCGGTGGCCTCCCTCCTCTCCCCAACAAAACTCTCTAATCATCCTTTCGTATTTCTTGCAAAAGCCTTTGTAGAAGAAGAAGACACCCATTGTGTAGCATGGAAGAGCTTGGACTATGGATTTCACGTGTACTTCTTTTGCAGCATACGACATGAATTTCTCAGAGACGTCACTGCATCTTTTTCCGAATTTGTCCATGATAGACTGGAAGTTTTCATCCTTCATCCCGCCGTTTGGTGTGGGGAGTCCGAGGTACTTGCTCTCAAAAGCCTCAACCACTACCCCCAGCACACTTTTGGTTTCATCTCTAGTATTCACTGGGCAGTGTTCACTAAACATGAGTGAGCACTTTCTCTCACTCAACAATTGCCCAGTACACTTCTGGAACATGGAAAACACTTTCCCCATGGTAACCGCTTGTTCCACCATGGCTTTGACGAATATCAGACTGTCATCAGTGAACAGAAGGTTGGATATGCCCGGACTATTCCTTGCAATTTTAATCGGTGTCAGATGTCCTTCCTCAATCTCCTTGTTGATGATCCTGACCAGGTCGTCCGCTACAAAGAGAAATAGATAGGGACTAAGAGGGCCTCCTTGTCGCAGCCCCCGGGACGGGATGAAAGGTGCTAGAAGTTCACCATTAAACCTTACTTGCATAACCCAGTTAATCCACTTCTGGCTGAAGCCACATTTTTCTATTGTCCCCTCGAGGAATCCCCAATCAACCCTATCATAGGCTTTTGCCAGATCTAGCTTGTAAGTGAAGTGAGTATTATGGTTGTTTCTTCTGTGTTGGATCTTGTGAAAGCACTCGAAAGCAGTAGTGGCATTATCAGTTATCATGCGTCATAGAATGAAAGCGCTTTGAGTCTCTGATATGATCTCATCCAAAAAGGGTGAGAGTCGACTAACTAGGCAATTCGAGATCACTTTATAAATGACATTGCATATACTAATGGATTTGTAGTTCTTCAGTGATTGTGGGTCTTTGCCTTTTGGGATAAGAACATTGACTGTATCATTAGTCCCTTCTGGTAAGTCACCATTCTCAAAGAAATTTAGAAATCCTCTTATCACATCCTCTTTTACCACATCCCAGTTCTGCTGGAAAAAGCGTACTGGGAAACCATCGGAACCGGGAGCCTTGAGAGGTCCTATCTGAAACAAGGCATCGGAAATTTCCATGGGTGAGAACGGTTTTGTTAGTGCACTTTTCATGTCCTCTATGATGCATTTTTGGACAAGGTCCAGTAGTCCATCAGGGACAACATCAGTCTCATGCTTATATAGATCCTGAAGGAATATCCTCATCATCTCATGCAGACCCTCCCTATCTTATATCCACACTCCTGCGCTATTCTTCAGTTTTGAGATGTCATTCTTTTTCTTCCGCCATGTTGCTTTCCACTAAAACCATCTAGTATTCCAATCGCCCTCCCTTAGGTACGTGGGCCTCGACCTTTGCCTCCACATGATTTCTTCCCTGAGCAAGAGTTCATCTAGTTCGGCCGTGAGTTTTTTGATCTCTCTCTCTCTGATTTGCTTCCGACCACGGGCCATTCCACAAATAGCTCGATCTCTTCCGTATCGCTGCTGACTTCTTTATTACTAACCCAAAGTCTCTGTTGGCCCAACCTTTCAAATCTTGCTGCATGCATTTGATTTTGCTGCACACTTCCTGAAGGTTTTTTGCTATTCTTGTGTGATTCCATCCCTCTTCCATCGCTGCTTTTAGAGATGTATCTCGTTCCCACATGTGCTCATATCAGAAAGGTCGTTGTGCCTTTTCTCCTACCGACCTCCATTCTTTTCGCCCTCTCAGCCTCAAGAGGATTGGCAGGTGATCCGAGCAGGGAGAACAGATGTGCTCAACCATTGCATACTTAAAATGTTAAGACCAAGAAGGGGAAGCAACTCCTCTATCCAACCTTGCTCTCACATTGATGCGGCTGTCTTGCTTATTATTGTATGTCCAGGTCCTTCGTATCCTAGATCCATCAGGTTGCAATCTGAAAGTACCTTCCTAAAGTTTTCCATGTTTCTCGCTGACCTCTTTGCTACTGAAATGTGTTCGGACTACCACATAGTTTCATTGAAGTCACCTATCATCATCCAGGGGGCACTAGAGTTAGGTTTGATTCTACACAAAAGATCCCACATATTATGTCTTTCGTGTGCCTTCGGTTCACCATAAACAAATGTACCATGCCATTGTATCCCATTTGGACTCAACCGGATCAGTACATTGATATACCTTGGGCCAACGGCAAGCTTTATTTCTTCCACATTTTCATCACAGAATAGCGCGATGTCGGCACTTTTCCCAATGCTCCGCTGCGCAATACAGTGTTTGAGGCCAAGCCGCCACTTCAAACTATTAATGTACGAGGTGCTTTGCCGTGTTTCATAAAGGAACACCATCTTGAGTTTGTACGTATGCACGAGGCATACAAGCTCTTGGACTATCCAGGGTTGCCCAAGTCCCCGATAGTTCCAACTTAGGACCATCATGGACCCTGATGGGCCCAGCCATTAGCCCCGTCAGTGTGCCGGCAGCCCCCTGGGCCGGTCACTTCCGTACCACCTGAACCTTCCATGTTGTTGTCATCTCCCTCTATTTCACCTGTCTTCTTCTTTTTGTTCTTATCCCCTCTCTTTCCATTGGTGTCTGTACTACCATTGTGTTTGTCACTGCCTGGAGCACGATCTACATGCTTTCCCAGAACCGAGGGTGATCCATTAGCTGGTTTCCCCACTGGCTTCCTCAACACCTTCACAACGTTCTTGTCATTTGTTTTGTGAGCTGCTTTAGCCTTCTCCTTTTCCTCGGAGCCACTACCTTGCTGCTTGCCTGCATCCTTCTTACATGTCTGGTTCTCTGCATGGGCCTCCTATTTGTCATCATTCTCTACATCACCATCCCACCTTCCGTTCTGCATCTGATCTTAAGGCCCACCAACGTCCAGGCCATCTAGGGTGACCTGGGATGCTGGCGGCGCCAGAGGTGGTGTAGGGCAGCCGTCGGGCCTGTACCGTAGCACGGTACAGGGCCAAAGCCCGGTGGGGCATCCATGCTAGACTCCCTAAAGTTCTGACCGTCGTTGGTTGCATGAGCATCAGCGGGCGAGTGAGGAGGGGTATTGTTGGGGGCGGCCCCCTCATCGATCGCAGTAGGACCTGGGTCCGGAGTAGGAGTAGGAGGGGGTTTGTTGGTGTTGGACCCCTCCTCCTCCAACCCAAGTTTTGGATATGGAGTCTCCTCCGTCGTGATTTTTCAAGGTCCGAGCTTGATGCCTCTTAGAGCTGCAATCGGCGCCTGCACCGTCGGGTCCATCAACATATCCTCAGGTATGTCCATGCTTGTCCCTGCTGCATGCCTCTCCGGAGCTGCTCTTATCCCACATCCGACCTCCGAGTCGAAGTGCAGGCAGCGACGGGCACTGCCAGTGCCAAGGGTGACATAGCTATTCCTACCACTATTGCGCTTGAATGGAGGCGCGCGCCATGTTGTCAAGAAGCTCATCTTTTGGAGGTCTATGGGTATCTTACAATCGTGCTGACTATGACCAAGGAAACCACAGTAGCTATAGAAGCGAGGGACTCTCTCATATTTAGCCTCTAGGAAGAATACTTCATTTTCAGCAAAATCATGGGACTCTAAAGTGCTGCAGAGAGATTTATCAACGTCATGGTTAATGCGGATTCTGAGGTAGTAGCTCCAGATATTACCTTCCCTATCCATGTGCACCTCGAGCACTTCACCAAGCCTGTTGCCGATCTCGCGGGCCACCGGTTCAGAGAGCATCATTGTGGGCGCATCATATATGCGAACCCAAATCGGCATGTGCGCGATCTCCACATCGCCTGGCCTAGCGCTCCCGTCCACCGCGGTTACCAAGAAGACGTCTCCATGGTGTGTCCACTGGCCATTCCCGAGGATGAACCTGAAGTCTCCTTCGTTCTCGAACTCGAGGAGAAAGCGGTTATTCTTCAGAGGCAAGTGGATGAGTCGCCCCCTCAGACCCCACTTGCTTTTGAGCTCCTTGAATAGTCCTCCGATGTTGAACAACTACACCAAGAAGAATAGCCCAACAGCTATCCATCTTGTTCGCATGGCCACCCTCTCCTTAGCCAGGTTCAGGTGCACCACATTTGGTACATTCTTCTTCAGGGCAATAGGGAAGGCATGAGTGACAGAGGCTCTGCCCGCCGTCATGGAGCCTCGCGGAGCCGCTCCTCCATGACCCACATGGGTGCGGTGCGGGTCACCACTCCCCCATGAGGATCGAACATCGTACGATCCCAATGGACACACATAAGTATATTATTCATTTAAAACAGTTCTTTTTTGCACAAAAAACACTAATTGGTAGCATAAATGTGCTACTCCCCCAGGAGTCGCTGGGTTTCCTCAAAGAGAAAGGGTAATGTAGATAATAGCAAGGTTTTCCCTCAGTTATGAACCAACGTTTAATTGAACCAGTAGGAGTCAACACGCTGCTTAGCACCTACACACAAACAACATAAAATAGTTGCACACAACATGAAAAGTGGGTTGTCAAGCCCCTTGTCCTGCTAGTTACAAGGTTAAAAGAAAATAGATAGATAATAGTGGCATAGGGAAAATGACAAATATCAAAGAGGCAATTTTGTGGAAGGAAGTATTAATGTAGAATATACCCGGGGGGGCATAGGTTACTAGTGGTAACTCTCTCGAAAGCAGCAAATGGCATGGTAACAAATTACAGTTGGTCAATTGACAAGAACAACAATCTGTATGACTATGATCATTCATGGCATAATCCCATATACACATTACGTCTGTGATAAGTAGACATTTAAACTTACTTACATCTAATACTAATACTCCACCCCAAGAACGCTATCGGGCATGCATCTCAAGATACTAAGATACAAGAAACATAGTATTCCAATAAGCAAGATGACATAATGTAGAGAGAAAAAAATCTAGCAATAAGATTAAACCCCGTTGTTTTATCCTTAGTGACAACAATACAATACGTGTCTTGGCCCTTTTGTCACTTGGTTACATCACCCCAAGATTCAATCCACTAGTATGCACCACTCCCTCTAAAGAACTACTCATCAATCATGGCCAGAGAAGACAAATAGATCGGAAATCATACATAGCTATTTAATTAGGCAGCAAAGAAATTTCAAAAGATTCAATTATATTCAATGAGCAGTCTGATCATAAACTCACCATTCATCATTTCCAACAAACAAACCAAAGAAATTGCATCAGATTGATTCCAATCACACAAGGAGGAAGAAGAACATGGTATTGAAGGAACGAAAGAGAAAGAGCACCATCTAACTATTACTATGGACACGTAGGTCTTAAAGGAACTACTCACACATGGTCATGGAGGTAGCAAGGTTTATGAAGAAGTCTCTGACAATGTCTTCCCCCTCTGACATGGCTCTAGAACAAACATCCAGATGAAATCTTTTCAGAACGTAGACTTACGGCGGCATATTTATAGGGAATTGTGGCGGTGGAATCAGGTTAAGGCGCTTCAACCCCCTTGACCAGGCCACATGTCCTTGTGGTTGGCTGGTGGCCCCTCTCGACGACTCCCGAAGTTTCGAGTGTTTCTTGTTGTCCAAAAAAATCGTGTTAACTCGGAAACGTATGTTTACCTCCATAGATATTGATTTCCAACAAAATAAAAAACAAGTAGAAAACAGGAATTGGCACTCAGCATGAATCAATAAAAATTATAGATACATTTAAGGCGTATCAAATGCCAGTCTAATTGCAAGAACTAGGCAACGAAGTTCTGGTACGGAATCTAAAATAGCTTATATGTATTTTTGATGGTCTTTTTGCGTTTAAGAAAGATAATAAGATTCCACAAAAGGTTCTACATTTGCTTCAAAAGTTGCAAATGATGCTTACATTTTGTAAACAGTAAAAAAAAGGAAAACCTGACAAGAAATTATCGAGTTGTCTAGTGCAAAACGTGAGGGACAAAATCGCTTGAGCATCACTGGGCAGGAAAACCTGAGAGATCCTCGCTTGATCCCTTTTCATGGACATCTTAGTTTTTAATTCTAAATAGTTCACAAACTTGAAAAAAAAATCGTGGTATGACAAAAATTTCGTGAATTCAAGAAAATTCATGGGCATGACAAAAAGATCATGAATTTGAAAGTACATGGATCTAAAGAACGTTCATGGATTTGAAAAGGTTTTGGGATTTTAAAAATGTTTATGAATTTGAAAAAGGTCATCGATTTGAGAAATGTTTATAAATATGAAAAAATGTTCATGGATTTCAAATAATTCGCTATTTTGAAATAATTCATGGATATGAAAATAAAAGTTCACGAATTTGAAGAAATATAGATTTTTTTAAGAAAAGAAAACTAAAAAAGAAAAAAGGAAGGAAAACGGAAAAAATAGGGAAAAAATAGGCTAGGAACCATCTAGAAGTTTCCAAAAATCGAGTTATACTAACGACTTGTGAACCTAGCGCGCGCAGGGAACATATAGGTGTCATCCCCTATGCCTCAGCCATAGGTTCTATTATGTATGCCATGCTGTGTACCAGACCTGATGTAAACCTTGTCATAAGTTTGGTAGGAAGGTACCACAGTAATCCCGGCAAGGAACACTGGACAGCGGTCAAGAACATCCTAAAGTACCTGAAAAGGACTAAGGATATGTTTCTCGTTTATGGAGGTGACGAAGAGCTCGTCGTAAAGGGTTACATCGACGCTAGCTTCGACACAGATCTGGATGACTCTAAGTCACAGACCGGATACATGTATATTTTGAATGGTGGGGCAATAAGCTGGTGTAGTTCCAAGCAAAGTGTCGTGGCGGAATCTACATGTGAAGCAGAGTACATGGCAGCCTCGGAGGCAGCGCATGAAGAAATCTGGGTGAAGGAGTTCATCACCGACCTAGGAGTCATACCCAATGCGTCGGGGCCGATCGCACTCTTCTGTGACAACACTGGAGCTATTGCACTTGCCAAGGAGCCCAGGTTTCACAAGAAGACCAGGCACATCAAGCGTCGCTTCAACTCCATTCGTGAAAATGTTCAAGATGGAGACATAGATATTTGTAAAGTACATATAGACCTGAATGTAGCAGATCCGTTGACTAAACCTCTCCCTAGGGCAAAACATGATCAACACCAGAACGCTATGGGTGTTCGATTCATCACAATGTAACTAGAATATTGACTCTAGTGCAAGTGGGAGACTGTTGGAAATATGCCCTAGAGGCAATAATAAAATGGTTATTATTATATTTCTTTGTTCATGATAATTGTCTGTTATTCATGCTATAACTGTGTTATCCGGAAATCGTAATACACGTGTGAATACATAGACCACAACATGTCCCTAGTAAGCCTCTAGTTGACTAGCTCGTTGATCAATAGATAGTCATGGTTTCCTGACTATGGACATTGGATGTCATTGATAACGGGATCACATCATTAGGAGAATGATGTGATGGACAAGACCCAATCCTAAGCATAGCTCAAAGATCGTGTAGTTCGTTTAGCTAGAGCTTTTCCAAATGTCAAGTATCATTTCCTTAGACCATGAGATTGTGCAACTCCCGGATACTGTAGGAGTGCATTGGGTCTACCAAACATCACAACGTAACTGGGTGACTATAAAGGTGCACTACGGGTATCTCCGGAAGTGTCTGTTGGGTTGGCACGAATCAAGACTGGGATTTGTCAATCCGTATGATGGAGAGGTATCTCTGGGCCCACTCGGTAATGCATCATCATAATGAGCTCAATGTGACCAAGTGTCTTGTCATGGGATCATGCATTACGGTACGAGTAAAGTGACTTGCCGGTAACGAGATTAAACGAGGTATTGGGATACCGACGATCGAGTCTCGGGCAAGTAACATACCGATATACAAAGGGAATTGTATACGGGATTGATTGAATCTTCGACATCGTGGTTCATCCGATGAGATCATCGAGGAGCATGTGGGAGCCAACATGGGTATCCACATCCCGTTGTTAGTTATTGACCGGAGAGGCGTCTCGATCATGTCTGCATGTCTCCCGAACCCGTAGGGTCTACACACTTAAGGTTTGGTGATGCTAGGGTTGTAGAGATATTAGTATGCAGTAACCCGAAAGTTGTTTGGAGTCCCGGATGAGATCCCGGACGTCACGAGGAGTTTCGGAATGGTCCGGAGGTGAAGAATTATATATAGGAAGTGCAGTTTCGGCCATCGGGAAAGTTCGGGGTCACCGGTATTGTACCAGGACCACCGGAAGGGTCCCGGGGGTCCACCGGGTGGGGCCACCTATCCCGGAGGCCCCGTGGGCTGAAGTGGGGAGGGGAACTAGCCCTTGGTGGGCTGGTGCGCCCCCCTGCGCCTAGGGTTGGAAACCCTAGGGTGGGGGTGCGCCTCCACTTGCCTTGGCGGGCAAGCCACCCCCTGGCCGCCCCCCCCCCCTTGGAGATGGCATCTCCTAGGGCCGCCCCCCCCCCCTAGCGGGCCTATATAAAGAGGGGGGAGGGAGGGCAGCTGCACCCATGCTCTTGGCACCTTCCTCTCCCATTGCTACACCTCTCCCTCTCATAGAAGCTCGGCGAAGCCCTGCCGAGATCACTGTTGCATCCGCCACCACGCCGTCGTGCTGCTGGATCTCTGTCAACCTCTCCTTCCCCCTTGTTGGATCAAGAAGGAGGAGACATCTTCCTCAACCGTACATGTGTTGAATGCGGAGGCGCTGTCCGTTCAGCACTAGGATCATCGGTGATTTGGATCACGACGAGTACGACTCCCTCAACCCCGTTCTCTTGAACGCTTCCGCGCGCAATCTACAAGGGTATGTAGATGCACTCGTTTCTCTAGTTGCTAGATGAACCCATAGATTGATTTTGGTGAAAGCGTAGAAATTTTTTATTTTCTGCAACGTTCCCCATCAATGGCATCATGAGCTAGGTCTATGCGTAGTTCCCTTTGCACGAGTAGAACACAAATTTGTTGTGGGCGTAGATATTGTCAACTTTCTTGCCACTACTAGTCTTATTTTGCTTCAGCGGTATTGTGGGATGAAGTGGCCCGGACCGACCTTACACGTACGCTTACGTGAGACAGGTTCCACCGACTGACATGCACTAGTTGCATAAGGTGGCTAGCGGCTATCTGTCTCTCCCACTTTAGTTGGAGCGGATTCAATGAAAAGGGTCCTTATGAAGGGTAAATAGAAGTTGTCAAATCACGTTGTTGCTTTTACGTAGGTAAGAAAATGTTCTTGCTAGAACCCTATTGCAGCCACGTAAAAACATGCAACAACAATTAGAGGACGTCTAACTTGTTTTTGCAGCATATGATTTGTGATGTGATATGGCCAAAAGTTGTGATGAATGATGAATGATATATATGTGATGTATGAGATCATGTTCTTGTAATAGTAATCATGACTTGCATGTCGATGAGTGTGACAACCGGCAGGAGCCATAGGAGTTATCTTTATTTTTTGTATGACCTGCGTGTCATTGAAGAATGCCATGTAAATTACTTTACTTTATTGCTAAACGCGTTAGCCATAGAAGTAGAAGTAGTCGTTGGAGTGACAACTTCATGAAGACACGATGATGGAGATCATGATGATGGAGATCATGGTGTCATGCCGGTGACGAAGATGATCATGGCGCCCCGAAGATGGAGATCAAAGGAGCAATATGATATTGGCCATATCATGTCACTATTTGATTGCATGTGATGTTTATCATGTTTTACATCTTATTTTCTTAGAACGACGGTAGCTAAAATAAGATGATGCCTCAAAATAATTTCAAGAAAAGTGTTCCCCCTAACTGTGCACCGTTGCGAAGGTTCGTTGTTTCGAAGCACCACGTGAAGATCGGGTGTGATAGATCCCAACATTCGAATACAACGGGTGTAAGCCAGATTTACACAAGCAATACACTTAGGTTGACTTGACGAGCCTAGCATGTACAGACATGGCCTCGGAACACGGATGACCGAAAGGTCAAGCATGAGTCGTATAGAAGATGCGATCAACATGGAGATGTTCACCGATGTCGATTAGTCCATCTCACGTGATGATCGGACACGGCCTAGTTGACTCGGATCATGTTACACTTAGATGACTAGAGGGATGTCTAATCTGAGTGGGAGTTCATTAAATAATTTGATTAGATGAACTTAATTATCATGAACTTAGTCTAAAATCTTTACAATATGTCTTGTAGATCAAATGGCCCACGTTACCCTCAACTTCAACGCGTTCCTAGAGAAAACCAAGCTGAAAGATGATGGCAGCAACTATACGGACTGGGTCCGGAACCTGAGGATCATCCTCATAACTGCCAAGAAAGATTATGTCCTAGAAGCGCCGCTAGGTGAAGCACCAATCCCAGAGAACCAAGACGTTATGAACGCTTGGCAGTCTCGTGCTGATGATTACTCCCTCGTTCAGTGCGGCATGCTTTACAGCTTAGAACCGGGGCTCCAAAAGCGTTTTGAGCAACACGGAGCATATGAGATGTTCGAAGAGCTGAAAATGGTTTTCCAAGCTCATGCCCGGGTCGAGAGATATGAAGTCTTCGACAAGTTCTTCAGTTGTAAGATGGAGGAAAATAGTTCTGTCAGTGAGCACATACTCAAGATGTCTGGGTTGCACAACCGCTTGACTTAGCTGGGAGTTAATCTCCCAGATGACGCGGTTATTGACAGAATCCTTCAGTCACTTCCACCGAGCTACAAGAGCTTTGTGATGAACTTCAATATGCAGGGGATGGAAAAGACCATTCCTGAGGTATATTCAATGCTGAAATCAGCGGAGGTGGAGATCAAAAAGGAACATCAAGTGTTGATGGTGAATAAAACCACTAAGTTCAAGAAAGGCAAGGGTAAGAAGAACTTCAAAAAGGACGGCAAGGGAGTTGCCGCGCCCGGTAAGCCAGTTGCCGGGAAGAAGTCAAACAATGGACCCAAGCCGGAAACTGAGTGCTTTTATTGCAAGGGAAGTGGTCACTGGAAGCAGAACTGCCCCAAGTACTTAGCGGACAAGAAGGCCGGCAAAACCAAAGGTATATGTGATATACATGTAATTGATGTGTACCTTACAAGTACTCATAGTAGCTCTTGGGTATTTGATACCGGTGCGGTTGCTCATATTTGTAACTCAAAGCAGGAGCTGCGGAATAAGCGGAGACTGGCGAAGGACGAGGTGACGATGTGCGTCGGGAATGGTTCCAAGGTCGATGTGATCGTCGTCGGCACGCTACTTCTACATTTACCTACGGGATTAGTTTTAAACCTCAATAATTGTTATTTAGTACCAGCTTTGAGCATGAACATTGTATCAGGATCTCGTTTAATTCGAGATGGCTACTCATTTAAATCCGAGAATAATGGTTGTTCTATTTATACGAGAGATATGTTTTATGGTCATGCCCCGCTGGTGAATGGTTTATTCTTAATGAATCTCGAGCGTAATGTTACACATGTTCATAGTGTGAATACCAAAAGATTTAAAGTTGATAACGATAGTCCCACATACTTGTGGCACTGCCGCCTTGCTCACATTGGTGTCAAGCGCATGAAGAAGCTCCATGTTGATGGACTTTTAGAGTCTCTCGATTATGAATCATTTGACATATGCGAACCATGCCTCATGGGCAAAATGACCAAGACTCCGTTCTCCAGAACAATGGAGCGAGCAACCAACTTATTGGAAATCATACATACTGATGTGTGCGGTCCAATGAGCGTTGAGGCTCGCGGAGGATATCATTATGTTCTCACTCTCACTGATGACTTGAGTAGATATGTGTATGTCTACTTGATGAAACACAAGTCTGAGACCTTTGAAAAGTTTAAGGAATTTCAGAACGAGGTAGAGAATCAACGTGACCGAAAGATAAAGTTCTTACGATCAGATTGTGGGGGAGAATATTCAAGTCACGAATTTGGTATGCACTTAAGGAAATGTGGAATCGTTTCACAACTCACGCCGCCTGGAACACCTCAGCGTAACGGTGTGTCCGAACGTCGTAATCGCACTTTATTGGATATGGTGCGATCTATGATGTCTCTTACCGATTCACCACTATCATTTTGGGGATACGCTCTAGAGACAGCTACATTCACTTTAAATAGGGAACCGTCTAAATCTGTTGAGATGACACCGTATGAATTATGGTTTGGGAAGAAACCTAAGCTATCATTTCTAAAAGTTTGGGGATGCGATGCTTATGTCAAGAAACTTCAACCTGAGAAGCTCGAACCCAAGTCGGAAAAATGCGTCTTCATAGGATACCCTAAGGAAACCATTGGGTATACCTTCTACTTAAGATCCGAGGGCAAGATCTTTGTTGCCAAGAACGGGTCCTTTTTGGAGAAAGAGTTTCTCTCGAAAAAATTAAGTGGGAGTGTCAGTGTCAAAACCGGCGGATCTCGGGTAGGGGGTCCCAAACTGTGCGTCTAGGCGGATGGTAACAGGAGACAAGGGACACGATGTTTTACCCAGATTCGGGCCCTCTCGATGGAGGTAAAACCCTACGTCCTGCTTGATTGATATTGATGATGTGGGTATTACAAGAGTAGATCTACCACGAGATCAAGGAGGCTAAACCCTAGAAGCTAGCCTATGGTATGATTGTTGCAATTGTTGTTGTGTCCTACGGACTAAAGCCATCCAGTTTATATAGACACTTGAGAGGGCTAGGGTTATACAGAGTCGGTTACAATGGTAGGAGATCTACATATCCGTATCGCCAAGCTTGCCTTCCACGCCAAGGAAAGTCCCATCCGGACATGGGACGAAGTCTTCAATCTTGTATCTTCATAGTCTTGGAGTCCGGCCGATGATGATAGTTCGGCTATCCGGACACCCCCTAGTCCAGGACTCCCTCAGTAGCCCCCGAACCAGGCTTCAATGACGACGAATCCGGCGCGTATATTGTATTCGGCGTTGCAAGGCGGGTTCTCCTTCAAATTTCATGTACTTGCCGAATAGTGTCTGGATTCCTTATAAATGTTGCACTCCTCGGCTTCTACGCCCAATAATGGCCCTCTTCCACGTGTCGTATGTATGCGAAAAGCCAGGGCATTTTTACGTTTTACCCCCTAGCCGTGCGAACGAGCCGCCTATAAGAGAGGCAAGGATCTAGATCCAACTCACACCATTCTCCTTCCGCAAGAACTCATCGAAGCGCCTCTGACAAAAAATCCATTCCATCATGGATAGTCGACGCGGCTCCTCCTCTCGCGCTCCCAGCCCTCAGCCGGAAGATTGGGAGAGGTGCTCAATTCCACACTGCGAGCTAGTGACGCTCCAAACCGAGGGATATCTTCCCCCAGCCTTCATGGTTCCGGTTCGATCCGGACTGGCCACCTTCAGGGGTGGAAAGCAGGCGGAGAGCGCCCCCAACCCTTCCAAAGGAGAGCGGGTATGCTTCGTCCCTTACCTAATAAGGGGACTCGGATTTTCCATACATCCGTTTCTCCGGGGGCTCTTGGAGTTCTATGGACTCCAGCTTCACCACCTTACGCCTGCCTCCATCCTGCACATCGCGGGCTTTGTAGCTCTTTGCGAGCTGTTCTTGGGCATCGAGCCCCATTTTGTGCTATGGAAGAGATTGTTTTGCCTCGTTCCCCGTTCTCACGAGGGGTCGATATATCAAGTGGGCGGAGCCGAAATATGGCGCATCGCCGGGACCGGATATCTATCCGGAACCCCGAAGAAGGCGTCCGAAGACTGGCCTTCGGAATGATTCTATATGGAGGACGCCCCTCTGCCGGATCCAGTTCGGATCGGCCTCCCGGAGTTCAACAACGCTCCCTTGAAGAAACGCCTGAGTTGGCGCCCGCGGAGCCCTCAACGGGAGGATGATGGGAGCGTCCATTATCTGATGGGCCGGATTAAGTTACTGGCCCACTCTGCCTTGATCATGATTGGAGTCATGGCCACGTGCATTATGCGAGGGGTGCAGCCGCTCCAATATAGGGGCCACCCCATGTGGGATTTTAACGGGGAAGATGACGCCACCCGTCATGGCCGCAAAGGGCCGGGATCGGCCGCCGATCTAGTAAAGATCCTGTCCGGCTTGTACAAGGGGGAGAAGGAGGACTTCCTCCGCACGAATCCATTGAATGGATTCTCCATGAATAACCCTCGGAGCTGGGTAAGCGGACGTTTATCTATCCGATCCGTATTTCCAAAGTCAAGTGTCTTACTTTGTGATGTTGACGCAGGAGCTACGCCAGGACGTGGAGGGCATTCAAAGCCTGACTCCACAGCCCGAGGATCCAGGCCGATCCCTTGATCCGGCCTCCGAAGAGGATCCGGACATAAAGGTGGAGCTGATTGATGGGGTGTTCCACCAACTTAGCATGGATAATGCTCTAGTCGCCATTACGGCTAACTACCCCGGTTTATCTCTGGCTTCCTAGGTGACTACGACCGGAGTCCTGGCATCATCATTTGATCCATGCTCCTTTCTAACCATCATATACCGATGGTGCATCGCAGGAGGCGTCTTTAAGGCGGGAAGCCGAACCCGCGGCGGCTAACCAACAAGGGTTAGCTTAGCCCAGCAGGCGGAAGAGGAGTGCGACGCGAATCGAAACGTCGACACAACGGTACGGCGCACCACCGTTTTTAAGGGAAAGACCCCTAGGAGTTTTATTAACGCTCATGACTTTTCCAGGAGAAAGAGCGCTCACCGGACAGTGTCCGGAGAGGTTGCCAATCAAGCCTCCGCCAGCCATGCTCCAACGCATGGTCCGGAAGGGGAGGCAAACACAAGGCATGAGGCGGATGCTCCTCCAACGGAGGATGCCGACAGTCTGTCCGCCACCAGGTCTGAGGTGGAGAGCGCCATGAATCACAGGCGTCGCCGGACAGTTCTTCGTGATGCGTGTTTCTCCCCGGAGGCGTTGAATGCCTTTAATGCGGGAGACGCGCACCTCCGTGCTGCTCAGATGGTTTAACCAGAGCCACGGAGCAGTATGTGAAGGACATACGAGTAAGGAATTTTAGTAGTTATATATGCCAGTAGCCCCCGAGACTTAAAATAGTTAGAATAACTGATTTAAGGATCATTCGTTATGCAGGATCTTACAGAGAAGAATACCCACCTGTCCCAGGAGCTTGAAGAGTGCAAGGCCCAACTTGAGGCCGCACTGTCCGCCACAGGGGGAGCTATAGAGACCCCCGCTGGTAATACATACTTCGAAAAGATAAGTAGTTAATAAAGTGCGGCGTGTGCGTAAATCTGACAATAATATTGCAGAGGGTGCCGGACTAGATCCGGACAAGCAACAGCTACTGCGCCAGCTGAAGGCTGGCGAGAGGGTGCTTACGAAGGTGCAGCAGGAGAGAAACAAGCTCCAAGATGCCCAAACCCAGCTGGGAGAAGAGCTGAAAGGTGTTCGGGCCCAGCTGCCTGGCTCCGTGAAGGAGAATCAGCGGCTTCGTCGCGGCATTTATAGTAAGTGCTTGAGCAAACTCCTTTGAAAATAAGAGTTCGGCGAGGAAGTCGATTGATAGAAATGTGTCTTTAGGTATGCTCACAGGTCGCCCTGCGGAGGAAATGCCCGGTTCAACGGGTGAGCAACTCCCCGAGCTGATGCAACTGCACGAACGTGTTCGGCAAGCGATGAATGGCGTCGCCCAGGCCTTATGGCCATCCGTCTCCCTACCCGAAAGCCTTGAAGGACTTGCCGAGAAGCTGCAGGGAGCACAGCAGCGCTTCCGTCTGTGGAAGATATCGGCCTGCCGTCAAGGCGCCAGGGAGGCCTGGGCCATGGTAAAGACGTGGTACAAGAAGGCGGATCCGAACCACATGGCCGAGGTTGGACCTGTGGGGCCCGATGGGAAGGAGATCCCTGTGAGCTTAATGTATGGCCAAGTAGAGTTGGCCGCTAAGTATTCCCAACAGGACTGTAAATTAGACAGCCTATTAGACGGGATTGAAGAGGAGTACAATCAGTCAATTTGACGATGTATTTTAAAATGACATGTAAAATGCCTTCTAGCCGGATTGTAGATCGTTTGTCTTTGCCGACCTTTTCGCTTCAACCTCGGGATCCTAGAGTCCAGAGTGTGTCCGAATACCTTCTCAGTTTGGAAAAAAAATGGGGCATGCATGGAGACCAGGCGTAGGGGTCATTAGTGCTTTATCAGATAAGTGCCCAACTAGTTATGTTATATTACATGGTTAGTAAGAAACATCTTCCAGGGAGAATAGTTTCATTAGGGGTTCCTTTCCCTGGGAGGCATGCCCTAAGGTGCATGTCCGTACTGCGAAGATAGCAGAAAAGCATCTGGGGGCGAATAAGTTAAATAAGTAATAAATCATCTTTCAAGTCACCAACCGAATATTCCCTTAAGAACGCTAGCTTTCGGCTTCACCCAGTCTGAGGTACACATCCGGCTGGCCCGGCAGTAACAATCGCAGAGGTACTCTCTTTACCTCCTAGACGAACAATCGGGAACGTAGGGGTAAGCACAGGAGCCAGGCAACCCAGCTTGGCCAAAACTTAAGTCATATCGATGCATATAATGGTGAATAAAAGGTACATGCGGAAGTATGACACATGTGTTGGGCATGCAGCCCATATAAATAAGCTTCTGTTAAAGAAGCCCCCAGGTATAATGAGTGCTAGGAGCACATCAAGCATGTGCGAATAATGCGCAAATCAGCCTATCGAAGGCTTTTACTAAAAAAAAGTAGGAAGAAGGAGGGGGACAAGAGACAGTGAAAATGTAAAAGGTGGACGGAGGAGGGAGACGAACTCTGAGTCCGGCGCTAGGCGTAGAATCTTCGGAGACGGGCTGCGTTCCATGGGTTCGGCTCGAGTCGGTTGTCAGATGTGTTACGTAGATGGTATGCTCCGCCGGTTAGGACTTGGTCGATGATGAAGGGACCTTCCCATTTGGGCTTCAGTTTGTCCTTTTTCTTGTTCGGCAGGCGTAGAACAAGTTCGCCAACATTGTAAGTTTTGGCCCGTACTTCTCTGCTTTGATATCTTCGAGCCTGCTGCTGATAGAATGCGGAACGAGCTTTTGCCACGTCCCGCTCCTCTTCTAAGGCGCCCAAACTGTCCTGCCGATCCAGCTCGGCTTCTCTTTCTTCATACATGCGCACGCGAGGTGAGTCATGAATTATATTGCAGGGCAGAACTGCCTCTGCGCCGTACACCATAAAAAATGGTGTGAACCCGGTAGTGTGGTTTGGCGTGGTTCGCAGCCCCCAGAGTACGGAGTCGAGCTCCTCTACCCAGTGCGTGTTAGATTCCTTGAGGGACCGCACTAGTCTGGGTTTGATGCCGCTCATGATTAGACCGTTTGCTCGTTCGACTTGACCGTTAGTTTGGGGGTGATAGACTGAAGCGTAGTCGAGCTTGATACCCATGTTTTTGCACCAGATTTTAACCTCGTTAGCCGTGAAATTCGTGTTGTTATCGGTGATGATGCTGTGGGGGACACCATAACGGTGTACTACCCCGAATATGAAGTCTATCACGGGTCCGGATTCGGCCGTTTTAACTGGCTTGGCCTCTATCCATTTGGTGAACTTGTCCACCATGACCAATAGGTATTTTTGCTTGTGGGTTCCCCCTTTAAGGGGTCCAACCATGTCAAGCTCCCAGACCGCGAACGGCCAGGTGATGGGTATAGTTTTGAGGGCGGTGGGTGGCATGTGGCTTTGATTAGCAAAGAGCTGGCAGCCGACGCATCGTTGGACTAAGTCCTGAGCATCTGCCCGGGTAGTCGGCCAATAAAATCCTGTACGGAAGGCCTTGCCTACAAGGGCCCGGGCTGCGGCGTGGTGCCCACCGAGTCCGACATGAATTTCAGCCACGAGATTTCGCCCTTCCTCTTCGGAGATACACCTTTGAAGGATTCCGGTTGTGCTTTTCTTATAAAGTTCTCCCTCATGGACCTTGTAGGCTTTAGATCGCCGAACTATGCAGCGGGCCTCATTTTGGTCTTTGGGGAGTTCCTGCCGAGTTAAGTAGGCTAGGAATGGTTCCGTCCATGGGGCAATTACTGCCATTATTTCGTGGGCTGAGGGTGTTATTTCGTTGGCTGAGCCACCGACTGTGTCAGAATGTTCCGTGTTGGGTGGCGCGGTTGCTTCCGGGTTGCTATTTCCGGGCTCCTCTTCCCATAGTACGGATGGCTTAAAGAGCCTCCCCAGGAAGATGTTTGGAGGGACGACGTCGCGTTTTGCGCCGATGCGTGCCAACACGTCGGCTGCCTGGTTGTTGTCCCGGGCTACATGGTGGAATTCGAGTCCTTCGAACCGACCTGACATTTTTAAGACGGCGTTACGGTAGGCTGCCATTTTCGGATCCTTGGCGTCAAACTCTCCATTTACTTGGGATATTGCAAGGTTTGAATCCCCGCGGACCTCTAGGCGTTGAATGCCCATGGAGATGGCCATCCGGAGACCATGTAGAAGGGCCTCGTATTCGGCTGCGTTGTTGGAGTCTGTGTACATTATTTGAAGTGCGTATTGGACTGTATCTCCGGTTGGGGACGTCAAGACGACGCCAGCCCCCAGGCCGGCCAACATTTTAGAGCCGTCAAAGTGCATAATCCAATTGGAGTATGCGCCGTACTCTTTAGGGAGTTCGGCTTCAGTCCATTCAGCGACGAAGTCAGCCAAAACTTGCGACTTTATAGCTCGCCGTGGTTTGTAGGTTATATCGAATGGTAAAAGCTCAATGGCCCATTTTGCAATCCTGCCCGTCGCATCGCGATTGTTTATGATGTCGTTGAGAGGTACTTCGGAGGCCACTGTTATCGAACACTCTTGAAAGTAGTGTCGTAGCTTCCGGGATGCCATGAACACCGCGTACACTATCTTTTGATAATGTGGGTACCGGGACTAGCATGGAGTTAGGACAGTGGATACGTAGTACACTGGTTTTTGAAGAGGGAATTTGTGCCCTTCTGTTTCTCGTTCGACGACGAGTACTGCGCTTACAACTTGATGTGTTGCCGCGATATATAACAACATTGGTTCACCCAAGTTCGGCGCGGCCAGGACCAGATTTGTTGCCAGTATGGCTTTTATTTCTTCGAGTCCGGCTGTGGCAGCGTCTGTCCATTCGAAGTGTTCGGTGCGCCTGAGGAGGCGATAGAGGGGCAATGCTTTTTCTCCCAAACGGGAGATGAAGCGGCTTAGGGCCGCCACGCATCCAGTCAATTTTTGTATTTGTTTGAGGTCTTTTGGGATGTCCAATTGTGACAGAGCTCGGATCTTGGCTGGGTTTGCTTCAATTCCTCTACCGGATACAATGAAGCCCAAGAGCTTTCCGGCTGGTACGCCGAAAATGCACTTTTTCGGGTTAAGCTTAATGTCATATGCTCGGAGGTTGTCGAATGTGAGCCTCAAATCGTCTATTAGAGTTTCGACGTGTTTGGTCTTGACGACCACGTCGTCTATGTATGCCTCCACTGTTTTGCCGATCTGGGTAGCCAGACATGTCTGAATCATGCGTTGATATGTTGCGCCGGCATTTTTAAGTCCGAAGGGCATTGTGTTGAAGCAGAATGGTCTATATGGAGTAATGAATGCCGTTGCGGCCTGGTCTGTTTCCACCATCTTGATTTGATGGTATCCAGAGTATGCGTCGAGGAAACACAATGAATCGTGCCCCGCGGTAGCATCGATGATTTCGTCGATGCGGGGGAGGGGGAAAGGATCCTTTGGGCAGGCCTTATTAAGGTCTTTAAAATCCACACAAAGGCGCCAGTATTTGTCCTTTTTTGGTACCATTACCAGGTTTGCTAGCCAGTGCGGATGTTTTATATCTCTGATGAATCCGGCTTCTAATAGTTTGGCTAGCTCCTTTCCCATTGCCTGTCTTTTGGGTCCGGAAAATCGTCGAAGAGCCTGTTTGATTGGCTTGAATCCTTTTAGGATATTTAGGCTGTGCTCTGCCAGCCTGCATGGGATTCCTGGCATATCTGAAGGGTGCCAGGCAAAAATGTCCCAGTTTTCCCGAAGGAATTCTCATAGTGCGGCTTCTACATCAGGGTTTAATTGTGCCCCAATGGAGGCCGTCTTTGTGGGATCCGTTGGGTGGACCTGGAATTTGACTATTTCGTCTGCTGGTTTAAAAGATGTGGACTTAGATCTCTTATCGAGTATCACATCGTCCCTATTCACCGTGGAGCATAGTGCAGTAAGTTCTACTACCGCTAGGGCTTCGTATAGTGCCTCTAGGGCTAGCGCGGCTGTCTTATTTTCGGCGCGGAGTGCTATGTCCGGATCACTGACCAGAGTGATGATTCCGTTGGGCCCGGGCATTTTGAGCTTCATGTACCCGTAATGGGGTACGGCTTGGAAAATTGTGAATGCCTCTCGCCCTAATAGAGCGTGATATCCGCTGCTGAACGGGGCCACTTGGAACGTGACTTCCTCGGACCTGTAATTGTTCGGCAAGCCGAATACCACATCTAGTGTGATTTTTCCTGCGCAGCGTACTTCCCGACTAGGGATTATTCCTCTAAAGGTTGTGCTGCTTCACTCAATGCGGCTCCAGTCTATTTCCATTTTTTGGAGAGTTTCCTCGTAGATGAGGTTTAATCTGCTGCCGCCATCCATGAGTACCTTGGTAAGATGAAATCCGTCCACTATGGGACTGAGGACCAATGCGGCTGGTGCTCGGGCTGTTCGGAATTTAGGTTCGTCGCTAGCATTGAAGGTGATGGCCGTGTCGCTCCATGGATTAGTCTTGCTACTTGGTAGACTTCGGCGAGGCTGCGGATTGTTCGTTTCCGCATATTATTTGATGCAAAAGTCTCGAAGACTGTTGATACCGTACTAGTACTGTTGGGCTGGTTTTCCGGGGCTAGAAGCCCTTTGCCACTTTTGGCCACCTGCCGTAGTATCCAACATGCCCGGAGGCTATGTGTTGGAGTGGCGCCTTCTGCATTGTGGATTTTGCAGGGTCCGCTGAGCCATCCCTCCAGTACGGTTCCGTACCCTTTGGGGTTTTTTTGCTTTTTGGTTTTTGACCCAGGTGCTTGAGCATGCTGCACCCTTTTATTCCGGACTAAGGTTGTGTTTAGGGCCGGATTATCCCAAAATCTAGTTTCGGTTTTCCAGGCACTCTCCATTGCACAGTACTTTCGTACTATGGTCGCTAGGTCGGTGAAGTGCGTGACCTTGCGACGATTTATGGCGTTCATAATTCCCTTGTCCGTGCAATTATTGCAAAAAATAGAGATTACGCTTTCCTCATGGCAGTCATTTATCCTGTCCATAACCAGGAGGAATCTGGCCCAGTAATGATGTACTGTTTCATCGGGCTCTTGTCGTATTTGGGATAGATCGCTTGTATTTGGGTGGGCGGGTGGAACTAAAATCGGAACCCCACCCAATCTGAGGCTCAAAGGCCGAGGAATTTCCGGATTTGGAAGCTTGGACTGCTGGAGGTCATCCAATGAATCTAGTCCGCTACCTGACTTTAGGTTCAGTACTCGATTGACGTCCGTCCCTCCGCGGGAGTCCGGCATGGAGGGATCGGGAATCCAGACATAACTGGTTCTTAACGTAGGGGAAGCGTCGCCACGTTGTTCTTCTACCACAACAACATGGTTGGTAGCCTGGGGAGAGTAAATTTCTCTCAGATCGGTTTTAAGCCCAATCTGATCGTAGTCTGTAGCGACTCCCAGGGTGGCGATGCGATCCAAGAGCTCGTTTACGGAAGAGAGCTCCATTGGATCCAGCTGCTCGGTGAATTTCGAGTTAATGCGAAGATCGCTTTTGATGACCCGAGAGGTCATCGTCGAAGCGGTGGCCGAACAGGCGGTCATAAGGAAACCACCTAGCCAGATAGCTTGACCGGCGGCCAAAGCTCCTTTGGCAATGGTACCGTCTTTAAAGACAGGAGGAGGCATCCTTCCTGATTGCGACGGCACAGAGGAACTCTCAATGAAAGCACCAATGTCGGTGTCAAAATCGGCGGATCTCGGGTAGGGGGTCCCGAACTGTGCGTCTAGGCGGATGGTAACATGAGACAAGGGACACGATGTTTTACCCAGGTTCGGGCCCTCTCGATGGAGGTAAAACCCTACGTCCTGCTTGATTGATATTGATGATGTGGGTATTACAAGAGTAGATCTACCACGAGATCAAGGAGGCTAAACCCTAGAAGCTAGCCTATGGTATGATTGTTGTAATTGTTGTTGTGTCCTACGGACTAAAGCCATCCGGTTTATATAGACAGCGGAGAGGGCTAGGGTTATACAGAGTCGGTTACAATGGTAGGAGATCTACATATCCGTATCGCCAAGCTTGCCTTCCATGCCAAGGAAAGTCCCATCCGGACACGGGACGAAGTCTTCAATCTTGTATCTTCATAGTCTTGGAGTCCGGTCGACGATGATAGTTCGGCTATCCGGACACCCCCTAGTCCAGGACTCCCTCAGGGAGGAAAGTAGAGCTTGATGAAGTACTACCCCTTGAAACGGTAAGTAGCGTAACTCAGGAAGATGTTCCTGTGGTGCCTGCACCGACAAGAGAGGAGGTTAATGATGATGATCAAGAAACTTCGGATCAAGCTCCTACTGAACTTCGAAGGTCCACAAGGACACGTTCCGCACCAGAGTGGTACGGCAACCCTGTCTTGGAAATCATGTTGTTAGACAACGGTGAACCTTCGAACTATGAAGAAGCGATGGCGGACCCAGATTCCAACAAATGGCTTGAAGCCATGTAATCCGAGATAGGATCCATGTATGAAAACAAAGTATGGACTTTGACAGAATTGCCCGATGATCGGTGAGCAATAGAAAACAAATGGATCTTTAAGAAGAAGACGGATGCAGATGGTAATGTTACCATATATAAAGCTCGACTTGTCGCTAAGGGTTATCGACAAGTTCAAGGGATTGACTACGATGAGACATTCTCTCCCGTAGCGAAGCTGAAGTCCGTCCGAATCATGTTAGCAATTGCCGCATACTATGATTATGAGATATGGCAGACGGACGTCAAAACGGCATTCCTTAACGGACATCTTAAGGAAGAACTGTATATGATGCAGCCGGAAGGTTTTGTCGACCCTGAGAATGCTAACAAGGTATGCAAGCTCCAGCGATCCATTTATGGGCTAGTGCAAGCATCTCAGAGTTGGAACATTCGCTTTGATGAGATGATCAAAGCGTTTGGGTTTATGCAGACTTATGGAGAAGCCTGCGTTTACAAGAAAGTGAGTGGGAGCTCTGTAGCATTTCTATATTATATGTAGATGACATACTTTTGATGGGAAATGATATAGAACTTTTGGACAACATTAAGGCCTACTTGAATAAGTGTTTTTCAATGAAGGACCTAGGAGAAGCTGCTTACATATTAGGCATCAAAATCTATAGGGATAGATCGAGACGCCTCATAGGTCTTTCACAAAGCACATAACTTGATAAGATATTGAAGAAGTTCAATATGGATCAGTCCAAGAAAAGGTTCTTGCCTATATTGCAGGGTGTGAGATTGAGCTCGGCTCAATGCCCGACCACGGCAGAAGATAAAGAAGAGATGAGTGTCATCCCCTATGCCTCAGCCATAGGTCCTATTATGTATGCCATGCTATGTACCAGACCTGATGTAAACCTTGCCGTAAGTTTGGTAGGAAGGTACCAAAGTAATCCCGGCAAGGAACACTGGACAGTGGTCAAGAACATCCTAAAGCACCTGAAAAGGACTAAGGATATGTTTCTCGTTTATGGAGGTGACGAAGAGCTTGTCGTAAAGGGTTACGTCAATGCTAGCTTCAGCACAGATCTGGATGACTCTAAGTCACAGACCGGATACGTGTATATTTTGAACGGTGGGGTAGTAAGCTGGTGCAGTTGCAAGCAAAGTGTCGTGCGGAATCTACATGTGAAGTAGAGTACATGGCAGCCTCGGAGGCAGCGCATGAAGCAATCTGGGTGAAGGAGTTCATCACCGACCTAGGAGTCATACCCAATACGTCGGGGCCGATCGCACTCTTCTATGACAACACTGGAGCTATTGCACTTGCCAAGGAGCCCATGTTTCACAAGAAGACCAGGCACATCAAGCATCGCTTCAACTCCATTCGTGAAAATATCAAGATGGAGACATAGATATTTGTAAAGTACATACGGACCTGAATGTAGCAGATCCGTTGACTAAACCTCTCCCTAGGGCAAAACATGATCAACACCAGAACGCTATGGGTGTTCGATTCATCACAATGTAACTAGAATATTGACTCTAGTGCAAGTGGGAGACTGTTGGAAATATGCCCTAGAGGCAATAATAAAACGGTTATTATTATATTTGTTTGTTCATGATAATTATCTGTTATTCATGCTATAACTGTGTTATCCGGAAATCATAATACACGTGTGAATACATAGACCACAACATGTCCCTAGTTAGCCTCTAGTTGACTAGCTCGTTGATCAACAGATAGTCATGGTTTCCTAACTATGGACATTGGATGTCATTGATAACGGGATCAAATCATTAGGAGAATGATGTGATGGACAAGACCCAATCCTAAGCATAGCTCAAAGATCGTGTAGTTCGTTTAGCTAGAGCTTTTCCAAATGTCAAGTATCATTTCCTTAGACCATGAGATTGTGCAACTCCCGGATACCGTAGGAGTGCTTTGGGTGTACCAAACGTCACAACGTAACTGGGTGACTATAAAGGTGCACTACGGGTATCTCCAAAAGTGTCTGTTGGGTTGGCACGAATCGAGACTGGGATTTGTCACTCCGTATGACGGAGAGGTATCTCTGGGCCCACTCGGTAATGCATCATCATAATGAGCTCAATGTCACCAAGTGTCTGGTCACGGGATCATGCATTACGGTACGAGTGAAGTGACTTGCCGGTAACGCGATTAAACGAGGTATTGGGATACCGACGATCGAGTCTCGGGCAAGTAACGTACCGATATACAAAAGGAATTATATACGGGACTGATTGAATCCTCGACATCGTGGTTCATCTGGTGAGATCATCGAGGAGCATGTGGGAGCCAACATGGGTATCCAGATCCCTCTGTTGGTTATTGACCGGAGAGGCGTCTTGGTCATGTATGCATGTCTTCCGAACCCGTAGGGTCTACACACTTAAGGTTCGGTGACGCTAGGGTTGTAGAGATATTAGTATGCAGTAACCCGAAAGTTGTTCGGAGTCCCGGATGAGATCCCGGTAGCCACGAGGAGTTCCGGAATGGTCCGGAGGTGAAGAATTATATATAGGAAGTGTAGTTTCGGCCATCGGGAAAGTTTCGGGGGTCACCGGTATTGTACCGGGACCACCGGAAGGGTCCCGGGGGTCCACCAGGTGGGGCCACCTATCCCGGAGGGCCCCGTGGGCTGAAGTGGGGAGGGGAACCAGCCCCTGGTGGGCTGGTGCGCCCCCCTTGGGCCCCCTGCGCCTAGGGTTGGAAACCCTAGGGTCGGGGGGCGCCTCCACTTGCCTTGGGGGGCAAGCCACCCCCCGGCCGCCGCCCCCCTTGGAGATGGCATCTCCTAGGGCCGGCGCCCCCCCCTAGGGGGCCTATATAAACAGGGGGAGGGAGGGCAGCCGCACCCATGCTCTTGGCGCCTCCCTCTCCCATTGCTACACCTCTCCCTCTCGTAGAAGCTCGGCGAAGCCCTGTCGAGATCACTGCTAAATCCACCACCACGCCGTCGTGCTGCTGGATCTCCGTCAACCTCTCCTTCCCCCTTGCTGGATCAAGAAGGAGGAGACGTCTTCCTCAACCGTACGTGTGTTAAACGCGGAGGTGCTGTCCGTTCAGCACTAGCATCATCGGTGATTTGGATCACGACGAGTACGACTCCCTCAACCCCGTTCTCTTGAACGCTTCCGCTCTCTATCTACAAGGTTATGTAGATGCACTCCTTTCTCTCATTGCTAGATGAACTCATAGATTGATCTTGATGAAAGCGTAGAATTTTTTTATTTTCTGCAACGTTCCCTAACAAAGGTCCCAGTCACTATCTCCCTCTTCTTCAATTGCCCCACCTCCAATAGGCTAGCTAAGTACATGTACAAAATGAGGATACCATGTGTTGAATATTATTGAGCTTGGTTCTCGTGTGAAGAGAGAGAAGCATTTCCTATCTTACTTTAAAGTATATTCGGAAGGTAAAAATATTGTACACCTTTCTTTGGTAAATTTCAAATGCTAAACGTCCACTTATTTGAGGATAGAGGGAGTACTCAGTTACCATGTAGAGGCATCTGATTAATTTATTATTATTATTTTTAGAAAAGGGAGGACCCCGGCCTCTGCATCTGGGCGATGCATGCAGCCACTTTATTAATTATTCTCACAAGACCTTACAAACTCATACAACAGTAAGACTAAAGCCACCGTCTAAGCAACAACTGTCACTACTCCTATCCAGTTGATGAAGGGGCGCTGATAGTCTGAGCCTAATACCAAACAGACATCGCAGCCAGACCTAAACATCTAAGACCTGAGGTCCCAACCAGGACACCTGCTGGGTATTGGGCACCTACCAGTCCGGCGCACTCCTCAACCAGGACGCCTGCCGGGTATGAAGCCGCCGCAGCCACCTACCACCAATCGATCTTCAGAGATCTACTGTTGCATCTACCATGTTAGGTCTCTCTGCCATCTACGCCACCATGATGCCATACATCGTCGTCCTCCTGCGCGAGTCCATCCTCGCACATCGAACTCCGAATCTGCACTGCGCCATGCCGTCGGTATCCGTCGCTATCAATGTGTAGGATGAAGCTCCGCTCCACCAAAGATGCCGTCCGTTGGTCCCGCGAAGCCGAGTGCACCTCCAAGAATGCCGACCCCAAGGGGGTAACGACACATGCTTGCTGCCAACATCCGATCAGCTGATCTAGGGTTTGCCCCGGAGGTATTGAGTGGAGTTGGGAGTTTCACCTCGATGATGCCTTCATGAAGGAAACGATGATAAGGGCATCGTCATCACCGGCTCCGGCCATCGACCGAAAACCAGGTTTTCACCCGGATCCGTCCCAAGAAATCTACCCGATAACATGTGCACCGTCTCGACGGTCTTCAAAGCCCCAGATCCAGCCGCCTAGATCTGGCGACCAACTGCCACAACAGTGCCACCGTAGGAGCCCTGGCACACCGGCGACAGCCTGAGTGTGCCACCACTGGAGCCTAGGGGGAGGGCTCCCACCCCGCCTCGCCAAGCCGCGAGAGCCGCTGAGATGGATCCCGCGCGCTCGTCACCGTCTCTGATCTGAACCAATCCATAGCAGATCGCCGTCACAGATCCGCCTTGGACAGGGACACCACGTCATGCCGCCGCGGCAAACCCTAGCTTCACCAGCCGCTACCCTCCAGGGCCGCCGCCCCGGGATCCAAACAGAACATCACCGCTGCCACCGGCCATGTTCTGCCGCCGCCGACCGGCCAAGCCGCCGGCCACTGCAACCTACGCCGACATGACCAAGCACGCCCACCGAGCAGCTGGCACGACCAGATCTTCCACGAAGCCCGCCGCTCCGCCGCGTCCTCCCATCACCACGCCGCCAAGGCGCCGTCGGCGGACTCAGATCGGCCGCGCCGCCGCAACGACAACTCAGATCGGGGTGGAGGGCCCCTACGCCCCGGGTGACCCGCCTCACCCAAACGTACGCGGGAGGAAAGGGAGCCTCCGCCGTCGCCGTCAGCCGCCCGGGGCTTTGCCCGGCGGCCTCCTCCAACGGCGGCGGATGGGAGGGGAGGGACGGGTTGGGAGCCCGGCGGCGGTGGGGGTAGGGTTCCGCCC
>NC_041393.1:633473946-633492162 GCF_002162155.2 Triticum dicoccoides
GGGGGGCGACACGGGTGACACGGGGGTCCAAAAATACTCTTTGTATTGGCATCAGAAGACAAAAATACTCTTTGTATTAATTTGGGAGGGTACGGTGTACAAAGCCATCTCACTCCCACTGTCTCTTCCGTGCACATCTTAATTTGGGAGTGTACATTGTTTATTTACTCGCCATCCTTTACCCTCCTTATTTATGCATGTGTCTTCCTTTGTGTCGTGATGCATATCTCCACACCTAAGCAAGAAACTACTCCCTCCGTCCTAAATTAGTTGTCATCAAAATGGACAAAAAAGGATGTATCTAGAACTAAAATACATCTAGATACATCCCCTTTTATTCATTTTGATGACAAGTATTTTCGGACAGAGGGAGTACTACCTTGTCATGGTGGATGTGAGTTGTAGTCTCTGACCAATGTGGTAATATATGATTCAGTGACAAACACTTCTGACGCTCGTCCTACTAACTTCCAACCGAAAGACATGACTGATCTACCACCAGGAAAGGAATAAGGGTTATTTTTCCTACCTCACTGCACGGAGCTTTAGTTAAGCATGGGAGGTATTGGGAGAAGTAAATATGCGATGACTTCCTTTGCTGGGATAATGAATCAGCAAGCTGGTTCTTGCATTTGGGTACCATGCGCCACCATCTGACGTTCGCTCGCTAGTGCACATCGATGAATCAGTGTAGGTCATCAATGACATTTTGACAACACACCGCCTGGCAGCACCCATGAAGCGTTTGGTATGCGTAAACGGCATTTCTTGCCAACACCGTAACATTTTACGTTTGAGGATGAGTCTAAAGATTGCTCTGTTAACATGTAAGTTGTACAATGTATCAAATTAATCTGTATTACTTTTGTTTGCGTAGTAAAAAATGATCTCATTACCAAGCCGGTTGGATTTTATCAGCCGCTCGGCGTATGTCACTCTAAGCCGAGTGTCGTCGTAAAAGCGCACAGTCAAAAACAGTCCCTCGGCTTGTGACACGTCTGCCAAACACTCAGCGTATATAAAAAACCTCGATGTACGGTAACATAAGCTAGCGGCTTTACAACCCTGCACGGCGGACACCAACACGTGGTTGTGCTCGCCGCATTTGACGGCACCCAGACAGCGTCTTGTGTAAGCCGTGTGTCACGCTTGTGGCCTCTCCCAATGCTTCACCTTGGCTGGTCACAATGGGCAAGAACATAAGCTAGTAACTTACACACTTCCCTAGACTATGTTACTACCTTCATAATGGATAAGAACATCTATGTAGTGTCATGCAACGATGTATTTATTAGGTTATAGACTCATTGTTTCTTGGAGTGTGTGATGTTCCGGTAACTTAGCTAGTTACCACAAGCACATCTCTCTTCATTAAATATGTGCCACATAAGCAAAGTTGTATAGGAGTGTGTGATGTTACTCCTAAGTTCCTCTTCATTGTGACCAGCCTTATACAGATGCTAAGCCTTTCATGTAGAAAAAAAATCTGATGTGGCAAGTTATTTAAGAGGAGAGAATGAGTATTGTGACCCGAGAAAGAAACAATGCTAAGCGTGTGAACCTAGGCAAAACATTTAAAGGAAGGAAGCCCACCAATACATGAAGAGTTTTAGTTGCTAAATCATTAAATGAAGCAAGCTTAGCAACCATAAGCTAAACACCTATGCATTGGGGAGTATAATTGCTAAGCTATTTAATGTGTTTAGCACCTCATCTAAGACTACCCACAGTGGGAGTAACATAAGTAGAAACATCACACATATCTAGATAAAATAGATGATGTGGCAAGCAATAAATGAAGAAAGAGAGGCATGTGGTAACATAGCTAGTTACTACTAGTATGAGTAACATCACACATATCAAGGCAAAATGAGTCTATAGCCTAATAAATGAAATGTTGCATGTTACCACACCTATGTTACTCTCCACTATAGAGGTAGTAACATAGAGTAGTAACATGGGCATGTTACTACTCTATGTTACTACCCATTGTGGCTAGTCTAAACACTCATGCATTGGCAGCAGCCTAAGCCATGCACCACTAGTGGCAAACATGGCCAAATTAAGGCGGCCAGCCTTTGACCGCATGCTGGCAGTCGGTTGCCCACATGCAACACCGCCGTTTGTGCATGCCTCATCCCACATGACTGTGCGGATTTTGATGCCGCCGATAATGTAGGCATAACACTAGCAACCGGCGGCCAACAACCACCACCGCCCTTCACGACTATAAATTCTTGAGTTCTACCCTCCCCGCGATTTGATAGAATATCCCCCGTTAGCCGATGCCTACATTCAGAAAATCTAGGCGTCTCCACCTCAACCACCGAAGTGATGTCCCGTCACGACAACGAGGCCGGCAGCGCCAGCTGGCCCTCCCACAACTTGTCTGCCGCGAAGGCCGAGGAGTTTGAGTGGTTCACCATTACGACTCTCAAGGGTATGCGGCTGCTCCCGAAGGGGTGGAAGCTGAGCCTAGGAGGCTTTTTGGTGGTACAATCCATCCGTGCAACACGCCATCGCCGCATTCCGAGAGCGCATGGTGCCGGAGACGAGGGCGCTGCCGGAGTACGACATTTGTAGCCCGTATTCGCCGGACATCCTCGCCGAGCAGCGGTAGGACTTGGTCAATAGGTACAACGGCACATTTCATCCGTTCCGCTACAACCACGAGACGCAGCACACATGCTGGTTGTTGGGTCAGGCGCAACCTCGAGTACTACTAAGGTAGGGTAAGAGAAAACCTTTTATTTTAAGAAAATCCCAAATAAACCACCACTACTGCGTCTGAACCAGACAGGCCAGGCCTGCACGACATGGCTCATGTGCCGAGGAGTAGTGGCGGACCTACCATTGGGGCGAGCAGGGGCGGCCGCCCCGGCTCTCCTGGTGCGGAGCAGGGTACCCCAATTCGATCCCTTTCTGTTTTAGTTGAAGGGGAGCAGTGGCATTGACGATGAGATCTGTTTCTATCGAACTGTTATGTTCCTGAGGAAGAAGAAAGAAAAGATAGGCCTAGACGGCTAGACTTTGTGGGCTTTAATTAGTTGCGGAAGGCTCATTTTTCATTTTCGAGGAACCAAGACACCACGTACACCACGCGAACGAGCCTGTAGCCTGCCTGGTGAATCGTTCGATTCAGTATTGTTCGATTTCCCCTAAAAAAGCAGTGCTCGATTGGAGAAAAATTCGCACACTGCCTCCCAAATTCCAATCCCTAGCTCACCTTCACAACCATGTTAGTAGGCAATGAGATTTAGATACATTATTTTTTCCTTTTTACATGTTGTAGGTTTTGCTTGGAGTTTTGGGTAATGTTGTTACAGCCAATGAGTGTTCAGGCAATGAGAGACCGTGTTAGTAGTTTATAAGATGTTTTTTAATATAATTTTCCATGTTCAGGCTGTGTTTGATAGCAAAGTATCACTTAAACCGAAGTATTGAAAAACTACAGTATTTTTGTCATGGTACTAGATACTCTGTTTTTGATATATCAAAGTAAAGTATTGTCAATACCGAGACATGTTTGGTCAGTGCTGTATGGAGCAAAGTAAATTAGCTAGCCATTTGATAGCAGTTGGAAAAATGTGTGTTCCTAGCAAACTACCCGTTGCAAACTGAAGGACCATGCACAAAGATCACCAGCATGCATAAACGAGTGAATTGCAAAAAACATCGACATTGAAGGCTAGGGTTGCAGAAATCACACTTCTACAGTTTTGTGCGAAAAAACACTAATTCCGAGGCTAATTTTTTGCAAAAAACACTAGTCATCCGTTTCGCTTGTTTTAATCACATTTATGACAGCTGGGACCTGCTGGACAGGCTGACTTGACACAATATAACGGATTGCAAATAGACATAATAGAAGGGACTACACTGCAAAAGAGCCTAAGAGGATAAGGTCATTTTTTCACATTAAAAAGAAAGAGGATAAGGTTCTTCCTCCTCTGACCGTTGACTCATGTCCGCTGGTGGGTGGAGCTCGAGCTAGCCAGCAGCACCTCACCTACAACATGGCCGCCTGGCCGCCGGCACCGCTGCTCGCGCGCACGCGCGGCCGGCGCGGCTGCTGCTCACTCAAGTAAACGGCTGCTGCTGCTCGCTCCCGTCACCGCTGCTGCTCGCTCCCGTCGCCGCTGCTGCATATGGCAGGTCGGTAAGGAGGCGCACCAGAGAGCTCCGCCGCCGCCGCCCCTAGTCGTGCCCCACATCGGCCTCCGCCACGCCCTCAAAATCTATCGATGTCGGCCATCAGAAGCTCCTGGTGCCGGCCCTCCGATACCCACGGCGGCTGCGGCTCCGGCGGCCGCGAGAGCTGCTGCTCCGGTGGGAAGGGGGGAGCGCTAAGGGCAGCAAGGGCAGGCACGTCGGTCTCTCGTCGGCTAGCCGCGCACGGGGAGGGAGTGGCCGCCGGCCTCCATGAAGGTCGCGAGGACCCGATTGCGTTTTTTCAGGGGTCATTCTGTAAAACAAAATTGTATCCGGATGTCCTTGGCTTTTTAGTTTGCCACGTTACCCTGTCCAGCAGGACCCACATGTCATAATCGTGCTCAAAATGGCCTAAGCCATCGACTAGTGTTTTCTGCAAAGAATTAGTCTCGGAATTAGTGGTTTTTGGCACAAAACTGTAGAAGTGTGGTTTCTGCAACCCTAGCCTTCAATGTCGATGTTTTCTGCAATTCACTATGCATAAACAGGTTGATTTATGTATCATCGTCACCACTTATCAATGGTTTGGTTGATTAGTTGGATATGGACCTCGTGTGTTGTGGCTGGCACCAATACGCAAAAATCGCACAAGCAAGAGGAGCAGTAGGTTAGCTCTGCAGCCGGAAGACAGTGCACCGCGACAGAGCAGCAGATGCTATGACTGGCACCGCGCTCGGCTAGCAGGTTGCAGCTGTACGAGAAGATAACGTGAGGCGTTTCTTTCGCTAGCTCGGTTTAAAAAAAAAGTGGGCGAGGGTTCCTTTTTGAATACAGAGAAAATACCATGGTTTTGCCAATACCACAGTATTAGAAACACACAACGGCTCACAGTAAATAAAACCATGGTAATCTCAAAAACTGTAGTATTCTATAAATACTTAGAAAAACTGAGCTATCAAACGGGGCTAGTTGAATCTTATCCATATTCAAACCGAATCTTTCAAGGCCATTTTTTGTGTTGAAAACACTTGCATTTGTTCTTCAATTTTTTTTGTCCTAACATGTTCGCCCTGGCTAACTTGAATTTCTGGGACCGCCACTGCCGAGAATCGATACATGACCAGGGGTGGACATGAGTCGCACCTGTCAGCGGCATGTGCATCCTACCCCGGCTATGGTGTGCGCTTTGGAATCGTTCACGCCACGCGCAGCGGCCGTCCTCGAGCGCACCAGGGATGCCACAAGCGAGCGAGGCACCAAGGATGTCGTGCAGGCGAGCAAGCACCAGGGTGCCGCCCCGGCCCCGGGTGAGCTCCAAAGCGTGTGTGCGGTTGCTCCATGGCCTGCGTCTGAGGTGTCGCGGTGGTCGCTGCCGGTGCATGAGCAGTATGGTGTACGTACGCCTACTTCCACGCTCCAGCCCATCTCTCAAAAAAAAAAAACTTCCATCTTGACATGCTCCCCGTGGCCAACGAGCGCCTCCGGTAGCGCGAAGAAGCTGAGCCCCACCGTGCCGAACGGGCTGACGATGGCGTCCAATACGTCACACGTGAACGCGTAGCTTCTTGCTTGTGTGTTTGCAACGAAGAACCAATCGAGGCAGTGACAGCCTACGTTGTGTATTTGCGCTTCTTGCCGGGACAGTATGAGCCAGCCTTATATAGTGTTCGTGCACATCTTGGCTTGTCCGAACGCAGGTCGCGGTCACCTCCAGGTGCTCCAGCAGAACATCCTCGGCGTGTATAGCCTGCCCACTGCCGTGGCTCACCTTCCACTCCCACGACTTTCAATACATAAGGCCACACTTACCGGCAAAACCTTTATACAGAAACACACAAATATAACACTAGTATGTGTTATTTTTTTGCGGGGACATGTATGTGCTCTTAGGAAATGTCTTGGTTTGGATGCCAGAACTATGTACGGATCAAACGGTCTGAACACACTTCTAGGCCTCCAACACGGCCAATCAGACTGGATTGGATCGGGACACCCTCCCGTTTTCACTCCCCGCTCCTCATTCATAGAGGGTCACCACCTTCCCTACTACCTGCATTCATACCGTGTTGACCGGTATGCCACCACAGGAGTCTACCCTGGAATTAAAAGGTTGCCCGCACCCCTCCTCCCTAAACCCTAAACCGTTTTATCCTCTTTCCCATTCTTCCATTATCGCCGATCTCGCTGTTGTCTACCATCATCATGGTCCTTTCGAAGATCACATGGTACAAGATGTTAACGCGGGAGCACCCCCTGTGGACGTGTTGTGCCGACCAAATTTGTGGTTGGCCAACCTCTGAGGTCTCCCGAGCCAAGCATGGAGGAGGATACTGAAAATAACGACGATGTAAGAGACCTGTTCCAGTATGGGCTTGTGTTCAGCGGAAGCGGGGGCACCCATCAGTCCGAACTAATGAAAAGAGGTGGGCAATATATTTCAACACCATCCCCACGTCGATGTAGGCCGTAGAATCTTGAACTTGAGACCTCCTGACTCCGATACCATATTGAATTCATACTTCAGCGAACTCATCCAAAAGTCCGAACTGATGGATGGAGCGAGGAAGGCAATATATTTCGACACCCCCTCACGTCTAGGCTTATTTTAGTTCTTAGATGTGGGATCGATGTAGGCCACAAAATCTTTTTTTAATACGTTAGCAGGGTCTTGAACTCAAGACCTCTTAACTTGAATAGCATATTGAATTAATGCTCCAAAAGTTCGAACCGTGAGAAAGGGCTGAACATTATACTCCAACACTCCAAAGAATCTATCCAACTGGTTGCCTGCTTGTTAACTATATTGTACATGCGCATCTCCGTGGAAGTGGACGGAAGCAATCAGTTGCATCTTGTGCGTGTGCAGTCCCTCTCGATGACTCCCGAAGTTTCGAGTGTTTCATGTTGTCCAAAAAAATCATGTTAACTCGGAAACGTATTTTTACCTCCATAGATATTGATTTCCAACAAAATAAAAAACAAGTAGAAAACAGGAATTGGCACTGAGCATGAATCAATAAAAATTATAGATACCTCTAAGACGTATCAAATGCCATTCTAATTGCAAGAACTAGGCACCGAAGTTTGGGTACGGAATCTAAAAGAGCTTATATGTATTTTTGTTGGTCTTTTTGCATTCAAGAAAGATAATAAGATTCCACAAAAGGTTCTAACTTTGCTTCAAAAGTTGCAAATGATGCTTACATTTTGTAAACGATAAAAGAAGGAAAAGCTGACAAGAAATCATCGAGTTGTCTAGTGCAAAACGTGATGGACAAAATCGCTTGAGCAACAGTGGGCAGGAAAAACTAAGAGATCCTCGCTCGATCCCTTTTCGTGGACATCTTAGTTTTTAATTCTAAATAGTTCACAAACTTGAATAAAAATCATGGATATGACAAAAAGTTCGTGAATTCAAGAAAATTCATGGGTATGACAAAAAGATCATGAATTTGAAAGTACATGGATTTCAAGAACGTTCATGAATTTGAAAAGGTTTTGGCATTTTAAAAATGTTTATGAATTTGAAAAAGGTCATCGATTTGAATTTTTTTTATAAATATGACAAAATGTTCATGGATTTCAAATAATTCGCTATTTTGAAATAATTCATGAATATGAAAATAGAAGTTCACGAATTTGAAGAAAATATAGATTTTTTTAAGAAAAGAAAACCAAAAAAGAAAAAAGGAAAGAAAAAATAGGGAAAAAATAGACTAGGAACCATCTAGAAGTTTCCAAAAATCGAGTTGTACTAACGGCTTGTGAACCTAACGCGCGCAGGGAACATATAGACAAATAGGTATGAACAAAAGGAAAAATAATAATAAACGGGTCGAGCCCACCATGGAGGGGGCTTGTGCGCCGTGCTGCAGAAGCAGTAGCAAACATCGTCAGGACAGGCGCTAAGGGCGTGTTTGTTAGGTTGTATTTCACCCAACCAAGCACTAGAGCCTGCACCAAACTCTTGGCCCGCATGAACTTCAAAGCAGATTTGGGCCTCACCAAGAGGAAACACTTGAATTGACTATTTCTTTTTAGCCAGGCAAGAGCGAGCGAGCGCAAGCAAGCCAATGCACAGGTGGCTCTGACAATAAAAACATGTAGTGGGCTATAGCATGTAGGTTTGCACCTGTTACATTCTACACTCTCACTTCCCTTAATCTTCCTCACCTAACACTTTCTAATCTACACAACCGCGTTCCAATTCAATATAAGCTGTACATGAAACATATACACATTGACATTGTAATTCCATTCAGGCAATTGTTCCCAGTTATTTTGTAATGTCTCCATTTTTTGAGTATCACCTATACATTTTCATACACAAGTCTTGTCTTTTTTTCCCTCAAAAAAAAGTCTTGTCTTTTTTATTTATAACAAGTAATTCTTTTTGGTCATCCCTGGAAGTGCCAAAGACTCAATGTTGTGATTTCAAGTTTGAGTTCAGGCACAATCACATCAACTCCTCAACAGGCCAAGAGGAGAATTTTTGAACATGATAGTCAGAGGACCTCCACAATATATAGACGACGAGAATAAGTTTTGATTCAGACACAATAAACACACCTCCTAAACAAGCCAAGGGGACCATTTCTGAACAAGTTAGTCCATGGGACCTCCATAGTATGTAGACGAGGAGAATTAGTTTACATTTTCCAAGCTCGCTGTGATGATCCTTACTTTGCCATGAAAGGTGTTAGGACAAGTGGTGCAATCGCGATGCAATCAGTGAAGTGCCAAAGGAAAAATTGTAGTTACTCAACCCGCTACTCAGAAGTTCATAATTTGTAACTCGCAACTCGCATGTTCTCCTTATTGTCTTCCCTGCCTCTTGGATCTGTTAGTTTATTTCTTGTAAGAGCATACAACGCTGTACCACGTCGAATGATTCCATGCCCAAAAGGATGATATACATGTGTGATGCCATTTTGTTTTGTTTTTTAAATGATAGAAACCAAATGCTTTAGACCAGAAGAATCGTGCGCTCTATTACTGAATCGTCACAATAATTAATGTCCATCTCCCAATGCGATGCCCTAGATGTTTTTCCCCATAACAATAGAGGGCTATGTCTTGTTGCCATGTCATCTATAAACAGCTCATAGCCATCACATATAGTAGTTAGATGTAGATAGAATCTACTTCATTGATAGATGGCCCAGCTCACTCTTTCATAAAGTTTCTTGAAGCTTGTGTTGCACTGGGATCTTAATCTACAATCTGCTTCTCTTGTCTCTCCTCCAACTTTGCATCAATATAATATTTAAATCCTTATGATTTTCTTACACCACCTTTTTATGTTTTCTCTAAAAGTTTTGGCGAGCATTTATTAGTATCAGATTTGTTTACAACACATGGAGGAGAATAATAATGACATATAATGAGCTTTGATCCCAACATCTCAACAGTTTATTTTCGAGGACGAGCCTAAAGATTACTCCCTCCATCCTCAAATAAATGGACATGCAGAAATTTTAAGACATGTTATGGAGTGAAGTAGAAAATTGTTTGGGAAGGTCCAAGTCACTGTCTCCCTCTTCTTCAATTGCCCCACCTCCAATAAGCTAAGTACATGTACAAAATGAGGATACCATGTGTTAAATGTTATTGAGCTTGGTTCTCGTGTGATGAGAGAGAAGCATGTTTTTCTTACTTTAAAGTATATTGGGAAGGTAAAAGTATTGTACACTTCTTTCTTTTGGTAAATTTCAAATGCTAAACATCCACTTATTTGAGGATAGAGGGAGTACTCAGTTATCATGTAGAGGCATCTGATTAATTTATATTGGCATCAGAAGACAAAAATACCCTTTGTATTAATTTGAGAGGGTACGGTTTACCAAAGCCAAATTCACTCCCACTCTCTTCCGTGCACATCTTAATTTGGGAGTGTACGTTGTTTATTTATTCGCCCTCCTTTGCCCTCCTTATTTATGCAAGGGTCTTCCACTAGTAGAAAAACACCTATTAGTCCCGATTCGTAAGGGCCTTTAGTCCCGGTTCATGAACCGGGACTAATGGTCATTACTAATACCTCCATACATTAGTCCCGGTTCAAACACGAACCGGGACAGATGTGCCTCCACGTGGCCGGTCCGCCTAGCCCAGTCTGGGGGGCCTTTGGTCCCGGTTGGTGGCACCAACCGGGACCAAAAGGCATCCACGCGTCAGCATTCCAGTGGCTGGGTTTTTTTTTTCGAAAGGGGGGGCGGGGTTTGGGGGTTTTGGGGGGTTAATTTAGGTGTTTCATATATTGTGTTAGCTAGCTAATTAACAGAGAGAAGTGTCCTCTCTTATGTCCGTGCTTGGTCGACGCTACGTACTATATACATAAGTGATCGAGAGAACCATTGAGTACAGAAGTTCGTCATGAATACCGAGAGAAGTGATCGATCGACCTCTCCTTCTCGGAGAGATTGGTCGAACAACAAGTTTTTGTATCATGTATCCGACGCTACTGGCTACATACATGGTCAATATGTACGATCTCTTAATTACAATCCCCTAGCAATTGAAATCAACTTTCACATGGTATTCTCCGGCTTTATTGATGACGTGGTCAAAAAAGAATCCCGCCAATTCCTCTTGAATTGCTTTCATGCGATCTGGTTCTAGAAGTTCATTCCGCATCTACCACGTCTAATTTGAAGAAGGGGGTTAATTAATACATATATATGAATGAAACTCAACAGAAATGATGGTGTAATAAAATGAAATTGTGAATACTATTGCTTACGCACTTCATATTGTCTTTGAGAGTAGCCCCGCTTGTTTTTCAAAGTCGCGTTGTGGATGAACTCGCACACGTAGTATCCACAGAAATCATTCCCTTGTTCCTGTCACAAGCACTTTACGAGAAATAGAGGTCAATCAAACTGATAATAAAGCATTATAAATGGCATTGATGAAAGTATATATTGCTATAGAATCAATGGGAGATGCGCGCAACTAGCTAGCCAGTAGTACTTACTTTCGGGTATGTATATCGCAGCTCCTTCGGTAGTCCCGGAGCTTCTGCGGTGAACTGTTTCCAAACCCTGCAAGACAAAGAAAATAATTATTATTACTTGAGATATCAGGAAATGAACAAAAAGTTGCCGATATGGTGCGATAATGATCGATTGAACTTACTTGTTCAGCATTTCAGTCATGTCCGCATAGGTTTCGGGATCTTTCCGTCTCGAGTCTAAGACGGTTACTAGTCCCCGCTCAAGCTTAATCTCCAGAAGAACATAGTGGTACCTGCGCACGCATGCATAACTCATCAATTACATTACTATAACCTCGCTCGAGTAATAAGGGAAACCGAATATGCACACGACAGTAACACTCACTTGCCGTTGTAAGGAAAGAGTATGGTATCTTTGTTTTGATTTTTGATCAACGATTGTAGCAAGTTGTCCTCGGCCTCTTTTTCATGCTTTTTAACCAGAAATTCATCTATGATATTTGTGTTAATGAACCCAATATCATAAATTTCTTGTTTTTTGCACTCGACGATCTTCAATCTGCATAATATATTGAGGACAATTAATTATAAATACATGCAATGAAAGAGCCGAGCTATATATAGAGACTTAATGACAGAAATAGTACTTACAGGCAGTAGCAAAAGACCGTTAATTTATCGAGGGCCTTTTGATTGAAGAACTCGAAGAACTCCTCAAATTGAACACACAACAGATCAGTTCTAATGAGGTCGTGCTCCTCTTTAATGTTCTGGTACAAACTATTCGTCCCCCCAGACTCTCTGCAGGTTTTCATGTATCAAGTATGGAATCTTCGCATCATCGTTGTAAGAGATTTTTCATCTTTGACGAGAGGCTTCCCGTACTCGTATCTGTGTTCGCCCACCTCCATGAAATCAGGAAGTGCATCGTCAGGCAGGTAATCTTGTAGATTGCCATAACCGGCCACCACCCCGGAGCATTAGCGACGATGTCGCCGCTAGACACATTAAGCGGGGGGCACGATTGGTTTGTTTGTTCGCCGAGCTGGTCAATTTTTTTCGCAGCTGCTCGTTCTCTTGACCTTTGATGTCTGACAGTACTTCCCGACCGCTCCGCTTGGAGATATGTCTGTTCAGTAATGCGCTCATAGTTGGTTCTCGGCGGAGACTTTGCCGGATTCCTCAGGGCATCGAGAGTGCGCTTTGCTTTCACCGGATATACCTTCTCCTCCGGAGGTGGATGTCTATTTGCTTTCACTCCTTCAAAGAACTCCTTCACGTGGGTTCGCACGATCTTATCGTTTTCCTCCTTGGTCCTCTCGTATGGTAATTTATTTAGAGGCTTGAGAGGTGGACCGTATCTGTATTGCCTCCCGCCTCTGGTTGTGCTGCTAGACGCCGGAGCAGACGAAGCGGCTGCGGCATCTGTCTTCTTTCGTGCTTGCTTACGAGGCGAAGGAGAAGGACTACGACGCGCCGGAGCAGTCGAGGCGACAGCGGATCTCTTCCGCCCTTGCCGGCGAGGCGGAGAAGGAGGAGGCTGCTGGCTGGTCGGGAGCGCCGGCGCAGGCGGAGAAGGAGGCGGAGTGCCGCCGCGCGCCGGAGAAGGAGACGGAGTGCTGCCACGCGTACCCTGATCGTCACTCGCCGGAGGAGGAGGCGGTGGAGGAGGCGGAGTGCCCTGACTCGCCGGAGGAGGAGGAGGAGGCGGAGGCATCTAGTTCGGAAGGTTGATGAGCTCCTTCCGCCATAGGCATGGAGTCTTCAGAGCAGAACCCAGCCTAGGCTCCCCTTCACCGGTAGGGTGGTCAAGCAGGAGGTCCTTAAATCCCTCCGTTATTTCATCCACCATCACCCTAGCATATCCTTCTTGAATTGCCCGGCAGTGATAAGTTGCTCCGGGTCCAGTAGGATAAACAAAGCCAACAGCTGCCTTGACCTTCAAATTCATCCATCGCGCCATAATGTGGCAATTTTGAGACTCCGTGACAGCATCCACGGGATAGCTGGCAGGAGCCGTCAAGACATGCTCCGACTGAAGCAGCTCGGTGGAAGCCACGCTGCTTCTCCGCTGAGATGGCGGGGTAGCTTCGGGGGAAGCTTCGGCAGGTCGTTTGCTGCGATCTGCTGCTTCTCGTTCCTCTAGCCCCATTACCCTTTCGTGCAGCGCCTGCAGTTGGCCCTGCTCCAGTTTCTTCCTCCTCTCGTGGGTTTTGTAACCCCCTATGTCCGAAAAACCAACCTTCCACGGAATGGAGCCTGGCGTGCCTCGTGTCCGTCCAGGGTGCTCAGGATTCCCGAGGGCCATTGTGAGCTCGTCCTTCTCCCTGTCTGCAACGAACGTCCCTCACTGCGCTGCATCGATATAGTGCCGAAAGTGCTTGACTGGTATTTTCAGTTGCTCGTCCGTCCAATGGCACTTCCCTGATACAGGGTCCAAGGTTCCGCCAGCCCCGAAGAACCAAGTCCGGCAACGGTCTGGCCAGTACATTGTCTCTGGTTCGATCCCTTTTTCAAGCAGATCATTCTCAGCCTTGGACCACTTAGGCCGGGCTTTGAGGTAGCCACCTGACCCCGTGCGATGGTGAAACTTCTTCTTCGCAACATTTAGCTTGTTTGTCGCCGACATCTTCTTACTCTTTTCCAATGTCTTGTGGGCTATAAATGCGGGCCAGTGATCTTTGATCTTCTCATATTTGCCGATGAATTCTGGTGTCTTTTCTTTGTCGACAAACTTGTTCAGCTCTTTCCTCCACCTCTTGAATAGGGTTGCCATCTTCTTAAGAGCACAAGACTTGATTAATTGCTCTTTAACTGGCTTCTTCGGATCCTCCTCTGGCGGTAGGGTGAAATTTGTCTTCAGCTGAGTCCAAAGATCATCTTTCTGCATATCATTGACATAAGACACCTCAGGGTCTTCCTCCTTAGGCTTATACCATTGCTGGATGCTGATCTGGATCTTATCCCTAACAAGAACCCTGCACTGAGCAGAAAATGCACGCTTTGTCCGGATGGGTTCAATCGGTTTGCCGTCGGGCGCGATTTCTATGATCTCAAACTTTTCATTCGAGCTCAACTTTTTCTTCGGGCCTCGTCTCCTTACCGAAGTTGTGCTCGATTCGGAGGGCTAGAAATTAAAAGGAAGAAAGACGAGAGTAATTAATATGTGTACATATACCAAAACAATGGATGCATCAATTAACTAGTCAGCACGGGCTTAATTAACTAATATATATATACCTGGCCGGACTCGATTCGGTCACCGGAGCAGTCAGCACGGTCTCCTTCTTGTACCTCCATTGTGTCACCGGAGCCATCATGAACATATCCCTCTTCTTGTACCGGCATTAATGGGCCGAAGCCATCATGAACATAGCCCTCTTCTTCACCCAGTCCTTCCTGACCATCGGTGTCGAGGAGAAATGACGCAACTTCATCACTTCCTTGTGCGATTATGTCCCCCAACATCACTTCTGTTTCTTCGTCTCGGGAGTGCGGGACCACCTGCTCTTGCGTGGTTTCATGGATGGCTATCAGTGGCAAGGTGATGAAGATGACTACGAAGTCGTCCATGGGGGCCGGGCAAGAAATGAGGAAGGGCAGCAAGACAACCACCGCTGCTCGGGCGGGCGAGAAGACGAAGAATCCCCAGGAGATGATCACGACGGTGATTCTGTACACAGTCATCATGTAGAAGAAGGTGTAGGACATGATGATGATGCTGGCGGAGCAGACGAAGCTGGACCATCGATGGGCTGGGTGCAGGACCCTCATATTCAAGAGCTGCTTCTCAAGCAGACGGATAACGCAAGAGCTGCCGCCCGAGAGAAAGCCAAGATGGATCAACTTGAGTTAGACGCGGTTACTCCATTGTATGAAGGATGCAGGCCCGAGGATACCCGCCTGAAAGTAACGCTCATGGCTCTGGAGATGAAGGTAAAACACAAAATGACCGACGCATGCTTCGACGAGAACATGTCATTCTGGCATGAACGTCTTCCCAAGGGGAACAAGTGCCCGACCAGTTTGGAGGAGGCGAAGAAAATCGTGTGTCCTCTGGATTTACCGCACGTGAAATACCATGTGTGCATGAACAATTGCATCATTTATCGGGACAAGCACGCGGAGTCTACCATATGTCCGGTGTGCGGTGTCACTCGATACAAGAAGAGGAAGAAAGCTCCTCAAAAAGTGGTGTGGTACTTTCCGATCACTCCTCGTCTACAGCGGTATTTCGCGGACCCTAAGGTAGCAAAGCTCCTGCGTTGGCACGCGGATAGGGAGGAGAATAAGCGAGAAGATGACGCAAATGATCCGGAGATAGATAAAAAAGACAAGATGCTGAGTCACCCTAAGGATGCGAGCCAGTGGCAAGCGTTGAACTTCGAATACCCAGAATTTGGGAACGATAGAAGGAACATCGTGCTGGGCGCGAGCACCGATGGAGTCAATCTGTTTGGCAGCCAGAGAAGCACACATAGCACCTGGCCTGTGTTCGTGTGGATGTACAACCTTCCCCCCTGGTTGTGCATGAAGAGGAAGTACATTCACATGAGTATGCTAATTGAAGGGCCGAAACAACCAGGGAACGACATCAATCTGTATCTGGGGCTGCTGAAAGAGGAGATTGACACGTTGTGGAAAACGCCAGCCAATACGTGGGACGCTGCAGAGAAAGAATATTTCCCTATGAGAGCCGCACTGCTCACGACGGTGCACGACTATCTCGGTTACGGATATCTTGCGGGGCAGGTAGTCCACGGATTTTCTGGATGCGTAAGGTGCATGGATGACACAACGTATCGCCAGCTAGATAGAGATCCCGGGTCTTCGAAAACCGTGTTCATGGGACATCGAAGGTGGCTTCGCGACGATGACCCGTGGAGGAAACGCAAGGATCTGTTCGATGGTGAAACCGAACCCCGAAAACGCCCGTGTACGAGGAGCGGCGAGGAAATAGACAAGCTGTTGAAAAATTGGAAAGACTGCCCACTGCCGGGAAAGAAGCAAAAGGCGCCAGAGCCGCTGCTGAAGGTATGGAAAACGAGGTCTGTTTTCTGGGACTTGCCGTACTGGAAGATCCACCGTGTGCCTCACAGCCTTGATGTGATGCATATCACGAAGAACGTGTGCGAGAGTCTGCTTGGTACCCTGCTCAACATGCCAGAGAGGACCAAAGATGGGCCGAAAGCAAGGGCAGACTTGAAATCAATGGGCATCAGGCAGGAGCTTCACGCTATATATGATGATGATGATGATGATGATGATGATGATGATGATGATGATGATGATGAGGCGAAGCAGGACACAGAAAGTCGTCGCAAAGGCAAAAAGGCCAAGAAGACCGGAAATGACTACCCTCCCGCGTGCTTCACTCTAAGTCAGGAGGAGATCGAGCAGTTTTTCACCTGCCTCCTAGGAGTAAAACTTCCTTACGGTTACGCGGGGAAGATAAGCAGATACCTAGACCCAGCGAAGCAGAAGTTCAGCGGGATGAAGTCTCACGACTGTCACGTGCTGATGACACAGATACTTCCAGTTGCAATCCGTGGGATCATGGACGCGCACGTCCGTGAAACGCTATTTGGCCTATGCAACTTCTTCGACGTCATCTCTCGGAAGTCGATTGGCGTGAGGCAACTCAGAAGGCTACAGGAAGAGATCATGGTGATACTATGCGAGCTTGAGATGTACTTCCCGCCCGCATTCTTCGACGTTATGGTGCATCTGCTGGTCCATATAGTGGAGGATATCATCCAACTCGGGCCGACGTTCCTGCACAGCATGATGCCGTTCGAAAGGATGAATGGTGTCATCAAAGGATACGTTCGCAACATGTCACGTCCAGAGGGAAGCATAGCCAGGGGCTTTCTGACCGAAGAGTGCATCTCCTACTGCACAAATTATCTAGGCATCGAGAACCCCGTTGGTCTGCCCGTCAACAGGCACCTCGGCAGGCTCGCTGGATGGGGTCACTGTGAGGGTCGCCGCGAAATGCATGTCGACTTCGAGGGTCGACTCGCCGACTTTGAAAGAGCAAACCTAGTCGCGCTACAACACATAGACGTGGTCGATCCTTGGGTGGTAGAGCACAAAACCTTTATTAAGAAGACGTACAATGACCGAGGCCAACAGAGGACGGGCGGAGATATACTCAAAGAGCACAACTCATGTTTCACGCGTTGGTTCAAGCAGAAGCTTCTGTCGTACCCTTTACATGAGGATTCTTCCGCGGAAGAACAACTCATATTCTCCTTGTCACAGGGCGCCGAGGGTAAGAGGCGTACGATATCAACGGCTACACATTCTACACCGAGGCCAAGGACATGAAGAGCGATGGTTATCAGAACTCCGGGGTAACGATGAAATCCTACATCGGTAACGACAAGGACAGATACTACGGAAGGATCGAGGAGATCTGGGAGCTGAGCTACGCTGGAGAGAAGGTCCCGATGTTCCGTGTCAGATGGGCCAAGAACGTCATAAAAGAAGACCGGTATTTCACCACCGTGGTTATACCCGAAGACAAATCCAAGACCGCGGGCGCAAACGTCACCGCGAAAAATGAGCCATGGGTACTGGCTTTCCAAGTGGAACAATGCTTCTTCATTACCGACCCGCCAAAGTCCAGTCGTGTTGTCGTGAGGAGAGGCAAAAGGAAGATCATCGAAATGGATGGAGTAGCCAATGAGCAAGACTTCGACAAGTACGGCGACCCGAGGATCGAACATGACGACGATGATGAAGTAGCAGCATACACCACAAGAAGAAGCAGGACCACCCTACCTAAAGGACGTCTGTTCCATAGAAGAACTCCATTTGCGAAAAAGAAGGGCAAGAAGATTGTGAACAGATAGCTAGCTAAGATCGATTGTATTTAAATCGTAGACTTCATTTCTCGATTATATTTCATGGGCACTTTTTGAACTATCATGAATATTTTTTAATTTCATGGACACTCGATCTCGATCCTCCTCCATCTCGATCGCTATCCCACCTCGCCAGATCCGGTCCACCGGCCGCCACCGCCGACCGCCCGCACCCTCTCGATTCCCCTACTCAACCGCCGCCGCCGACCCCCCGCACCCCTCCCCTACTCAACGGCCGCCGCC
>NC_041393.1:633492604-633509846 GCF_002162155.2 Triticum dicoccoides
GTGGTGTTAGTTTGTTCTAAATACAGTAAGATAATTTTAACAACTGTAGAACATGTTGAGATTTGCAACTTTTTTGTGACATCAACCAACAGTCCTGTCACTGGGTTATCCTATTTTATATTTTTAATTACTAACTTAAGTTTGAGTAAACAGTGGCAGTGAAGTCCTCATAATAATCAGGCGGATGTTAACTTTCTGATGTCCCCAGAAGTTAACTAAGATTGTGGTGCTAGTAGAGGCACATTGTGGCCTTTTCATCCATATGAAAGTAGAGGCACATTGTGGTGCTAGTTTGCTGGGTTTTGTCTGCGACCATCGTGTCGTGATGATATTGCAGGTACCCCGAGAGGCCCTTGAGTTTGCCGGAATGTCGATTAACTTCCGTTCCGGCAAATTCGGGTACTCCATATGTCCTATTTTCAGCAAAGGTCATGCTGAAATTTTTGACCAAAATGATGAGACCATGATGAGACCATGATCTTGTTCCTTGACAATAACCAACTTTTTGACCAAACTTTGTTTCTATTTAGAGAGAAACATGGCCCACAACGATGAGGTCGGGGGTTCGGGCGGCAAGGCATTCTGGGAGCTGTCCCAGGAGATGGAGGAACAACCTCACTTGTATGAGGTCGCCGCCTTCCCCACCGATCCTGAGACCACGGATGGTGCCGCCGAGGATGACCACACTGATGCCACCACTGATGGTGCCGCCGAGGATGCCACCACTGATGAAGGCGGAGCACGCACAGATGGCAGCCAACCGAAGAGGCAACGGAAGGACCGGCGCCCGATCGTGCTCCGCACCCTCAAGGAGGAAGTTACTGAAGTGGACTCCAACGGGAATCCAACGGCGCCCGAACGAATAGTCAAGGGGTACTCGCTTCAGCTCGGGTGCATTGTCCGGAGCACCGTCTCGATCAACACCGAGAACCTGAGGCATCCTGGCCGAGGGAATTTGCGCAACCTCCTCTTCACGAAGCTGCACGAACGATACAAGTTCCCCGCTGAATTTGAAAACACAAGCCTCAAAGGGAATAAAGTGAACAATGCTGCCCTCACGAAGATGAGCAAGGCCCTGTCTACTTGGAAAAGCAATGTGAAGAGAATGATCGAGAAAGGTGAGAGTTATCAGAAGATCAAGGAGAAAAATCCTTCGATCACCGAAGATGACTACAACGACTTCAAGATCAATTGCTCGAGCACCGCAAGCTCCCAATCAAGTGAGTGGGGGAAACAAATGCGGGAGCTGAACATAGGGGAACACACACTCGGTCCCGGCGGTTACAGAGTGGCGGAGCCTATATGGGACAAGGAGGAGGCGGACCGTGCCGAGCAAGGCCTACCGCCCCTCTTCGATAAATACGGTGACAAGCAGACCAGGAACTTTGTCAGGGCCCGGTACAAGAAGGACCCGAAAACAAAGGAGCTTACCACGGATCCGAAGACCAGGCAGCTTGAGCTTGTTCTGGTAAGGAATACACCCCCGCGTAATTAGCTCCATATGGTTGCATTCTAATTAATGAAGCCAAATTTCTAAATGGTTCACATTCCTTCCGCAGGCGACTGAAAGCAGTAGCGCGGGGTCGACTAAGAGCAACCCTTGGGACACCACTCTAAATAGGGGGTTGAATGTAATGAAGAACAAGGATAAGCTCAGTAAGCCGACGTCAGCTGGTCGTGTGGCCGGCAAAGGCTTGTCAACAAAATGGGGGTCATACTATACCGCTGTTGTGCGGAAGGAGAAAAAGACCAGCTCGGAAAGCCAGGCGCGAGAGGTTCAAGAACTCAAGGCACAGGTGGCGCGGATTCCGGAGATTGTCCAAGAGCAAGTCGAACAACGACTCGGAGCGACGATCACCGCCATTGTGCCTACCTTGATCTCGGGGTTGAGTGCGTGGATTGCGGGCGGCCAACAGGGGCCGCCCCTGATTCCTAGCTTCACGGCCAGCAACTCGCATAATGCAATGGCGGGGCCATTGGTGCCTCCGGCGGAGGCGACATTGGTGTCTCCGACGCTGGCACGGGAGCTTAATGCACCTGGGTGTACGCTGGCCGGCACCTCTGCAGCAAGCGGCACCTCCGTCAACTGCACGCCCGCCATTGGTGGTGTGTCGACATTAGCCGAGCTCGACGCCATCATCACGGTAACTAATTAAGCCTCTCTCGGCCGAGGACTTCATCTCCTTGCCTTTGACTGGGCATCCCTGACGCCCTACATGTTTTCGCAGGGCGCCGCCGATGTTCCGTGCACTCTCCTCCACTTCGTGAACAACGAGTTGGTCGATGTCGCCAAGGGAAAAAACGTTCAACCGGGCAACCCCTTGTTCCACGGTACCAAGATGCCACCCAACTTGTTTAGGGTTCAACTGGTTCGGGTGCTGCCAGGCTGCGACGACTTGTTACCTCCGATTCGACCCGTCGGGGCCGACAATGATGACGTGATGACCCTCAGCGCCTGCCTGAGCTGGCCCATGCTTTGGCCGAAGAGCCAGATTCGTTTGGGGGCGGGGGACACCACCCCAAAGACAACACCGCCAGTCGTGCCGGCGCCAAGTCGGCCCCATGGCAAGACCGCAGCAACGGTGCCGGACATCCCTATGCCACTGGATCCAAACATGCATGTGGCACAGGATCAGAACGATGATGACGACGATGATGATACATTTGGCAACGTCGATCAGTACTTTGCCGATCATGGGTACGATGGCGACTTCATGGGGCCTCCTTCTCAAGAACCAAACCCAACAAAAGACGTGTGTGATCTAGCTCGTACCGCGGAGAAGCCAAGTTGCAACAGGCGCCGTCTGGCGTTCAGCTCTCAGGAGACGCCTCCAGCTGCCGACTTCACCGAGCCTCAGATAGGCGAGGTGCGAAATATTATCAGCCCCAACACACTCAAGAAGGCGGTCTGTGAGCAGAACTCGGTCCCATTACAGGAGAAGAAGAAGGCACGCAAAATAAAGACTAAGAAGGGTGCGAGCCAGCCGGCACCGAGTACGATCCGTGCTCAGGACGGGCCACCTTCACCGCAGGATATCTCGAGGAGGGTGCATGTGGCGGGTAGGGCGATGCTACCGACAAATATGCTCAATGCTGCAACCGGTGCTATGCGGAGTCTGCATGACAGTGTTCTTTCTTTGGAGAAGCGGCGTCTCAGGGAGAAGGATGTGGCATACCCAGTTTTCGCGGCCAAGGTGCCAGAGGGCAAGGGCTTTGTGGATAACTCCATGGGGCGTACGATCGTCCTGCGTTTTGATGACATCCACGCTATGTTGAACCTTCATCCGCTGCACTACACCTTCGTTCAGCTATTTTCGCTGAGTATGGAGATGCGGATCATTCGCGACAAGACCCCGGACATCGTGATAGTCGACCCCTTCTACATGCGTGCCAAGATCTTGGGCAGCGCTGGGGACCGGCAAGTCGCGAGTTCTTACCTCGAAGGCATCATTCTCGCAAACCAAGATAAGGATAACTTCCTCGTGCCTTACTTTCCCGAGTAAGTCCTCCCCTCAACCGGCCCGTAACATATGAATTCTTACATTTCAATCGTTTTTCTTTTAACATTCCGTGTTTTCTGCAGTGACACATGTTGCACGCTCATCCTCCTAAGCCCCAAATATTCCATGGCCACATATTTCGACCCGGACCGTCAGTCGAACGTAGACTACACAAATGTCAAGAAGGTTCTTGATGATGTTCTCCCCGGCTACGCCAAATCTGGAGGCACCTTCACCAGGCCTATTCGTAAGTACGGCAAGCATGTGTTCTCCCACAATACGACGTTCTGCTGCGTCAAGCAGCCGCCTGGCGGTCAGAAGGGTGCCTACTACGCCATCCATCACATGCGGGCGATTGTACGGGACCATCATCAACTTCTGCTACCGAGTAAACTCAAAGATTGGGCCGCAAGCATGTCGGCAATCCAGGACGCGGACCTCCGACAAGAATTCTTTCGCATCCAGTCGGAGTTTGCGGAAATCATCCATCAAGATGTCCTTCGTACCTCGGGGCAGTTCTACCTCAGAAATCAACCGTCCAACAGTGACATCAACACAATGCAGGCTGGCAACGACCGTTATTTCATGACTCCCATGATAGACGGCGGCTTCATCCACGCTCCGGTCCCTTGAGTCGAGTCGAAAGCAGTGATGCTGTGTCTAGTTCTGAAATATCGATTGGCTCATGTTGTAATTAAACTTTAATGAACTTGTAGTATGTCTCTTTGGTTTCGAGAGTCGTTCAACTTAGATGTAATCGATGCTATTAATGTCTTGCTTTTCTCTTCCGATCGTTCTGTTGCATACTTATATATTGCTTATGTATTATCTATGAATTGGTACTAACGTTTCGTTTGGCTAGTGCATAGCGATGCCGACGTATGTCGTGTACAAGGGTAAGGTTCCCGGAGTCTACGATGACTGGGAGGAGTGTCGGAGACAGGTTCACCGATTCAGCGGTAACAGTTACAAAGGGTACACCACTAGGGTCGAGGCCGAATCTAGATACGCCCGCTATCTAGCGGGAGAGGGGAGGGAGCGTTGGAGGAACCGGATGAAGACGAGTTTCATCGTGATGATGCTCATCGTGATGACCGCAGCTCTCTTCTATGTGATGGTAGTTTAGATGATCGATATCGACTTGTAATGTGAAGACAAACTCGCTACTCGCGGTCTCGAGACTTGTAATATAATGTTCTATCTTTGTTCGGTCTTTTCAATTCGGAGACTAATATGATGAATTGTATTCGGAGACTAATATGATAAATTGTATTCAAAGACTAATCTTCTATTGTATTCGATGAATCTGTTGTTGATGTGTGCTGTCTATATTTTGTCAAATTATACATTTTGCAACCTGTGCAAAAAACAGAAAATAAAAAAATAAAAAAAACCTAATATTCATACTAATGGCGCATCACATGACAGTGCACCATTAGTATGACAAAGCATACTAATGGCGCATCACTGGTCAGTGCGCCATTAGTATGCCATGGTTACTAATGGCGCATCTCGTGGTCGTGCGCCATTAGTATGCCAAAGCACCTGGGTATACATGGCCCCTGGGAGGCATACTAATGGCGCACCGTAGCCTATACTAATGGCGCACCAGTGGTGCGCCATCAGTATACCAGATACTAATGGCGCCATCAGAATACCAGATACTAATGGCGCACCAGTGGTGCTAGTAATGGCGCACCAGTGATGCGCCATTAATGGCCAAATTAGGTGCGCCATTAGTAGCGGTTTTTCTAGTAGTGTGAAGTTTCTTCTTTCTCCTCTATTCGGAAAATAATGTTATCGGGGATGGGGTATCGGGCAGGAGCGGTGGCGTGGTGGCCGCGCAGGGGCGTGGGACGGGAGGGCGCGGGAGCAGGCTGTGCTCACACGGGGCGGCGGCGAGGGCGAAGGCGAGCAGCCTGACGGCGAAGAAGAAGAAAAGAGGAAGAAGGAAAGAAGGAAGAAGAAGAAGAAAAAAAAGAGGAGAAGAAGAAAAGAATAGAGGACAAGAAGAAAAAATAATTTTTTTCTATTTTTTCTTCTTCTCCTCTTGTAACTTTCTATATATGAACAAAAAACTTTCTATGAACAAAAAAACATTTTTAACATATATATTTAGCAAATTCTAGCCACATACACATATACATATACACATACACATACACATATACATCACATACACATATACATTATAGCCACATACACATATACATCACATATGAACAAAAAAATAAACTAATAAAAATAAGAAAACATATAGCAACATATGAACGAAAACATATAGCCACATACATTATATATATATATGAAAAAAAATAAACTAATAAAAAACAGATCGATGCAGGAGCGAGGCGCCGGCGGGGCGGGGCAGGGGTGCAGGAGCAGGCAAGGCAGGGGCGCGAGGCAGGTGCTCACAGGGGGGTGGCCGGGCACGACGGGCGGCGTCGGGGCAGATGGCGTCGAGGGCGGCGGCGACGGTGAGGTGGACCAGCCTGACTACGGCGTCGGAGGCGGCGGCGACGACGAGGTGGAGCAGCCTGACGGCGTAGGAGGCGGCGGCGACGACGAGGTTAGAGCAGCCTGACGGCTCGGCGGCGACGGCGACCAGGCAGAGCAGTGGCGTCGGGCGGAGAAGAAAGGGATGGATTTTGGAGAAACTGCTAAGTGCTAGTTATATATGAAGAGAATTGGTCCCGGTTCGTGAAACCAACCGGGACTAATGCCCCCTTTAGTCCCGGTTGTTGCCACCAACCGGGACCAATGGGCCTCTTTTCAGCAGCCCATAGGGCGGGAAGCGGTGACCTTTGGTCCCGGTTGGTGGCTCCAACCGGGACTAATGCCCCCCTCCTTTAGTCCCGGTTGGTGCCACCAACCGAGACCAAAGGACCCTGTGCTGCCCATGTCGGGGCCAAAGTTTAGTCCCACCTCGCTAGTTGAGAGGGGCGCGCAGTGGTTTATAAGCCCCACTGCCGCACCCCTCTCGAGCTCCTCTCCACCGTAGGCTTGCGGGCCTATTTGCTACTGAATTGCCTAATGGGCCTTCTGGGCCAACTGTGGGCCTGAATCCTGGCCCATGGTAGGGTTTCATGTCGTATTCAGGCCGTGGGGGCCCAGTAGGAGGCATTTTTTTGCTTTTTTGTTTTCTTTACTTATTGTTGCTATTTTTATTTTTTTCCTTTTTTTGTTTTATTTTCTGCATTATTTATTTTCTTTTATTTTTTGCTTTATTTTTAATTCTTTTTTTCTTTTAGTTTTAGGAAAATTATAAACTTTCTGTTAGTGCCGTTAGTTTTCAAATTTCAAAACACTTTTTTTGTTTTTTGTTTTCTTTCTTGCTTGATTTATTTTATTTTGTTTCTACTTACAACAAAATACTTACTGTTGCTATTTTTAATTATTTTCCAGTTTTTTTTGTTTTGTTTTCTGCATTATTTATTTTATTTTGTTTTTTGCTCTATTTTTTAATTCTTTTTGCTTTTAGTTTTAGAAAAATTATAAACTTTCTGTTAGTGCCATTAGTTTTCAAATTTGAAAAAACTTTTTTCTTTTTTGTTTTCTTTCTTGCTTTATTTATTTTATTTTGTTTCTACTTACAACAAAATACTTATTGTTGCTATTTTTAATTATTACTGGGCCGAACCATAAGACATTAAAGCATTTCAAATGAACTCTGACAAAGTTGGAAGTTGGCATGGTATCATAAATTCACCCACATAGCATGTGCATGTACAAAACGGACAATGGTATCATACTTGTCTGTTACAAAGTTGGCATGGTATCATCATAATAGTTGCGGGAGAAAGTCTTCACTTTTTCTTCGCTTGTGTCATTTGCTTATTGCGCCGTAACCATGGATAATCTTCATCGTTTATCAGGATGCTGGGGTCAGTCTTGACTTTGAAGGGAGGAATTTCATGAAACTTTTCATAATCTTTAGACATGTCTGTCTTGCCCTCCACTCCCACGATGTCCCTTTTTCCTGAAAAAACTATGTGGCGCTTTGGCTCATCGTATGATGTATTCGTTTCCTTATCTTTTCTTTTTCTCGGTCTGGTAGACATGTCCTTCACAGAGATAACCTGTGCAACATCATTGGCTAGGACGAACGGTTCGTCAGTATACCCAAGATTTTTCAGATCCACTGTTGTCATTCCGTACTGTGAGTCTACCTGTACCCCGCCTCCTGACAGATTGACCCATTTGCACTTAAACAAAGGGACCTTAAAATCATGTCCGTAGTCAAGTTCCCATATGTCCACTATGTAACCACAATATGTGTCCTTTCCCCTCTCGGTTGTTGCATCAAAACGGACACCGCTGTTTTGGTTAGTGCCCTTTTGATCTTGGTAAATCGTGTAAACTGTATTCCCATTTATCTCACATCCTTTCCAAATCATAACAGTAGAAGATGGTCCCCTGGACAACAAGTACAGCTCAGCACAAACAGTGTTGTCACCTCTGAGACGTGCTTCCAACCAACTGTTGAAAGTCCTGATATGTTCACATGTAATCCAGTCGTTGCACTGCTCCGGGTGTTTGGAGCGTAGACTGTTCTTGTGTTCATCGACATACGGGTTCACCAAGGTAGAGTTCTGTCGAACTGTGTAGTGTGCTTGAGACCAAGAATATCCGTCCCTGCATATTATTGAGTCCCTTCCAAGCATGCTTTTTCCAGTCAGTCTCCCCTCATACCGCGATTGAGGGAGACCTATCTTCTTAAGGCCAGGAATTAAGTCAACACAAAACGCGATGACATCCTCTGTTTGATGGCCCATGGAGATGCTTCCTTCTGGCCTAGCGCGGTTACGGACATAATTCTTTAGAGCTCCCATGAACCTCTCAAAGGGGTACATATTGTGTAGAAATACGGGGCCTAGAATGACAATCTCATCAACTAGATGAACTAGGACGTGCGTCATGATATTGAAGAAGGATGGTGGGAACACCAGCTCGAAACTTACAAGACATTGCACCACATCACTCCTTAGCCTTGGTATGATTTTTGGATCGATCACCTTCTGAGAGATTGCATTGAGGAATGCACATAGCTTCACAATGGCTAATCGAACGTTTTCAGGTAGAAGCCCCCTCAATGCAACCGGAAGCAGTTGCGTCATAATCACGTGGCAGTCATGAGACTTTAGGTTCTGAAACTTTTTCTCTGCCATATTTATTATTCCTTTTATATTCGACGAGAAGCCAGTCGGGACCTTCATACTAAGCAGGCATTCAAAGAAGATTTCCTTCTCTTCTTTGGTAAGAGCATAGCTGGCAGGACCTTCATACTGCTTTGGAGGCATGCCGTCTTTTTCATGCAAATGTTGCAGGTCCTCCCGTGCGTCAGCTGTATCTTTTGTCTTGCCATACACGCCCAAGAAGCCTAGCAGGTTCACGCAAAGGTTCTTAGTCACGTGCATCACGTCGATCGAAGAGCGGACCTCTAGGTCTTTCCAGTAGGGAAGGTCCCAAAATATAGATTTCTTCTTCCACATGGGTGCATGTACTCCAGCGTCACTCGGAACAGCTAGTCCGCCGGGACCCTTTCCAAAGATTACGTGTAAATCATTGACCATAGCAAGTACATGATCACCGGTACGCATGGCGGGCTTCTTCCGGTGATCTGCCTCGCCTTTGAAATGCTCGCCTTTCTTTCGACATTGATGGTTGGTCGGAAGAAATCAACGATGGCCCAGGTACACATTCTTCCTACAGCTTCCCAGGTATATACTATCGGTGTCAAGTAAACAGTGCGTGCATGCGTGATATCCCTTGTTTGTCTGTCCTGAAAGGTTACTAAGAGCGGGCCAATCGTTGATGGTCACGAACAACAACGCCTTTAGGTGAAATTCCTCATGTTTGTGCTCATCTCACGTACGTACACCATTTCCATTCCACAGCTGTAAAAGTTTTTCAACTAATGGCCTTAGGTACACATCAATGTCGTTGCCGGGTTGCTTAGGGCCTTGGATGAGAACTAGCATCATAATAAACTTCCACTTAATGCACATCCAAGGAGGAAGGTTATACATACATAGAGTCACGGGCCAGGTGCTGTGATTGCTGCTCTGTTCCCTGAAAGGATTAATGCCATCCGCACTTAAAGCAAACCATACATTTTTTGGGTCACTTGCAAACTCATCCCAGTACTTTCTCTCGATTTTTCTCCACTGCGACCCGTCAGCGGGTGCTCTCAACTTCCCCTCTTTCTTACGATCCTCACTGTGCCATCGCATCAACTTGGCATGCTCTCCATTTCTGAACAGACGTTTCAACCGTGGTATTATAGGAGCATACCACATCACCTTCGCAGGAACCCTCTTCCTGGGGGGCTCGCCGTCAACATCACCATGGTCATCTCGTCTGATCTTATACCGTAATGCACTGCATACCGGGCATGCGTTCAGATCCTTGTACGCACCGCGGTAAAGGATGCAGTCATTAGGGCATGCATGTATCTGCTGCACCTCCAATCCTAGAGGGCATACGACCTTCTTTGCTGCGTATGTACTATCGGGCAATTCGTTATCCTTTGGAAGCTTCTTCTTCAATATTTTCAGTAGCTTCTCAAATTCTTTGTCAGGCACAGCATTCTCTGCCTTCCACTGCAGCAATTCCAGTACGGTACCAAGCTTTGTGTTGCCATCTTCGCAATTGGGGTACAACCCTTTTTTGTGGTCCTCTAACATGCGATCGAACTTCAGCTTCTCCTTTTGACTTTCGCATTGCGTCCTTGCATCGACAATGACCCGGCAGAGATCATCATCATCGGGCACATCGTCTGGTTCCTCTTGATCTTCAGCAGCTTCGCCCGTTGCAGCATCATCGTGCACATCGTCTGGTTCCTCTTGATGTTCAGTAGCATCACCGTATTCAGGGGGCACATAGTTGTCATCGTACTCTTCTTCTTCGCCGTCTTCCATCATAACCCCTATTTCTCCGTGCCTCGTCCAAACATTATAGTGTGGCATGAAACCCTTGTAAAGCAGGTGGGTGTGAAGGATATTCCGGTCAGAGTAAGACTTCGTATTCCCACATATAGGGCATGGACAACACATAAAACCATTCTTCTTGTTTACCTCAGCCACTTCGAGAAAATCATGCACGCCCTTAATGTACTCGGAGGTGTGTCTTGAACCGTACATCCATTGCCGGTTCATCTGCGTGCATTATATATAATTAAGTGTGTCAAAAATCATTACAGAACATCATGAATAGATAATTAAGTGACCAAATTAATAGAAGTTCATCATCACATTAAGACCAAAGTACATACATAGTTCTCATCTAACAACATAAAGGTCTGCAGAGCATCTAAATTAATTAAACCATACACTGAAACTATGTAAAACATTTCAATGCAAAAACAAATGCGATCATAATCGCAACCAATGTAACAACTGATCCAACGGCATAATGACACCAAGCCTCGGTATGAATGGCATATTTTCTAATCTTTCTAATCTTCAAGCGCATTGCGTCCATCTTGATCTTGTGATCATCGACGACATCCGCAACATGCAACTCCAATATCATCTTCTCCTGCTCAATTTTTCTAATTTTTTCCTTCAAGAAATTATTTTCTTCTTCAACTAAATTTAACCTCTTGACAATAGGGTCGGTTGGAATTTCTGGTTCAACAACCTCCTAGATAAATAAAATCTATGTCACGTTGGTCGGCATAATTTTCATAAACAATAAATAAATCAATAGTTATAAGAAGATAATATATACCACATCCGAATCATAGACAGGACGAGGGCCGACGGGGGCGGATACCAAAACCATCACACTATATAAGATGCAATAATAAAAGTAAGAAAATTATACAAGTATCTATATAAACATACAAGTAAGAATTTTTTTCCTTTCAGAAAGAAGATAAGAACAAGAGGCTCACCACGGTGGTGCCGGCGACGAGATCGGCGCGGGCGATCGACGGCGGTGAAGACGGGGACGGAACGTGACGGACCGCTAAACCTAGACAAATATTGAGGAAAATGGAGCTTGGAGGTCGAGCTTGGATAGGAGAAAGCTTAAGTAGTGTGGCTCGGGCATTCCATCGAACACCTCGTGTGCATAGGAGGTGAGCTAGAGCACCACAAAGCTCTCCCCTCGCCCGCCACGAAAAACAGAGCAGTGGGAGTGCTCTGCTCGCGGGCGAGGGGTATATATAGGCAATTAATTGGTCCCGGTTCGTGGCAAGAACCGGGACTAAAGGGTAGCCTTTGGTCCCGGTTCAAGCCACCAACCGGGACCAATGGTGTTGGTCCAGGAGCGAGGACCATTGGTCCCGGTTCGTCCCACCAGCCGGGACCAATAGGTCTAGTCGAACCGGGACCAATGGCCCAAGTGGCCCGGTCGGCCCCCGGGGCTCACGAACCGGGTCCAATGCCCCCATTGGTCCCGGTTCTGGATTGAACCGGGACTAATGGGCTGACCTGGTCTGAACCATTGCCCCCTTTTCTATTAGTGTTCCTTTGTGTCGCGATCCATATCTGCACACTCAAGCAAGAAACTACCTTGTCATTGTCCATGTGCGGATGTGAGTTGTAGTCTCTGACGAAGGTGGTAGTATATCATTCAGAGGCAAACACCTCTGAAGCTCGTACTACTAACTTCTAACCGAAATACATGACTGATCTACCACCGGGAAAGGGATAGGAGATAATTTTTCGTAGCTCACTGCACAGAGCTTTAGTTAAGCAAGTGAGGTATTGGGAGAAGTAAATATGCAATGCCATCCTTTGTTGGGATAACGAATCAGCAATTTGGTTCTTGCATGTCGATGATTCAGTGTAGGTCATCGATGACCTTGTAACAGCATGCCGTCTGGCAGCATAGATGCAGAGCTTGGTGCGCACCCACGACATCTAGTGTAATCCGGTGGAGCCTAAGTGCTAGTGCGCGTGCAGGGTGGAGTCTAGTAGCTTTTAAGCCGTGCCTTGTATCTAGTGGAGGGTTAACTCTGAAGAAATGGAAGAATGTGTGTTCTCTCCAACCTCCCTCATGTTTTCTCCTACAAATTCGCTCGGTTGTATCCTCCACACGTCCAGGAACAGCCAGGAATAATAATAAGATTCACTTAGCTATATGTAGTTGCCTGAAAATTAATTTTGTCCCACCTCGACTTGCAGAGCAGCGTCAAGTGGTTGTACCGGCCGGGGGCGGCGGTCGACGAAGAACCCGTCACACACCATGAATCAATGATATTTGAAGCAGACCTTGCGGTGTCGTGCACGCGCAGATGTTACAGGCTAGGCGGAGCGTCGTAGTGCTGACCAGCTCGGCGTTCCAGGCCTTGGCAAGGTGACAGGAGGTGTACACGGCATATGATGGCTTCTGCGGCTGCCACAAAGTGAGGAGGAGTTTTTTTTTTCTTTTTTCTTTTTTTTTCGAGAATACGTCTAGGCGTACCATATTTTTATAGAAGGCATAAATCAAGTACAAGAAACTACATCTTGTTGCGAACAACAAGTGTAGCACAACTCCACACCGAAGCTAATCAACAGATTAGCCACCACGACAGTTACAAACACAAGCAAAAGGGCCTGCCCTAAACCAATCATCTAGCCGCGTCACCACAAACACCGGTCACCTCGAAGAGCAACAACTCCAACCGGATTTTCCTTGCCAACGCACTACCACCTTTGAATGCCTAAGAGGAGACGGCGGGTGGGTAGCGGGACTCGGTCGGTCCCGAGAAAGCCATTGTCTTCAATTCACCGGCGGCTGCGTACATAGCGCCCACGAAGATCGACTCGAACCAGCGGCAAGCACCGGAGAACCACCAGACAGAATCAGCAAGCCAAGTCTCCGCCTACGATGCTCTCAACAGAGTAACGACGTCACACCGTCGTCATCGCCAGTCCTACAATGGACCAAGGCTTTCGCCCGGAGACCACACCCCGATCAAGAAGGGGAGATGCCGACACACCTCAGCGACGCCTCCAAGGAGGGAAACGACACCCACAGGCGCCGGCGCCGCCAACTCCGGCCGAAGACGCGAGCAGGATTTTCATCCATCAGTCGCACACCTCCCACCCCTATCCAAGGATTGGGCTAATCTGTCAGGGTTACACCGCCGTTGCAGCAGCGCCTTGCCATCATGGCCAAAACCATCGCGGAACACCGACCCATCACACAGCCGAGAGCACGCCGGCCAACCTCCAGCTCCTGCACGGTCGAAAGACAAACGTCACCAGCTCCAAGCCACCCTCCCTGGCGCTGCCAAGACCTACCGGCACCACAGGCGTGGGCTGGCCAAACCACTCCGGCAGCCAGCCAAGCCGCTGCGACCAGGGGCACGCACGGGAGGAGCCAGCGCGTTGCGCCTCCAGCGAACGCACGCACAACCAAGGCGCTCCCATTGCGATTTCCTCAGCCGAGCTCCGGCCAGATCCTGACCGTGCCACCACCAGCAATCCAAGGCGCTGCCTTCCCCGAGCCACTCCGGCGCCGGCAGGAAGCACACCGCACGCCCCGGACACCATCGCGACTCCCGGCCGCCGCGCCCGGTCACCACTCCATTCCGAGATCTGCAGCCGCTAGGGACCCCGCGCCGCGGCCTCCGACACACACGCCGGCGCCCGAGGAAGACCGCCGCCCCTCTCCAGCTCGCGACCGTGCTCCTCCTCCTGTGCTCTCCGTCGCGCGCCACCGCACCAGAACCTCCAACCGTCGCGGCGCCCGCAAGACGGTGCTCCCCCGCGCGAAGGAGCCATGTCAGGGCGTGCAGATCTTGCCCGCCGCCTTTGGCGGCCGGGCGCCGCCACCACCGCCGCTGCCGGCGGCGGCGGCGTCCAGGATCTCTCCGGGAGGAGGGGCGCTTGGATCTAGGTTTTTTCCTCCGGAGCCGCCTGCGCGAGCGGCCCGGGAGGGGAAAGGAAGAGGGTTCCAAAGTGAATAGTGTTTCTTTTTTCTTTTGAGAATCACCGGGGGAGGGGGGGGAGCTCCCCCACCTGAATATATTACTCAAAAGGCTGCAGAAGCAGCGAGTACAGAATCACATAGGCACGGTGCAACGTGCAAAGAGGTAGGAACGCCACGAGAAGACATCCTCCTTGTCACATGTCTCCACGAGACGGTGTGACCAAAGATCCAAATAAAAAATAAGGGCTCTGAGGGTTATTACAGAACATTCATCAACACTTCTGAACAACATATCATTACGTGCTGCCCATATCTTCCATAGTAGCGCCATGAGGACGAAAGGCCATGCTTTTTTGGGTAGATGGTTAGGTAGAGGAGTGTCTCAAAGCTCAGCGATGTCATCGGTCTGCGGCAGAAGCCCGATTCGTTGCCATATCCGTCCTGTTGGCAACTGGACATGTGACGAAGAGGTGCATGGAGTATTCGGGTACCCTAGCACACCGCGGGCATACATCGGAGGAGATTATATGCTTGTGGGCAAGTTTAACCCTGGTGTTGAGGCGGTCCTTGAAGAGAAGCCAAGCAAAGATTTTTAGCTTGTGAGGAGCCATGGTGCCCTAGATGAGGAGGACAATGAGATCGTTGTCTAGCCTATCCATGAGGGCGCCGTACGCGTGCTTGGCGGAGAAGGCATGGCCTCGGTGTAGGAACCTTTGATCTTCCTCCGCCGAAGGCATGAAGTCCTGCAAAATAGCCAAAAGCGACACAAGCTCTTCTTCTGCCGTAAGAGAGAGACGATTACGGAGGTTAGCTTCAATACCGAAACGCAAAATATTAGCAACTTTAACTGGCTCTAGGTTGGAGTGTGAGAAGAGGTGGGGGAAGGTGGTAGCTAGGGGTTTTGGGGTTAACCAGGTGTCAAGCCAGAAGTACGTACGAGAGCCACTATTGGTTAGAACAAAAGAGATTGTTTGTAGGATGGGGATTTGCTGAGCAATTGTACGGACAGAGAAAGGAGGTAGTAGGAGACGAGGAGACTAAAGTGTTGGGGTGTTGAAGGTCCAGCCACTCTAGCCAAGGTGTCTGTGTGGGGGAGAGGCCTTTGGCGGCAAATTTCATGGCGGCAAAGTGAGGAGGAGTCACCGCCTCGTTGTTGGCCGAAGGTGGATTCAAACGGGTCATAAGACTTTGACTTGATCTAATTATTTTTCAATGCCCATCATGCCTTTAATTATGTAGGGGCACAAAGCAATCTCGATCATTGATGTGTTAAAGGGATGTACCGAAGCAATAGTGTAATCTACATTAGCAGTGATAGACAAAAAATGCCCTTTTAAATTACTCCGTACTATTTGGGAAAGTAGGATGCACTCAAGCAAACTCACATGTGCTCTCTCCTGCATGCACATCTTAATTTTATCAACCTCCAAAGTTTTGTACTACTCACAACTCACAAGTCCTAACGCCTAGGCGTACTCTCGGAAAAAAATAACTACTATACTCAGAAGCTTTGTTTAATTACTCACCTTGATTTCCCCACCTTATATATTGAAGAGTCTTCCTCTGCTCTCATGTCCAACACGCGGAGCAAGAAACTACCTTGCTGTGGTCCATTTGTGAGTATGAACTACAATCTCTGACCACGATGATATGGTTCAAAGAGGAACAGTTCAGTCACTTATACAACCGATCCAATCTAGTAATTCCTAAATAAAATACATAACCAGATGATTGCAAACATGGGGAAGAGTGTAAGTTTTCACTTGCTCATGGTGACGAGCGTTAGTTTGATATGGGAGGTATCAGGATAAGTGAATATGAATATGCGAAATTCTCATTTGCTCTTACAATAAATCTGGTACCAAGCTCCAGCATCGCACGTTCACTCGCTCGTCCGAAGGAGCGTCCTCGCAGCCAAGATGTAGTGTTGGCTGTGCGCCGACGGCATCCGGTTACACAACCCAGTTGTGCCAGTGTGCGAGTGTGTGTGCCGGGCGGAGTTGAGTGGACAGTAAGCCCTGCCTCTTATCCCGGACAAAGTTTAGTCTGCAGATATGGAAAACTGAAATCTGCTCTCCTGTCTCCCCATGTCTTCTTCTTCTCTAAGTTCGCTCTGCTGTATCCTTCCCAAGTCTGGCTATAGCCGATGGCATGGCAGCGAGCCCATTTAAAGTTCTTTTTACGATCTCCACTGTTATGAACACGAAACTTTCATACTTGGACGTACTATCTACTCACGATGCCTCGGGCCTCTAGTTCATAACCCATCCTGCCAGCCATGCTCATCCTCGAACCAATCCTATGTTATTCCGGCCTATAACATGCTTGCATTCACCTTTGCCTGAATTCTTGCTAAGGTCTTGCATTCAAACTGCACACCTACCGGCATGTGACTAGTTTTGAATAAATATTTTTAAGTCCTCCCAAGAAAATTTAGCGTACTGAAATTTCATAATCTATTTACAAGATGTTTTGCGTTGTTGCTTCCACTCAACAACAGCTGGTTCAATCTTTGAAAACCCCAGAGTATATGTATTTTTTTTCTTTCAAAACATAAATAAAAATCTCCAGGCCTCTCCACATGCACTTGGGGTATTTCCTTGCCACATGAGGATAAGTGCCACCATAACATTAATTTTTTCCTCATGCTCAATCCATCATAAGCCTACCAAAAGTCATTTTTCTTGCTCAGTACCGCTTCAGCTAGCAAAACACTAAAAATTCAAGAAACATATCAACGAAGTGAGTCCCCGTGTTTGTGCGGTCTTTCCCTGTACCGCTACATCTATCCATTTTACTCTGACTTTCCACACACGAAAAATGCTTTCACCCCATTTTATAGATATAAAACAACGACCATCATACAACACAAC
>NC_041393.1:633510016-633511047 GCF_002162155.2 Triticum dicoccoides
AAGTCTTCAAGAACAGCTAAATCAACCCATCCGACTCCAATCAAACGCTAAAAAGGAGAAAATATATTACTGCTAGAAGTTGATGGAGCCGTCGTCCATGAACGACTCCTACCTTCTCTACACACAAGGATGCAATTTTGGATCACAAAGTTAGGCTGACAAAGTTAGGCTGAGAAGCCTATTCAACCCCAAGAAGGAAACTAATTATTTTGAGACCCTGATAAGTGCCACACGTGTGACAGCACGAATACATGGCAACTCCAAACATTTTTTATGGCAAGTTTAGTGATGCAAGAATGACAACTTTAGTTGTTCACTACTAGGGAAAGCCCTAGTAGTAGCACTCGTTTTTTAGCTAGTAGTATCGCTCGTGCAAGCGCTACAACTAAGGCGCTATAGCTAACTAGTAGCAGTAGCGCTGGATGGACTAAGGCGCTATCTCTAATCACCCCTCATCATTCCAAATCATCTAACTTCCCAGACGGTCACCCATCCTCTCACTACTCCAACCTGAGCACGCTTAATTTCCAGGTTCTATTCTTCCCCGTTTCCAAGTCTGCACTTGTTGTTTTCCTGACAATAGTAAGATGTCAATCCTATTAACCTCAGGAATTTAGCTTGAGCACGAAGTCACACATTTCACTGTTTGAGTTTGAAACTATTGTTCTAAAAATTTAGTAACACTAATATTTCTTGAATAATTAGTTTGACCACACTTTGACCATAGTTTGACCAGATTTGACCATAGTTTGACCAGATTTGACCAAAATTCAAAAAAACTAAAATAATTATTTAGTAACACTAATATTCTTGAATAATTAGTTTGACCATAGTTTAACCAGATTTAACAAAAATTAAAAAAAACTGATTTTTTTTGAATTTTTTTGCCTCCAGATCTTAAAAGCCCCGTAACTTTTTTTCCGTTAGGTTTTTGAGGATTTTAAAAATGTTTAACGGGGTTAGTATGCAAAAGTTATGCCCATTTATACAAATACTCGAGAGATTTTGCAAATAAAGTCGAAAATTATATT
>NC_041393.1:633511574-633514711 GCF_002162155.2 Triticum dicoccoides
GAGGGGCACGGTAGAGACCGCTTAGTAGTAGCGAGGGTTAAAACCCGCGCTACTGCTATCAACTTAGTAGTAGCGAGGTTTAAAAACATGCGCTACTGCTAAGTAGCAGTAGCGAATGTTTTTAACCCTCGCTACTAGTAAGATTCTGTGTATAGGCTTTTCCCTAGTAGTGTCAAGTGGAGGCAATATGTGGTGCATGTCGAAAGTACTACTAAACCAAACTTGATCTTGTTTGGATTAGTAGTACTTTCGATGTGCACCACATGTTGCCTCCACTTGAATTAATCCATGTTCATTTCACCTAGTGATATATATATATATATATATATATATATATAATAACTCATCACGCTCATATAACAACTTAGCATCATGCATCATCGATCATAATAATAAATAACTCATCATTGGTATCATAATAACAAGTCATACTCATCATCATCGATCATACAACTTCTACTCGATACCACATCATCATCATAGTCGTCTAACCAATCCTACTTAGTTGTTCTTAGCACATAATCATGAGTATTAGCTAGGACCTACTACCTTCTCCTAGGTAAAATAGCATAAAACAAGAGAGCTCCTGACTCTCCATTGTGGAGAATGAAGATTATCCTGTCTCCAATTCTTGCCTTTTGCACAATCTTGCTTCCAAGAATCTCCTTACGATTGTTCATACATTTTTTCAATTCTTTGATTACCATGTGTTCATCGGTATTAGAAATCCGATATGGACAGGTGAGACTCGTATGATGACCTGGCAGTATGTTCAAAACATCAAGGCGACCATTCTGATACATCAAATGAGGCACACAATCCATCAGAATTTTTTGTTGAAAAACATAGTAACAACTTCGTAGTTAGCAATGTAGTTCAGTTTTAGAAGTATGCAAAAGATGCACGGATGTCGTAACAGTAAAAAATCTTACCCGGGTATCTCCATGGAAGTTATCGTGGTTCAACACGTGCACTAGTGGCATGTATTTACCATAATGTGAAGGAGTTTGATAATAGGCATTGTTATTCTCAAGGTCAGTACAAAATGCGACCAGATGATTTTTCTCCCGATAAGTTAACTTAGAGACATCGATGTAGTAGGTTCTGTTTACCATCTTTTGCACATTCTTGAAGAATGAAAATAAGCTATCAATGGAAATAAACTGTCAACTATTTTGAAATAAACGACATAAATTACTTAATAATTATGTTTGAGAAACTCACATAGCGGTAGAATTGGAAGCGTATCAATAAGGACCCAAATGTCCAAATTGTCTACCGCGATGTTAGGATCACCAAGATGCATGGTGACAAACATACCCTCTTGAAAATCATACATCTTGCAAAGTGCTTCCCAAACCGGGCGACCAAAATGGAATACGCTCTCAGAATTGTATAGATTTACCTCAAAATCCATACCATGATGGGTCCTTTGGTTAATTTTCTTTGTTTCATTCCTCTTATGATCTTCAAAACTCATCCTCTCCAAGACATAGCGTTTTGCATGGCATGTGGGATAAGCTAGTCAAATTGTAAAGATGAAAATTACACGTTGAAGTAGAAGAAGTCGAGCTTAATTACGAAAAAACACTTTGCGTTGTAGCTTACCGTATCACAGTCGAAGGCCTCCTCGAGCTTAATGCTGAAGCGCCGACCTTCTACCAAGTGAGGCCTGCCGCAGAAACCCCGGTTGTCACCGCACCAGGAGCACTCCACGGGACATTCTTCGTCCGACGACATTTCCTATGTTCATAATTCAAAGATTAAACTTGTACAATTAAATATATGTACTACAAAAACTAAATTAGATCATTATTATTCATCACGGGTTGACTATCGGTCTATCGAGTCTTTTCTTGAAACTCTCAGCTCACGTGGTGTATATATTCGACCGTCGGTGATGATAGCTCCTCCTTTCATTCCCGAGTGTATTACACTAAATTGTCTAGCACACAGGAACGAAGGAGAAGATACCCCCATGACAACAGTCGGGATTCTTCATCCTCTCATATATGGTGGAGACTCTCCCTCACTGATTCCTCTCTGACATTTGCGACCAAGGTTGTCAGAATCGTGATTTGAATCGGATCGGAGTTTCAATGGTAGGATAGCAAATTGTAGAATCTTCACTATCAAGATCGTAGAAACGTAGATCCTAAGAACTAAAATCATAGAATCATAGGAGTTAGTTTGGATCCTAAAGTCGTAGAATCGTATAACAGAATCACGATTCTGACAACCTTGTTTGCGACCGTCGGTGATGGTCGTTACTCCTCCTTCCCCTAGTCAACCCGAAACATCGTTTAATTATTTTTCTAGAAAATCCAGGCCACTTGATATTTCCTACATATTCTAGCACAAGTCATGCCAGAATTCACGGAAAAATCCGACATGACCTTTGCTAAAAAAAGGACATATCGAGCGCCTGAAATTTGCCGAAACAAAAATTAATCAACACTCCGGCAAAACATAGGCCACTCGGAGGTGTAACCTGCAAACATGACCGACCACTTGGGCAAGCACATATCCTATTTGCGCAACACAAGATATACATGTTTTCCAATTTGAGCATTCAATAAGCAAAATCAAATCATAAAATAAATTAGTATTCAAATTATCTACACCTAAATTCGATTAACTACACCTAATTAAAAACCTACATTTGGAACATGATTCGATCATAACTAGGGTTCATATTACATTATTCTAAGATTAAACACCTAAAATACCTAAATTAAATTAACAACATGGGGTGGCTGGTCTCACTTCGATCGAGGTCGGAGGGGGTCGGTGACGGGGGCGACGGTGGGGATGATGCAGGGGCTCCTTGATTTCTGCAAAAACAAAATATAAACAAAAACATTATTATTGTCATCTTAGGACTTAGTGAAACTCCATAAGCTACATTTAATTATTCTATTCAAATTTACTTATAATTTCCTATTCTATTCAAATTTACTTATCCAAATTTTATAAAAAATTCCTATTCTATTCAAAAGACCTACTTTTACTTATTTTTTTCAATTTCATGTTTCATTCTATTCAAATTTACTAAAAACAAAAACCTACATTTAACAGAAACTAAAACCTATTTACAGAAAGGGGGAGGAGGAGTGTGGGAGGAGGGGAAGGAGGAG
>NC_041393.1:633515167-633517898 GCF_002162155.2 Triticum dicoccoides
GAGAGGAAGGAGGAGGAGGGGCCACCGGCGGAGATGGAGGAGGAAGAGGGGGCCGCCGGCGCCGAAGAGGGAGGAGGAGGAGGGAGGAGGAGGGGGGGGAGGAGGAGAGAGGGATCGACCTTGGGGTGGATGAGGAGGACAGCGACGGCGGCGAGGGCGACAGAGGCGATGAACGAGAGTGTGAGGGGGAGAGTGAGAGTGAGAGGACGCGCGCGGGCCGATTATTTGGATAAGGGCCCTTAGTGGCGCTTGTCTGTAAAGAGCACTACTGCTAACATCTGTAGCAGTAGCGCTTTCTGAAGAAAAGCGCTACTGCTATGGATTTTAGCAGTAGCGCTTTCTGAAGAAAGGCGCTATAGGTAAGGCTAAGAATGTAAAAAAATAAAAATACATTGGTCATCAATGATCTTTTTGTGTAGAATCTAAATTGTCAATAGAAATCCTTCCCGATTTAAGAACCGGCGAAGACTACTATTGCGGCCACAGATCCTACACATAGAGTTCAATGAAGACCAAGTGGTTGTCATGGTTTGAGAAGCACCATATTTAAGGTGGTAAAAATTCTGTTCGCGGAGCGAGGTGGGATAAAACTGTGGTCTAGGAGGGAGGGACTGAATTTATCAGTAGCGCTGGTCGGGGAAAAGCGCTATTGCTAAGATGCATAGTAGTAGCGCTTGCAAAAAGTGAGCGCTACCACTATGCCTAGCATACCTGGAATGGTCTGTCAATTGTAGTAGTAGCACGTTTTAGAGGCTCAGGGCTGCTGCTATGATCATCGTAGCAGTGCCCGTGCTGCCCAAACGCTACTGCTATATAGCAGCAACGCTTTCGCTACTGGTGAGCTCCTATGTATAAGCATTTTCCTAGAAGTGGTTAAGCATGGCAACTTTTTTTTGGATGGAAAATTTAATTGTTTCGGGTTAGATTTTTGTTTTTAGATCGCAACTTTAGTTGTAGAAAACGTCAGGGCCGGAGTGCTTCGCGCCACACGTGTGACACATATCATTTGGGTTATTTTGTACTCTCTCATGATATGTTTTCTGCTACCCTTATATGATCCAACTATTTTGAAATACCTTCGTTCCTTAACTACTAAATATTTATTTAGACACCTAGTATGTCTTCATTATTTATACAAGTCATTCTTCTTGGCCATCATTGGAAGTGCCAAATACTAAATGTTGTGAACTCAAGTTTGAGTTCCAGCCGACCGCTCTACCACTGAGATACCGAGGAACAATGGGGGAGAGTTGCAGACACAAAACGTCAGTTGCTCAACAAAATAAGAACATCTCAAGCTATCCCTTATAATTTTATCCCCAAAAATGGCCCTTTATACCTTAACTCCTTAGAATTGAGGAGTTAAATAAAACCGGTTCTTTGCCGAAATCCTAAAACTTAACTCCATAAAACAATTTCTTCACCAATTCTTCTAATTTCTGTTTACTAGTACTCTTCAACTACATATTTTCACAGATATCAAATCCAAACTTGATAATGAAAGTTCACACAATTGCCAAAGTACTTGGACACATATTTAACTAAAACTTCGGTGCATCCGAAGTTGCCGACATAAATACTTCTCCACATCGGTGCATTGAGTTTGAAGTAATGTTCATACGATTCTTATGGCCCTCTGCTCTATCTCGATTGATGTACAAGTGGTCGAACTGTGATCCTAGTTTCGGTCGCCTAAAGTTCTCGTTAACAATCATGGCAATGGCCAATTCAAAATCAGCATGTTCTTCTTCCTCCACGTCTGACGAAGAGTCGACGAAGAACATGTCCCTCAACCTCCTCATCTACGCTATGCAATATTCTAGATAGAATTTGATTGGAAAAGCAGCAAAAACCTAGCAAATATAGCTAAATAAATGCACCTAAGCCATTCGTCAAACACTTGGATGCCAAAGGAGGTCAGAGCTGAGGTCAGCTTCGTTAAGCCGATGTTGAAGCTTGGCGTGGATGGCGGGCCCCAAACAAAACTCGCCGGTGGGCAACAAAGGTCGCCGGTCTTGTTGTCTTCCGCCGGCTTCGCTTTGGAGCCAACGAAACTCCGGTATTTTTTTCGTCCACTGGATCAAGGCAGCAACGGCGGAGATATGAGTTGATTTTGGAAGCTGCGGCAACTGGTGACCGGATTGAACTAGGGTAGGAGAGGTGACGGAGGTTGCAGGGTGTCAGCAGGCTGGAGACGGGGACTATGGGTGGACGCCAGGTGCAATGCCAGCGCCGATGCGGGGCGGAGGGCCAAAATTATCCTAAGAGGTGGTGTCGGTTGAGTATATTTCAGGGCCATCCGAGGTGGTGCTTAAATATTTGAAGGAGATAATCCAGATAAAGGTTCAGCTAGGTCCAATTTAACTCTTAAAATGAAAGTATAAGGAGTTAAAGCATTTAATTGGATCGTCTAAATATGCTCTAAGGGGAGTATTTCCAAACAAGATAATTAATAGGACATCCACGACATATACATGAGCAGAATAACTTTACGTTTTGATAGCCCGCCGAGCGGTTTCCCGTGGTACGAGAGGTATTAGGACAAGTAAAGGCACGACCACGGTGGTGCTTCTGGGAAGTGCAAAAGAAATCGGCGTATCTACTGAAATTGCTGCTCGGAAGTTGACATTCTGTACCTCACATTCTATATCGGCCCATAACCTCCTTCGACATAGGCACAATGAAGGTCCTATTTGGGCTCAAAAAGAGATTTGCCTCTCGCGACCGCGTT
>NC_041393.1:633518538-633521236 GCF_002162155.2 Triticum dicoccoides
ACGACGACGGGGGAGGTGGTTCCCTCCCGCTCGGCTTTGGTGTTGCTGCTCCCGTCGTGGCGCGCTTCTCTCCGGTCCTCTTGGCCTCGTGGCACTACTAAGGAAAAGCCTAGCAACAACGCGGGTTTTAGGCCTATCAGTAGCACGGGACGATGCGCTACTGATAAGGCGCTACAGCTAACGTATAGCAGTAGCGCCTGTCGTCCCACGCTACTGCTATACATGAATAGCTGTAGCGCACTTTAGAGAAGAGCGCTGCTGATATTACCTGCAGCGCTGTTTACATGAAAGCGCTACTGGTAAGGCGGCGCTACTGCTAAATTTTCCCCCCTCGCTACTACTAGTTTTATTAGTTTTTTCCCTCCATATTTGTTTTGTATTTGAATAGGCTTTATACAATAATCTTTAGCATATCATACACATACAAATGTAATCATAGCATATACATACAATTAGTCTCATCAAATCATGTCATCATCATAATCATCATTCAACACAAAGTGGTCTCTCATCATCATCTCGAAAATTGTGATACAAGTCTCGATTACTTGCAAATACATCGGCATCCATCTAAAATATGATATACGCGAGAAGAGCTATCACTTTGAGTACATGAGTTCGTATCCCTCTCTCGCATTAGCGTGAACCTAAACTAACTACTGCCTATCGCTCGGAAACCGGAAACCGGTACACCTGGGCCTGACACTCCGGGCACTCGTCGTATATATACTCCTGGCGTAGCACTTCTTCGACATCTATAATCTATGCACCTGCATCGTCACATGAGTCGATGATATGCAACATATATAGTTGAGCAACAGAAAGAGACAGACTTGGCAAAAATAGAAACAACATATCATAAGCATAAATAACAAAGTTCATCTTACCCAAAATGCCCTAACTAGAGTGATCTTCGCTAGTCGAGGAGGAGGACGGTTTAAATACATCACAAATAAAGTTTCACCGTGCATAACTCAAAGTTTTGTCATACAGAAAGTATGGAATAAACGGACACATTGTCATATATCGACAATCACTCCACCATGTCGTGCCATCCATCCATGTCAGGGAGATAGTCCCCGAGCTTAGTGCAAGGCTTCATGTCGAGATGCTGAGAGGCTATCCATGTTCGGACGTCTTCCCGCGATATTTGTCCTTCTCCGTAGAACATCCTTGTTTTTCCGACGACCTCCTTCATGATGATTGGTGCAAGTTCACGCTGGATGTTATAGAACTCAGCTCGAAGTCGATGATCCTCGATATCTCCTATGTCCTTTGCCCATTGCAGAATATGGGCATCGCCGGATCTAGGTTACATGCGAAGGTTCTGGTGATCCCGTCTGTACTTCAGCATGTGGTGTAGGACATAGAATCCATCATTAAGAGAATCGTTCGGTTGCTGGATGCAGCAGAAGTCGATCTTCTGGCTGAAGGCGACCCTGCCGCCCCTTCTCTTCTTGTCCTTGACCTCTCCACCTCGTGCTTGGTAGTAAAACATAGCACTGTCGAGGATATTCTTGATGTGGGTGTAATCCTTTTTGTGAATGTTCTCCGACGAGTCCAAGTAAAGAGCGTGGAAGAATCGGGGCTAGAGGATGATGAGGACGGCGCGCCCACCGCTGTGCAAAATAAGTACACCTCAAATTAATTAGCCTCTACCGTGCAAATGAATGATTGAAATCGAAGGATGGATAGCAGCGCGGATGACTTACACGGGATGATAAGGCACGAGAATCGTCTCCTTGTCCTTATTGGCGAGCATGAAACTGACGATGTAATACCTCGCGTATTCACTGTGCTTTGCGCAGACTCCCAAGAAGCCCTCGTGCATGTAGGACGGGTCAGCGATACAGATATGAGGTATCTGCTCAACCCCAATGATGTAGTTCATGTGCAAGGCATAAAGGCGGACAAACATAAAATCCAGCTTCTTCACATGAAACATATCGAATATGTAATCGAATCGAAGGAAGAACTTATCTGGAGGGAAGCAGTTGACGTACGACATTTGCCATGGAACGTTAACCATGTAGAGTGGGTATCCTGGATCTTTCGAGGCGATGAGGCCTTTCTCTACCTGCAGCACATTGTCATGAAGCCTCCTTAGATCGCCGAAGCTGGCCCGTAGTGCTGTTGCAGGTAGGATTGGTTGACCGCGGATATGCCATTTATCCGCATCGGGGATATCTATATGGTCCTCAAGCCGAGGCTGCTGAGGCGGCTGGATCATAGAATCAGCTTTTTTGCCTTTCCTCGCTCTCTTCCTAGACTTCTTTACTACCGAAAGGTCATCCATAATACGTTGAGACGGCAATTCAGGCACCGACTCATGACGCTCAAACCCTGAGGAGGCGCCAGTATAGACATACTGTTCAGTGCCATCGTCATCCTCATCCTCATCCATGGCGACGTCATCAGCGACTAATGGAGCTTGCCCCGTCCGCTATCACCCAACCCGACACTCGACACTAATTGGGTAGGTGAGGTGTTGATGTTCATACCTTGCTGAGGCTGCGTGCTCGTGGGTGTGCTCTCGGCCACCTCCAGACGAAGCAGACTCTTTGGCCACAATAGGACCCACCCATTGCAACAATCACCAAGCCGCTGCAGGGTCTCGTCGTCATCCCCACTACTGTCAGAGGAGGCAAATTCTCGTGGCCCGGTTTGACACTGGCCACGGAAACCTTGAAGATGTTCG
>NC_041393.1:633521441-633548629 GCF_002162155.2 Triticum dicoccoides
GGGGGGGTCGGCTGGCTGTGGAACAATGGTTCCTTCAGCTCCATTATCGTCACCTTCCCCACGTCCACCTTCTGGTCGCCGATGGTGTATAATATGGTGCACGGGGTTTCGTTGGCCTGCAAAGAAAAGTCTGCGACGTGAGACATCCTAGAGGCAATGAAAATGAGAGATTATACATTTATTGAAGGGGGCCGGTGTGACAGATACCATGAGGGCGTCGAGCTCTGCCAAAGACAAAGTACCGCTGAGAACGTCCTGTGCGGGAGCCGGTGCAGGAGCAGGTGCTGGTGCAACGCTAGTCGAGCTGCTCCCCAAGAAGTCAGCAAGGGGAAAGTCCGTTGCATTTTTTCTGGATTTTGCTTGGTCCAAGTGAAAACGACCGGAACCAAGGAAGTAGATATATCTGCAACCACCTGTTTTGCGGAAGCTACCGCTGTTGCGACTGTCTGAGATGGTTTCTTCTCAACCGCAATCTCAACCTTCTTGTCGATGTTTTCTTCAGTTAACCTCCGTCTTTCCTTTCTCTCCTCCGTGGTCTCACGGTAGTACTTCTTCCACGTGGAGTCGTCTCCGACACCGTGCACGCGTCCATACGATGGTCGAGTATCCACCAAGAGTCGTTTCAATATGTTCAACGCCCGGTTGAATGGAGTGTCCCACATGGGCCTCGCCAATGCCTCAGACGGCGAGTCGCTTTCGGCCGCAATCCTGTGCTGCTCTCTCTGTAAAAGGCATAATGATCATTTACAAATATGACTAACGTGTGCAGTCGAATTGATCAGAAACTAAAATTACCAGAAGTCTCATGAACTCCGTCATGACTGGGTTTGTCTCGTAAACCTTCTTCACTGGGTCCCAACGGTGCCGGGCCCTGAGGACGTCACGCTCCCGCGGGACGGTGAACTCCGCCAAGGGGTCTGGGATGCCCAGACTCGCGGCTTCCGCATCCTCCTTGGCCCATTTGGACCTCTTTCCGTCGTAACCATGGCTTCCGAGGGGGTGGCTCTCAATGTTCCTCTCTTGAAGCCCCTTCATGTACTTAGACTTTTTTTGGGCAGCTTCAGCCTCGCAAGCCTCCTTGAATATTTGAAACTGCTCTACCGTGATTGTCGGATTATCCTTTACAATCTCGGAGTAGGGTTCCTTGTCGATGATCCTTGTTTTCACCCTTGTTTTCCAAGCGGCCAACGCGTCGCTAAACTTGGTCATGGCATGTTTGTTTTTCTTCTTTATTGTCGGGTCCTTATCTGGATCGTCATAATCCTTTTCATTCCGGCCCGGGAACAAGAATATCTGGTGAAACTTCTTTAGGAGGGACGGCCTCATATTATCTATCTTCTGTAGTTTCTCATCGTTGATGGTGGCGGTTATCCGTACGATGCAGCCAATTTGATTGCCGTAGCACTTGCACGCTTCCTCGGGCGCCTTTGGCTCAAAATTGCCGTCGTCCACCTCCGTGACCACCAGTCTAGTAGTCCTGAGTTTGTTAGGAAGTCGTTGCCTCTTTGCTTTCGGTTCTACACTGGCTCCGCTCCCCGAGGCAGTGCCAGTCTCAGTCTCAGCGCCGGTCTCAGTGGCGGTCTGAGTCTCAGCGCCGGTCTCAGTCTCAGCACCAGTCTGCGTGTCGGTCTCAGTCCCCGATGCCATTGGTGGGCCCAGCAACAACATCGGTTGATCGTCGGCAAGGCTCAAAAAATCGTCTGCCGCCCGGTAGACGTCGTCGCAATCACCAGAACCCTGTCCTTCATCGTTGCTAGCCATGTTTCCTACGATTAAATCTAATCAATTAATTCTAGACCTAATAAAATGAATAATGACATAAAAAAGGCTTATTGTTTTGCAGGAACGTTGACTCCTTCCTGGTGCGGCAAATCCCCGGCACTCGATATGTCCTAGTTTGTAGCACAAGTCATGCCGAAATTCACGGAAAATTTTGGCATGACCTTTGCTAAAACGTGGACAAATCGAGAACCTGAAATTTGCCGGAACAGAAATGAATCAACATTTCGGCAAAACATAGGCCACTCAGCTTCATTCCCTGGAAACAACAAAGCCACTTGGGCACAACCGAACCACTTCAATGAAAAGATATAACATGAGCAAACACTATTGAGGAATTTGCATATAACATGGCCACTTCAATGAAAAGATATAATCAACAATAATGGAATATGCAAATGAACATCAATGACATATATCATATAAAAACAATCTTGTTTTTTGTTTACATAGCAACAATTAGTTTGACCAAGTTTTTGAAAAGAAAAACAATTCTGTTTTTTGTTTATAGCTAAATGCCATAGCTACTTTTTTTATTTATGGCTAAATACTTTTGTTTTTTGTCTAAAGCTAAAAGTCTAGGAATTCCATTTTCTCTAACCCTTCTGACCTCACCAAAATTTCCACAGCAAGACCTTAGTACCTACACCCAATTTCTTTAAAAATATTCAGGTCCATAGTCCAAATAATTCAAATTTCATTTGAATGAAATTTGGAACAAATTCAGGTTCGTAGTCCAAATATTTTTTATAGCTAAGTGTTTTTTATAGCCTCTGTTAATTTAAATCTAAATGCTACTATTATTTATATACCCTCTATTAGTTTAAAGATAAATGGAATTACTATTTAGGCATTTTTATAAAATTTCCCTAGCTAATTTCCTGAAAAAATTGCTAATCATTTTTCCTAAATGCTATAAAATGCCTACTGCCTTAAAAAAATCTAGGGTTGATATGAACACCTACGGTTCATATGAACATCAACACAATATCAACATATATATGAATTGCCCTAGCAGAGAGAGAGAGAGAGAGGAGGGTAGGGGACAGGAGTGGCAGAGCCTTACGGTCGGCGGCGAGGGCAGGCTCTGGCTCGGGCGGCGGCGGTGAGCTCGAGGGAGGCGACGGTGAGGTCGACGACGGCCTCGGGCGGCGGCTGTGAGGTCAAGGGCGGCCTCGGGCGGCGGTGGTGTGGTCGAAGGCGGCCTCGGGCGGTGGCGGTGTGGTCGAAGGCGGCCTCGGGCGGTGGCGGTGTGGTCGAAGGCGGCCTCGGGCGGTGGCGGTGTGGTCGAAGGCGGCAGGGCGACGGCGGCGATGGAGCAGTTGAGGGACAGGGGGAAAGGACTTAGCGAAATTTTGAGCCCGTGTTGCCGGGATTTAAGTCAAACTAGCAGTAGCGCGTTTTTTTGAAACGCGCTATAGCTAAGATAGCTATAGCGTTTTCCAGCGAAACGCGCTACAGCTATTCCTTTCTGTTTTATTTTTCTTTTTCTTTTGTTTTCTTTACATTTTCTTTTTTTTCATTTCTCCTTTTTCTATTTCTTTCATTTTCATTTACTTTTTTACTAATTTTTTCTATTTATTTTCTTTTTTATAGCAGTAGCGCTCTACAGCATAAACGCGCTGCTACAAAGTTTTTAGCAGTAGCGTGCTTCTGGGAGAACCGCTACTACTATTCCTAGCCTACCGGCACTAGTGAGGGAATTATAGTAGTAGCGCTTTTGTGTGCAGACGCTCTACTGCTAAAACAATGGTTGTAGCGTGGTTTTGCAACAAACGCTACTACTAAGTAGCGCTAGCGTCGAGTTTTGACCAACGCTACTGCTATACCTCTGTGTATAAGGTTTTCCCTAGTAGTGTGGTGGTGTTCGTAGTGAGGCGGCGTGGGTGACGGCGCAACTGCGTTGGCGCATGGTGGTGGGTGACGGTTTGGCGGGTCGGCTACGTCCGGTTGAGCGGTTGGGTTTGGAGTGTGGGAGAAATCCCTGCCAGCTTCGGCCCCGATGCGGTGACACCTGCACGTGCCACCATTCCTTCCTGGAGGGTGTCAGTGGTATCCATCCCCCACCTCCCTCCGCGTACCGGGGGAAACCCTAGGACTCGTCCAGGTAGCAGCTTCATCGGCGTCGCATCCCTTCTTGGAGATGTTGCTTGGTATGCGGCGGTTCGAAGCCTTGAATTGTGGTGGTTTGTATCCGGTGTGCGCCGCGGTGGCGGGTCATCCGCGGTTTGCCGAGCGGCCGTGGTTGGCATTTGTCTCTTCTTCTTTTTCTTTTGGCTTGTTGTGCTGCTCGCCACAGCGATCTTTGTACTCGGTGTTGGTTGCTTTAGAATACAAAGCGGGAAACCATTTTTCGGTAAAGTCCTATTTTACTCTACTAGCACTGATATGTCAGCTTTTCTTTTTCAGATTGTTTGTATTTGGCTTTGTGCATCTTAACTATACAGAGACCGGGTGTTGCTCATCATGATTTGTATTTTCTTGATGCTACGTTTTGGGTTAATAAAAGCGCCTTATTTGAAAGAAAAAAAGGTTTCCGTTATTGTCGTCCAAGAAAGTTGTATTTGAGTGCCCATGCCGCTTGGACCTGCTAGTTTAATCCTTGTGAGTACATCTTGTGTACCCATGAAATGACGTTTAAGCATGGAGATTGATTCTTGAGTCTCCTGTTCATCCCATCAACCAAACTGTGGACATGCACAACTCGGGATGGGTGATGTTTTTGGTTTTGCTAGATTATTGGTGAAATTACTTTTCTCATGCACTGTATTGTTTTAGTCCGGACGTACGATTCACGCTCTCGTATATCCGTTAACCCCTACCGCATCGGTGAGCCCTGCACCCAGTTGGGGCTGTCAGGGTGTACATATGACTGCACGGTTCGCCGTATTTCTCTGGCTGCTGCTGTGCACACATTCTTCTTCTGTTGTTCTGTTCTCTCGCTGCGCAGTCTGTGTTGGCTTCTTGTTGTGTATCCTTTGTAGACACCTGTTGACACACACAGGTCCTCTTCCCAGCAAGTTGAGGATATTTGATGGCCGTTGTATGCCATCGCCCACAACACGGGCCAATTTCCTCTGGTCCATCTGTGTTCTTGACTTCTCGTTTAAAGTTCTAGAGATATCATGGTTTTGAATTTCAGCCACTAATGAATTCACTTAAATTTTGTTTATTTCAATGATTTTGGTTTCTAATTTAGCCAACGAACCGAAACGTTCACTTGAAATTTAATCAAATGATTGAATTTCTTGAAACAACAGTGAAATTTGTTTGGCTCTTGTGTTCAACTGAAGCGACTGAAGTATTTTGATCGAAAAATAAATATTTCGATGTCTATTGAAATAAGTGGAATTTAGTGAATTCCATCGACATCTTACTTAAAGTGAAAATGATGAGTGATACATAACTTTTACTCCCTCCGACTCATCACTTGTCGATCATAGGCATATATCTACCATTGAATACGTTTAGATACATCCATATGAGCCACAAGTAATGTGAATCAGAGGAAGTAACTTTTACTAGATAGAATTTTCCACACCTACTCTAACAGTTTTGTGTGACTTGACCAACAAGAGTGACAAGTAACAAGTAGTTAGGTAATTTCGTTCGTTCACAATGTAACTTATTTTTTTGAAAAGGAGGATGTATCCCGGCCTCTGCATCTGGGCGATGTATGTAGCCATTTTATTAATTATTCACAAAGCCCTTAATAGGTAATACATCAGTAAACCTGAAGTCACCATCTTGGCAACACCTGTCATTACTCTTATCCCCGTGATGAATGAGTGCCGAATGTCCGAGTATAATACCAAATAGACATCGCACCAACACCTAATATCTAATGCCGGATGCCCCATCCAAGCCACAATACCTGGAGTGGGTTACACACCGGTCCGATGCACTTTCAGCAGGCGCCACATGCTCACGCTGCAAGGGCCGTCGCCTTCTTCATCCGTCGATCCATCCTCAGGTCAGATACTGACGCATCGACCTTGCCAGCCCTCTCTGCTATCGACGCCACTACGATGCCAGACAACATCGTCCTCCTGCATGAGTCCATCGCCATACATCGGACGCCGAGTCTCCACTGCGCCATGCTGTCGTGGTCCGCCGCCATCGATGTGTAGAATGAAGCACCGCTCCACCAAATACCGACGCCCAACCACCAAGCCGTCCACATGTCGGTCCAGACGATAAATGTCTTCAAAGATGATGACCCCACGGGGGTGACGGCGAAGACGTCGCCATCATCTGATCTAGGAGGCCCCTCAACGTCTCCAACGAGGGCTACGACGCCCACGGGCGCCACCATCAATGGTAGGCTCTTCCAGATCTGAGGTTTCCCACGGAAATAATGGAGCGAGGGATGCCCGCACCGTCGCCTCAAACGAGGAAAATGACAACCACGGGCGCCGCTGACGACGGTGACATCCTCACTCACTTCAGCAGCTAGGCCACCATCTCCTCGTCCACAATGTAATGCATCCAATTAATTTAGACTTCACTTTGTTTGCTTCCTAAAGCAGCTGCAGCTTTCAATTTTAACTCCCACTTATCTCTTTTCAACACATCTTAATTTATTTTTGCACGCATAATTTTTTGAAATGCTTCAGGATTTTCTCTCGCACGGATGTCTTCAGGTTTTTGTACTGTTGGCATAGCCTATTTATTTACTCCCTGATCTATCAGTGAGTATGAGCTGCAATTCCTAATAGGTTGCTCAGCATTAGTTCGGCATCGGAGGTATTAGGATAATTAAATATATAAAAGGTGGGATTGGCTTGCAGAATATCTAAAAACAATTGGTTCCTTTGTTCAGTTGGTAATGGACGTGATGACGTTTGCTTAGGTGATTGGTGAAACTTATCTCAGCTAACAGATATTTACCGCCATGAACATGAAACTGGAATCCAGCAAGAAGACATCCGTGATACTCATCCTCGACTCGGTCCATGGCTAGCTATTACGCCATACAAAACAGACATGTTTGCATTCGCCTTTGCATTATTCCAAGCTAGGCCTCGGTTGTGCAATACAAGAGCGAATTCATAATGTCACTTAATTACTAACTTTTGAAGTCCTTCTGGAGACTGAGTGTACATAAATTTTATACTCCATTTACAGGTTGTCTATGTGACTGCTTCCTCTCTACTCTCAAACCTAGTCATCCACTAGTAGAAAAACACCTATTAGTCCCGGTTGGTGAGGATCTTTTGTCCCGGTTCTTGAACCGGGACTAAAGGGTCGTTACTAATGCCCTAGACCTTTAGTCCCGGTTCTAACATGAACCGGGACAAATGGGCCTCCACGTGGCCGGTGCGCCGAGCCTAGGCAAGAGGGCCTTTGGTCCCGGTTGGTGGCACCAACCAAAAGGCATTCACGCGTCAGCATTTCAGTGGGTGGGGTTTTTTTTAAAGGGGGGAGTTGGGGGTTTTGGGGGGTTAATTTAGGTGTTTCATATATTGTGTTAGCTAGCTAATTAATAAAGAAAAGTGTCCTCTCGTATGTCCGTGCTTCGTTGACACTATGTATTATACATAGAGAGGCTCTCGACACGCTAGCTAGTAAGAAAATGAAGGGAACCATTAAGTACAGAAGTTTGTCATGCATACCGAGAGAAGTGATCGATCGACCTCTCCTTCTCCGAGAGATTGGTCGAACAACAAGTTTTAGTATTATCTATCCGACGCTACTAGCTACATACATATATACAATATGTAAGATCTCTTACAATCCCCTAGCCATTGAAATCAACTTCCACATGGTATTCTCCGGCTTTATTGATGACGTGGTCAATAAAGAATCAATAGTAGAAAAAGGGGCTTTTGTCCCGGTTGGTAAGGCCCTTTAGTCCCGGTTTTTGAACTGGGACTAAAGGGTCGTTACTAATGCCTCTCCCCTTTAGTCCCGGTTTTTACACGAACCGGGACTAAAGGCCACGGCCACGTGGAGCTTCACCTTTAGTTCCGGCAACCGGGACTAAAGGAAATTTTATGATTTTTTTTTAAAAAAAATTTGAATTTTTATTTTATTTTTTTATTTTCAAATTTCTAAATTATTTTAACCTCTAATCTCTAATCACCACCCCTCATCACTGCTCAATTTATCCTCTAATCTCTATCACCCCTCATCATTCCAAATCATTTAACTTCCCGAACGGTCACCCATCCTCCACTCCCCAGCCTGAGCACGCTTAACTTCCGGGTTCTATTCTCCCTCGTTTCCAAGTCTGCAATTGTTGTTTTCCTGACAATAGTAAGATGTCAATCCTATTAACCCTTCGGAATTTTGCTTGAGCATGAAGTGACACATTTCACTGTTTGAGTTTGAAACTATTGTTTTAAAAAAACAATGATTATTTAGTAACACTAATATTTCTTGAATAATTAGTTTGACCATTGTTTGACCATAGTTTGACTAGATTTGACCAAAATTCAAAATAATTGAAATAATTATTTAGTAACACTAATATTCTAGAATAATTAGTTTGACCACAGTTTGAAATTTTCTGAATTTTTTCCACTCTAGATCTTAAAAGCCCCGTAACTTTTTTTCTGTTAGGTTTTTGAGGATCTTAAAAGTTATGCCCATTTTACTAAATTCTAGAGAGATTTTGCAAATAAAGTCGAAATTCATATTTGTAAATTTTCCCAACAACTAGACCACATATCACATAGGAAACTTATTTTCTTTTATTTTTTTTGACATTTTCATCAGTTTCTTTTATTTTTTTTAAACTGAAAAGGCGATCCACCGGGGGGGGTAGAGTTTGAAAATGGGACCTTTAGTACCGGTTCGTGCCATGAACCGGTACTAATGCCTCAAACCCCATTAGTACCGGTTGGTGCCACCAACCGGTACTAATGGGCATCGCACCCTTTAGTCCCGGTTCATGGCACCAACCGGGACTAAAAGGTCCAGACGAACCGGGACAAATGGCCCATGTGGCCCAGCCGGCCCCCTGGGGTCACGAACTGGGACTAATGCCCCCATTAGTACCGGTTCTGGATTGAACCGGGACTAATGGGCCGACCTGCCTGGACCATTGCCCCCTTTTCTACTAGTGAATCCCGCCAATTCCTCTTGAATTGCTTTCATGTGATCTTGTTCTAGGAGTTCATTCCGCATCTGCCACGTCTAATTTGAAGAAGGGGGTTAATTAATACATATATATGAATGAAACTCAATAGAAATGATGGTGTAATAAAATGAAATTGTGAGTATTATTGCTTACGCACTTCATATTGTCTTTTAGAGTAGCCCCGCTTATTTTTCAAAGTCGCTTTGTAGATGAACTCACACACGTAGTATCCGCAGTAATTATTCCCTTGTTCCTGCCCCAATTATTCCCTTGCGTCGAGCGGTGGCGCTCCTCCTGGGCAGGCCGCACGGTCGAGGGCGTCGAGCGGTGGCGGTCCTCCTGGGCGTCCGAGCTCGTCCGGGTCCTCGTAGTCGAAGAGGAAGACGGCGGCGGTCCTCCTGGGCAGGCCGCGCGGTGTTGGACGGCGAGCACATCGAGGGCGCAGGCGGGGCCGCGGGGGGAGGGGGCGCTTGGGCGGGAGGACGTCGAGGGAGGCGGCGCTCGGCTCGGGGACGGCGACGGAGGCGGCGCTGGGCTCGGGGATGGCGAAGGAGGCGAGGGGGGCGGCGAGGGGGACGGCGAACACGGGGGGCAGCGGGTGAGATCGATGAGGCGGGGAGAGATTAGAGAGATTGGGGATTTAGTGTGGGGGGAAGCTTTCTAATGGCACACCACCCACTAGTGCACCAGAAGTACGACTATTCTAATGGCGCACCAGCACACGGTGCGCCATTAGAATTTTGTTTTAATCTAACCCACTAGCCCTATCTACAACGTAGCCCTATCTACAACAGAACCCACCCACTAGCCTGACTAGTCAGCACGCAGCACACACACTAGGAGGTCCTGGGTTCGATTCCCAGGCTCCCCAATATATTTTTTTTTTGCATTTTAAATGATGTTTTTTATATTTATTTGTGTTTAAATATGTTCAAACTTGTTTAAATCATAACAGTAATATTTTTTATAAAAACAATAATAATTTAAAAAGTGCCCATGAAATTTAAGTGTCCTCTTGATTTCAAAAAGTGCCCATGAAATACAATCGAAAAATGATGACTACAATTTAAATACAATCGATCTTAGCTAGCTATCTATTCACAATCTTCTTGCCCTTTTTTCGCAAATGGAGTTCTTCTGTGGAACGGACGTCCTTTAGGTAGGGTGGTCCTGCTTCTTCTTGTGGTGTGTGCTGCTACTTCATCGTCGTCGTCTTGTTCGATCTTCGGGACGCCGTACTTGTTGAGGTCTTGCTCATTGGCTACTCCATCCATTCCGATGATCTTCCTTTTGCCTCTCCTCACGACAACACGACTGGGCTTTGGCGGGTCGGTAATGAAGAAGCATTGGTCCACTTGGGAAGCCAGTACCCATGGCTCATTTTTCGCGGTGACGTTTGTGCCCGCGGTCTTGGATTTGGCTTCGGGTATAACCATGGTGGTGAAATATCGGTCTTCTTTTAGGACGCTCTTGGCCCATCTGACACGGAACATCGGCACCTTCTCTCCAGCGTAGCTCAGCTCCCAGATCTCCTCGATCCTTCCGTAGTATCTGTCCTTGTCCTTACCGGTGTAGGATTCCATCGTTACCCCGGAGTTCTGATAACCATCGCTCTTCATATCCTTGTCCTCGGTGTAGAATGTGTAGCCGTTGATATCGTACGCCTCATAGGTCATCAGGTTGTGCTCGGCGCCCTGTGACAAGGCGAATATGAGTTGTTCTTCCACGGAAGAATCCTCATGGAAATGGTATGACAGAAGCTTCTGCTTGAACCAACGCGTGAAACATGAGTTGTGCTCTTTGAGTATATCTCCGTCCGTCCTCTGTTGGCCTCGGTCATAAAGGTTTTGTGCTCTACCACCCAAGGATCGACCACGTCTATGTGTTGTAGCGCGACTAGGTTTGCTCTTTCAAAGTCAGCGAGTCGACCCTCGAAGTCGACATGCATTTCGCAGTGACCCTCACGGTGACCCCATCCGGCGAGCCTGCCGAGGTGCCTGTTGACGGGCAGACCAACGGAGTTCTCGATGCCTAGGTAATTCGTGCAGTAGGAGATGCACTCTTCGGTTAGAAAGCCCCTGGCTATATTTCCCTCTGGACATGACATGTTCCGAACGTATCCTTTGATGACACCATTCATCCTTTCGAACAGCATCATGCTGTGCAGGAACGTTGGCCCGAGTTGGATGATATCCTCCACGATATGGACCAACAGATGCACCATAACGTCGAAGAATGCGGGCGGGAAGTACATCTCAAGCTCGCATAGTATCACCACGATCTCTTCCTGTAGCCTTCTGAGTTGCCTCACGCCAATCGACTACCGAGAGATGACGTCGAAAAAGTTGCATAGGCCAAATAGCGTTTCACGGACGTGCGTGTCCATGATCCCACGGATTGCAACTGGAAGTATCTGCGTCATCAGCACGTGATAGTCGTGAGACTTCATCCCGCTAAACTTCTGCTTCGCTGGGTCTAGGTATCTGCTTATCTTCCCCGCGTAACCGTAAGAAAGTTTTACTCCTAGGAGGCAGGTGAAAAACTGCTCGATCTCCTCCTGACTTAGAGTGAAGCACGCGGGAGGGTAGTCATTTCCGGTCTTCTCGGCCTTTTTGCCTTTGCGACGACTTTCTGTGTCCTGCTTCGCCTCATCATCATCATCGTCACAATCATCATCATCATCATTAGCGTGAAGCTCCTGCCTGATGCCCATTGATTTCAAGTCTGCCCTTGCTTTCGTCCCATCTTTGGTCCTCTCTGGCATGTTGAGTAGGGTACCAAGCAGACTCTCGCACACGTTCTTCGTGATATGCATGACATCAAGGCTGTGAGGCACACGGTGGATCTTCCAATACGGCAAGTCCCAGAAAACAGACCTCGTTTTCCATACCTTCAGCAGCGGCTCTGGCGCCTTTCGCTTCTTTCCCGGCTCTGGCGCCTTTTGCTTCTTTCCCGGCAGTGGGCAATCTTTCCAATTTTCAACAGCTCGTCTATTTCCTCGCCGCTCCTCGTACACGGGCGTTTGCGGGGTTCGGTTTCACCATCGAACAGATCCTTGCGTTTACTCCACAGGTCATCATCGCGAAGCCACCTTCGATGTCCCATGAACACGGTTTTCGAAGACCCGGGATCTCTATCTAGCTGGCGATACATTGTGTCATCCATGCACCTTACGCGTCCAGAAAATCCGTGGACTACCTGCCCCGCGAGATATCTGTAACCAAGATAGTCGTGCACCGTCGTGAGCAGTGCGGCTCTCATAGGGAAATATTCTTTCTCTGCGGCGTCCCACGTATTGGCTGGCGTTTTCCACAGCATGTCTAGCTCCTCCTTCAGCAGCCCCAGATACAGATTGATGTCGTTCCCTGGTTGTTTCGGCCCTTCAATTAGCATACTCATGTGAATGTACTTCCTCTTCATGCACAACCAGGGGGAAGGTTGTACATCCACACAAACACAGGCCAGGTGCTATGTGTGCTTCTCTGGCTGCCAAACGGATTGACTCCATCGGTGCTCGCGCCCAGCACGATGTTCCTTGGATCCTTCCCAAATTCTAGGTATTCGAAGTTCAACGCTTGCCACTGGCTCGCATCCTTAGGGTGACTCAGCATCTTGTCTTTTTTATTTATCTCCGGATCATTTCCGTCATCTTCCCGCTTCTTCTCCTCCCTATCCGCGTGCCAACACAGGAGCTTTGCTACCTTAGGGTCCGCGAAATATCGCTGCAGACGAGGAGTGATCGGAAAGTACCACACCGATTTTCGAGGAGCTTTCTTCCTCTTCTTGTATCGAGTGACGCCGCACACCCGATATATGGTAGACTCCGCGTGCTCGTCCCGATAAATGATGCAATTGTTCATGCACACATGGTATTTCACGTGCGGTAAATCCAAAGGACACACGATTTTCTTCGCCTCCTCGAAACTGGTCGGGCACTTGTTCCCCTTGGGAAGACGTTCGTGCCAGAATGACATGTTCTCGTCGAAGCATGCGTCGGTCATTTTGTGTTTTACCTTCATCTCCAGAGCCATGAGCGTTACTTTCAGGCGGGTATCCTCGGGCCTGCATCCTGCATACAATGGAGTAACCGCGTCTATCTCCAGTTGATCCAGCTTGGCTTTCTCTCGGGCGGCAGCTCTTGCGTTATCCGTCTGCTTGAGAAGCAGCTCTTGAATATGAGGGTCTTGCACCCAGCCTCCATCCCCGTCTGCTCCGGCATCTTCATCTTCATGATCATGCCCTTCGTCTTGATCTTCCTCATCATCATGTACGACATCTTCTACAAGATGATTGTGTACATCATCACCGTCGTTATCATGTCCTGGAGATTCTTCGTCTTCTCGCCCGCCCTCGCCGCGGTGGTTGTCTTGTTGCCCTTCCTCATTTCTTGCTCGGCCCCCATGGACGACTTCATAGTCATCTTCATCACCTTGCCACCGATAGCCATCCATGAAACCACGCAAGAGCAGGTGGTCCCGCACCTGCCTGGAATCCGGGTCCGCAATAAGGCTCTTCAGCTTGCATCTTCGACACGGACATCTTATCTCCGTCTCGTTCTTTTGAAGTATCTCAGCCTTTGCGGAGCTCAAAAACCTATTCACGATGCCTTCGGTCATCGTGCGGACCATGGTCGCCTGCAGGGTAGAGCAAAACGATATTTTAGAACCAAGAAAAAATTTGGCATGACCTTCCCTAAAAATAGGACCAAAAAGAATGCATAGTGCCAAAATTCGCGCCGAAACGGAAATGAATCAACATTCCGGCAAAATATTGGCAAACACAAACATATATGCAACACCACAAACACAAGCAACACCACAAACATACATAGATCTAGCTAGGCCACAAAAAGTGCATGTGCACGTTGTTGGAGCGAGCTAGGGAGAACAAAAGTAGATCTACATCATGAAGATAGCTTTCCACTTACTTACCTATCAAAAAAGGTGATTTCACCACTTAATTTTGATGAATCTATGGTGGAAATGAGGTGAGAAGGAGGAGGCAGCCGAGACAAGCTTGGAGGAGGAGTGGAGAGAATGAAGTGGGGAAAGTGAGTGGGTAGGTGAGCTGTCCAAAATATCTTGTTCGTCCCAGGTTACTAATGGCGCACCACCACACAATGCGCCATTAGTAACCCTGGTTACTAATGGCGCACCGACAGGTGGTGCGCCATTAGTTCTTTTTGCAGAAAAGTAAAAAAAACATATGTATACTAATGGCGCACTTTGGCATAGTGCGCCATTAGTAGGTTTGCAAAAAAGTAAATATATATATATATATATACTAATGGCGCACTTTATTGGTCGTGCACCATTACTACTTCCAACTAGTAATGGCGCACTTTGCCGTCCATGCGCCATTAGTTTGTATGGAAAAATGGGAAAAAAAATCAATAGTAGTGGCGCACTGTGAGCACGGTGCGCCATTAGTGTCTTCCACACTAATGGCGCATATGCAACCGGTGCGTCATTAGTATATAGTAGTGGCGCACTACTTGCCTGGTGCGCCATTAGAATCAGTCCTATCTATAGCCCTTTTCCTAGTAGTGTAATCGCAACCAATGTAACAACTGATCCAACGGCATAATGATACCAAGCCTCGGTATGAATGGCATATTTTCAAATCTTTCTAATCTTCAAGCGCATTGCATTCATCTCGATCTTGTGATCATCGACGACATCCGCAACATGCAACTCCAATATCATCTTCTCCTCCTTAATTTTTCTTATTTTTTCCTTCAAGAAATTGTTTTCTTCTTCAACTAAATTTAACCTCTCGACAATAGGGTCGGTTGGAATTTCTGGTTCAACAACCTCCTAGATAAATAAAATCTATGTCACGTTGGTCGGCATAATTTTCATAAACAATAAATGAACCAATAGTTATGAAAAGATAATATATAGCACATCCGAATCATAGACAGGACGAGGGCCGACGGGGGCGGATACCAAAACCATCGCACTATATAAGATGCAATAAGAAAAGTAAGAAAATAATACAAGTATCTATCTAAACATACAAGTAAGAATATTTTTCCTTTTAGAAAGAAGATAAGAACAAGAGGCTCACCACAGTGGTGCCGGCGATGAGATCGGCTCGGGCGATCGATGGCGGTGAAGATGGAGACGGGACGTGACAGACCGCTAAACCTAGACAAATATTGAGGAAGATGGAGTTTGGAGGTCGAGCTTGAAGAGGAGAAAGTTAAGTAGTGTGGCTCGGGCATTCCATCGAACACCTCATGTGCATAGGAGGTGAGCTAGAGCACCACAAAGCTCTCCAATGGTCGAGCAAAAAAACAGAGCAGTGAAGTGCTCTGCTCGTGGGCGAGGGGTATATATAGGCAATTCATTGGTCCCGGTTCGTGGTATGAACCGGGACTAAAGGGCAGCCTTTGGTCCCGGTTCAAGCCACCAACCGGGACCAATGGTGGCGGGCCAGCAGCGAGGCCCATTGGTCCCGGTTCGTCCCACCAACCGGGACCAAAAGGTCCAGACGAACCGGGGCAATGGCCCACGTGGCCCGGCCGGCCCCCGAGGCTCACGAACCGGGTCCAATGCCCCCATGGGTCCCGGTTCTAGACTGAATCGGGACTAATGGGCTGACCTGGCCTGGACCTTTACCCCCTTTTCTACTAGTGATGCTTGAATTGTTGGTGTAATTCGTAAGAAACATCAGAATGGCGTTTGGCTTAAGAAAATTACTTCCCATTGGAGAGTGGAGTGGTGGAATTTTGTGGAGGCACACTCTAACCATGTGGGGATTTACAAACATACTTCTCCGTGCACTCACTAGAAATTCAATGAAATTTCTCTTAATGCAGTGGTTGGTTCGTGCCACTTCTCTGTAGTCCTATGTTACCATTTTACTACATGTCCTTTCCTCTCAATTCATGTTCATTTTGACTGTCATCTATTTCTTACTCATTTCAGGATATTGTGTTTGATGTACGAATTGAATAACCCCTCTTTATTTACCCACCCTCTACTACTATCCTTATATATGCAAGTCTTCACGTTCTTCTCTATAATACCATGACTACATAGTTTAGGGTGTGCTGCACTATCTGAACTAGATGGATTAGAAGTACACAAACACCTCAGCGGCCTATCTTGCCGATCATAAGGCTGATCTTAGCTCGATGCCATCTTTTTTGGTGAACTGAACCGAGCATTCATTCGACATGGGAGGCATTGGGACAAACATATGTGTAAATCTAGAAATGTGGCATGGGAGTGCTGAGTAGAAAGATACAACCGGTCTTGTTCCTACTTGTCCTCCTATGGCATCTGCCACCATATTAAGAGAGCCAACGTCGATCCCAGTGGACACCCATAAGGATATTTTTCATTTACTACGGTTCTTTTCAGCACAACAAATATACTAATTTGCTAGCGTAAATGCCACTCTAATTGGAGTTCTGGTACGTAATCTAAAATAGCTTCTCTGTCTTCTGTTGGAATTTTTGCCTCCAAGAAAGATAATAAATTGCACAAATGTTTGTGCATTTTCTTCAAAAGCTGCAAATCACGCATATATTTTGTGAACAACAAAGAAGCATCCTAATACCCCTTTGACTTTCCAGCGATTCCTAATATGGGTGTCGATATGTTTGGCTCTAAACTTGGTCAAAGTTAATGAAATTTGACTTTCCAAAGAACTAATATCCCTTGTATTTTGAAATGGAATATTTACTTTGGCGGATGGGGGAGAAGATGGAGTGTGTTTTATGTTTATTTATAATGCGGTTATTTGATGGGCCTTTCATTTATTGATTCTGTGTTATGCGCTAATCAACTCATATTTTTGTGGGTAAAATTTTGCGTCGGTGGCTACATATACTATATTGATGCTATAGTATCATCACATGTTGGCCCTTCTTTTTCTAGGTGGTAAGAGGGTGCACGGGGTTGATATGTTTTTCTAGCCGATTGGTGTTGATTGCTTTAAAAAATCGTTGGCCCGATCAAAATCGTAAACCAAATTGAAAATTGAATATCTCAATCAAATAAAAGAGCTTCAAAATTAGGGAATATGGTGAATTAAAATAATTAAATGGTAGAGCTCCATGAGAATTTGTTGAGCCGGTCAAAATCAGGTGATCAAGTTCTAAACTAAAGAGCTCAATTAATTGTGAGGACTCAAAAATTAGGAAACATAGTGTACGGTATAAGAGAATTGAATTAGAGCTTTGAGAAATTGTTGACTTGATCAAAATTGGGTTACCCAATTTCAATTGGACACCTCAATTGATTGTGAGGCCTTTTACCTCTAGGGAGCTTAGTGATATAGTAGATTCATCTTCATTTCGACTATCATATATTTCTTAGTCATTTCAGATTTTTTTTGCTTGATGTACGAATTGAACAACCCCTCTTTTTATTTACCCACCATCTACTACCATCCTTATATGTGCAAGTCTTCCTTCACGTTCTTCTCTATAATATCATGACTACGGGTGTGCCGCACTATCGGAACTAGATGGATTCAGAGTACACAAACAACTCAATGGCCTAGCCTGCTGATCTTAGCTCGTTGCCTTTTTTTTGGTGAACTGCATTGAGCATTCCTTCGACGTGGGAGACATTGGGACAAACATATGTGTGTATATAGAAATGTCCCATGAGAATGCTGAGTAGAAATATACACCCTGCCATGTTGCTCCTTTTCCTCCTAGGTCATTTGGCCCCATATTCTTTTTTTGAGAGAGAAACAAGAGTACAGTTTACTCAAGGGGAGGAGTACATTCCGAGAGCATCAGGGTCTGAAGGTTATCAGGTACTCTCGCAATCATAAGTACCTCTCCATTCAGTCTAGCCGTCGCTGCCAATTCATGTGCAAGCTTGTTGCGGTTCCTCCCAACAAAGGTAATTTTGTGAGATGCGAAGCTCGACAGTGCCTCTTTGATGTCATGGATTATCCCAAAGTGCGGGGAGAGAGGCTCTCCTGGGGTGTTTAACATGTCGATCACGGCTTTGCAATCCATTTCCAGCTCCACTGGCCCACAATACTTTGTTGCCAGTGTATGCAATCCCATTAAGGCTGCAGGCAACTCGGCCTCCTCAACACAGCTTGAGGTCGCAAGATACTTGCCTACCGATAGAAAAACATGCCATTTGTAGTCCCTAGCAACAGCACCAGCCCAGCTGCGCCCACTGTCCGGGAGGAAGGCCGCATCTGAATTGATCTTTGCTAATCACCGCTCGGGTGCTATCCACCTCGTGTGTTCCTGGATTGCTCCCGATTGTGCATCTCCGTCAGCGTGGCAGGGGCCTTCTCTGACTCTGAGATGGGATTTGGCGTAGCTTTTTACAAGTCTTCCTCATATTTTAATAGGAAGGAGACCGATTGCCTGATTGTTTCTTTCCCTTTTCCATGAACACAGTTATCCCTCAGATACCAGCACCTCCATAGAAGCAGTAGCACCCTCGATCGTGTGGCCTCAGGTACATCACTCAGCAGTAGTTGCAGCCAATCTGGTCCAGTACGCCGGAGACAAGCTTCCGATGGCAGGTCCCATTCCTTCCTCAGGGCATCCCTAAGCGTTGTGCTCGTGCACTCAATGACTGCATGAAATTCATCTTCTTGTCTACAGCTGCATAGATCACATGTATTGTCCAACCACTACTAGGGAAAAGCCTAGCAGCAGCGCGGGTTTTGGGCCTATTAGTAGCGCGGGGGCCGGTGCTACTAATAAGGCGCTACAGCTAACGTATAGCAGTAGCGCGGGTGCCACCCGCGCTACTACTACGTCCTTTAGTAGTAGCGTGGGTAAAAACCCGCGCTACTACCAATCTGTAATCTCTGATTTTTTTTGAATTTTTTCGAAAAAAAAATCGATTTTTTCCCCTAATTTTCGAATTTCTGAATTATTTTAACCTCAAATCTCTAATCACCCCTTATCGCTGCTCAATTTAATCTCTCATCATTCCAAATCATCTAACTTCCCGGATGGTCATCCATCCTCTCACTACTCCAGCCTGAGCACGCTTAACTTCCGGGTTCTATTCTCCCTCGTTTTCAAGTCTGCACTTGTTGTTTTCCTGACAATAGTAAGATGTCAATCCTATTAACCTCAGGAATTTAGCTTGAGCATGAAGTCACACATTTCACTGTTTGAATTTGAAACTATTGTTCTAAAAAATTAGTAACACTAATATTTCTTGAATAATTAGTTTGACCACAGTTTGACCATAGTTTGACCAGATTTGATCAAAATTCAAAAAAACTAAAATAATTATTTAGTAACACTAATATTCTTGAATAATTAGTTTGACCAGATTTAACAAAAATTAAAAAAACTGAAATTTGATGAATTTTTTTGCCTCCAGATGTTAAAAGCCCCGTAACTTTTTTTCTGTTACATTTTTGAGGATTTTGAAAATGCTTAACGGGGGCTCCCCTCATTAAATTTGGATATAACTTTTCGAGTAGATGATTTTTCATATAAAAAACTTTTTCATCCGAGTTAGTATGCAAAAGTTATGCCCATTTTTACAAATTCTCGAGAGATTTTGCAAATAAAGTCGAAATTCATATTTGCAAATTTTCCCAACAACTAGACCACATATCACATGGGAAACTTATTTCATTTTATTTTTTTGACATTTTCATCATTTTCTTTTATTTTTTTTAAACTAAAAAGGCGATCCAAGGGGGGGGGGGGTAGAGTTTGAAAATGGGACCTTTAGTAGTAGCGCGGGTTTTTAACCCTCGCTACTACTATGGCACCATTTAGTAGTAGCGAGGGCTAAAAACCAATGCTACTGCTATCAACTTAGTAGTAGCGAGGGTTAAAAACCCGCGCTACTACTATGGCATGTCCCGGGGGGCACGGTAGAGACCGCTTAGTAGTAGCGAGGGTTAAAAACCCGCGCTACTGCTATCAAATTAGTAGTAGCGAGGTTTAAAATCCTGCGCTACTAGTAAGTAGCAGTAGAGAGGGTTTTTAACCCTCGCTACTAGTAAGCGTCTGTCTATAGGCTTTTCCCTAGTAGTGAACTCCAATGTTATTCTGTACTTCTTCTTTTTTGTTGCCAGTGTGTTTGTTGCGACCCTCCACCCAAAAATTATCACTTTAGGTGGGACACTTGCCTTCCAGATCAGGTCCCAAATGCTCATATGTTCTGCCGCCCCGGTTGAGCTAGATGGAGTAGGGACTGCTTGGTCTTTGAGTGACGCTGCTAGTCTGTAAGCACTTTTTACTGAGAACACACCGTTCCGCTCGTAGTGCCAAGGTATACAGTCCTCCACATTGGAGCTCGGAATGCGAATTTTGCAGATATCTTCCGCATCAAAGTCATAAAGATTTGCTTAATGAGCTCACCATTCCACTCCTTCCTATACAAGAGCATTAGCTGGTTCACCCATTGGAGTCTCGATCTCCTCACAAACACAGCTGATTTGACGCCTTCATTCCTAGGGATCCACTGATCTCTCGGTATTTGGATGTTCTTCCCATTTCCCACCCTCTAGATAATATCTTTCTTAAGTAAATCCAGTCCTGCCTCTATTCCCCTCCAGACCGGCGACGCATCTGAGGAAACACGGTGTCAAGCAGGTTGCCATGCGGGTAGTACTTTGACTTAATCACTCTGGCACATAGACTATCAGCGTTTTGGAGGAGTCTCCAACTCTGTTTAGCTAGAAGAGTAATGTTGAAGAGATGCATGTCTCTGTATCCTATACCTCCCGCTCCTTTTGGCTTTGTCATATGTTCGCATGATATCCAATGCACTTTCCGGTGGCCTCCCTCCTCTCCCCAACAAAAGTCTCTAATCATCCTTTTGTATTTCTCGCAAAAGCCTTTGGAGAAGAAGAAGACGCCCATTGCGTAGCATGGAAGAGCTTGGACTATCGATTTCACATGTACTTCTTTTGCAGCATACGATACGAAGTTCTCAGAGACGTCACTGCATCTTTTTCCGAACTTGTCCATGATAGGCTGGAAGTTTTCATCCTTCATCCTGCCGTCTGGTGTGGGGAGTCCGAGGTACTTGCTCTCAAAAGCCTCAACCACTACCCCCAGCACACTTTTGATTTCATCTCTAGTATTCACCGGGGAGTGTTCACTAAACAGGAGTGAGCACTTTCTCTCACTCCACAATTGCCCAGTACACTTCTGGAACATGGACAACACTTTCCCCATGGTAACCGCTTGTTCCACCATGGCTTTGACGAATATCAGACTGTCATAAGTGAACAGAAGGTTGGATATGCCCGAGCTATTCCTTGCAATTTTAATCGGTGTCAGATGTCCTTCAATCTCCTTGTCGATGATCCTAACCAGGTCGTCCGCTATAAAGAGAAATAGATAGGGACTAAGAGGGTCTCCTTGTCGCAGCCCCCGGGACGGGATGAAAGGTGCCAGAAGTTCACCATTAAACCTTACATGCATAACCCAGTTAATCCACTTCTGGCTGAAGCCACATTTTTCTATTGTCCCCTCGATGAATCCCCAATCAACCCTATCATAGGCTTTTGCCAGATCTAGCTTGTAAGTGCAGTGAGTATTATGGTTGTTTCTTCTGTGTTGGATCTTGTGAAAACACTCGAAAGCGGTAGTGGCATTATCAGTTATCATGCGTCACTAGTAGAAAAACACCAATTAGTCCCGGTTCGTAAGGGCCTTTAGTCCCGGTTTAATGAACCGGGACTAATGGGTCGTTACTAATACCTCCACCCATTAGTCCCAGTTCAAACACGAACCGGGACCAATGTGCCTCCACGTGGCCCTGTGCGCCTAGCCCAGTTAGGGGGGCTTTGGTCCTGGTTGTTGGCTCCAACAAGGACCAAAAGGCATCCACGCGTCAGCATTCCAGTGGCTGGGGTTTTGGTTTTTTTAAAGGAGGGGGGGTTGGGGGTTTCGGGGGGTTAATTTAGGTGTTTCATATATTGTGTTAGCTAGCTAATTAATAGAGAGAAGTGTCCTCTCTTATGTCCGTGCTTGGTCGATGCTACGTACTATATATACATAAGTGATCGAGAGAACCATTCAGTACAGAAGTTCATCATGCATACGAGAGAAGTGATCGATCGACCTCTCCTTCTCCGAGAGATTGGTCGAACAACAAGTTTTCGTATCATGTATCCGACGCTACTGGCTATATACATGTACAATATGTAGAAGATCTCTTAATTACAAACCCCTAGCATTTGAAATCAATTTCCACATGGTATTCTCCGGCTTTACTGATGACGTGTTCAGGAAAGAATCCCGCCAATTCCTCTTGAATTGCTTTCATGTGATCTTGTTCTAGGAGTTCATCCCGCATCTGCCACGTCTAATTTGAAGAAGGGGGTTAATTAATATATATATATATATATATATATATATATATATATATATATGAATGAAACTCAACAGAAATGATGGTGTAATAAAATGAAATTGTGAATATTACTGCTTACGCACTTCATATTGTCTTCTAGAGTAGCCCCGCTTGTTTTTCAAAGTCGCGGTATGGATGAACTCGCACACGTAGTATCCACAGAAATCATTCCCTTCCTCCTGCCACAAGCACTTTACGAGAAATAGAGGTCAATCAAACTGATAATGAAGCATTATAAATGGCATTGATGAAAGTATAGCTATAGAATCAACGGGAGATGCATGCAACTAGCTAGCCAGTAGTACTTACTTTCGGGTATGTATATCGCAGCTCCTTCGGCGGTCCCGGAGCTTGTGCGGTGAACTGTTTCCAAACCCTGCAAGACAAAGAAAATAATTATTATTACTTGAGATATCAGGAAATGAACAAAAAGTTGCCGATATGATGCGATAATGATCGACTGAACTTACTTGCTGAGCATTTCAGTCATGTCCGCATAGGTTTCGGGATCTTTCCGTCTCGAGTCTAAGACGGTTACTAGTCCACGCTCAAGCTTAATCTCCAGAAGAATATAGTGGTACATGCGCATGCATGCATAACTCATCAATTACATTACTATAACCTCGCTCGAGTAATAAGGGAAACCGAATATGCACACGACAGTAACACTCACTTGCCGTTGTAAGGAAAGAGTATGGTATCTTTGTTTTGATTTTTGATCAACGATTGTAGCAAGTTGTCCTCGGCCTCTTTGACGTTCTTTTCAACCAGAAATACATCTATGATATTTGTGTTAATGAACCCAATATCATAAATTTCTTATTTTTTGCACTCGACGATCTTCAATCTGCATAATATATTGAGGATAATTAATTATAAATACATGCAATGAAAGAGCCGAGCTATATATAGAGACTTAATAACAGAAATAGTACTTACAGGCAGTAGCAAAAGACCATTAATTTATTGAGGGCCTTTTGATTGAAGAACGCGAAGAACTCATCAAATGGAACACACAACAGATCATTTGAAACGAGGTCGTGCTCCTCTTTAATGTTCAGAGACAAACTGTTCATCCCCTCAGACTCTCTGCAGGTTTTCATGTACCAACTATGGAATCTTCGCATCATTGTTGTCAGAGATTTTTCATCTTCGACGAGAGGCTTCCCGTACTCGTATCTGTGTTCGTCCACCTCCATGAAATCAGGAAGTGCATCGTCAGGCAGGTAATCTTCAAGATTGCCATAACCAGCCACCGTCCCCGGAGCATTAGACACATTGAGCGGGGGGCATGATTGATGTGCTTGTTCGCCGAGCTGGGCAAATTTTTTCCCCTTTCCTCGTTGTTTTAACCTTTTATCACTGACAGTAGTTCCCGACCGCTTGGCTTGGCGATATGTCTGTTCAGTAATGCGCTCATAGTTGGTTCTCGGCGGAGACTTTGGTGGTTTCCTCAGGGCATCGATAGTGCGCTTTGCTTTCACCGGATCTACCTTCTCCTCTGGAGGTGGATGTCTCTTTGCTTTCACCCCTTCAAAGAACACCTTCACGTGGGTCCGCACAATCGTATCGTTTTCCTCCTCGGACCTCTCGTACGGTAACTTCTCTAGAGGCTTGAGAGATGATGGACCGTATTTGTATTGCCTCCCGCCTCTGGTTGTGCTGCTAGACACCGGAGCAGATGGAGTGGCTGCGACGTCTGTCTTATTTCGTGCTTGCTTACGAGGCGGAGGAGAAGGAGTACGACGCGCCGGAGTAGCCGGGGCGGCGGCGGGTCTCTTCTGCCCTTGCTGGTGAGGCGGAGAAGGAGGAGGCTGCTGGCTGCTCGGGAGCGCCGGCGCAGGCGGAGAAGGAGGTGGAGTGCCACGACGCGCCAGAGAAGGAGGCGGAGTGCCGTCACGCGTGCCCTGATCGTCACTCGCCGGAGGAGGAGGCGGTGGAGGAGGCGGAGTGCCCTGACTCGCCGGAGAAGGAGGAGGAGGCGGAGGCGTCCAGTTCGGAAGGTTGATGAGCTCCTTCCGCCATAGGCATGGAGTCTTCAGAGCAGAACCCAGCCTAGTCTCCCCTTCACCGGTAGGGTGCTCAAGCGGGAGGTCCTCACGTCCCTCCGTTATTTCATCCACCATCACCTAAGCATATCATTCTGGAATCGGCTGGCAGTGATAAGTTGTGCCGGGTCCACTAGGATAAACTTGGCCAACAGCCGCCTTGACCTTCAAATTCATCCATCGCGCCATAATGTGGCAACTTTGAGACTCCATGATACCATCCATGGGATAGCTGGAAGGAGCCATCAAGACATGCTCCAGCTGAAGCAGCTCGGTGGAAGCCACGCTGCTTCTCCGCTGAGATGGAGGGGTAGCTTCGGGGGAAGCTTTGGCAGGTCATTTGCTGTGATTTGCTGCTTCTTGTTCCTCTTCTCGATCCTCTAGCCCCATTACTCTTTCGTGCAGTGCCTGCAGTTGGTCCTGCTCTAGTTTCTTCCTCCTCTCGTGGGTTTTGTAACCCCCTGCGTCCAGAAAACCAACCTTCCACTAAATGGAGCCTGGCATGCCTCGTGTCCGTCCAGGGTGCTCAGGATTCCCAAGGGCCATTGTGAGCTCGTCCTTCTCCCTGTTTGGAAGAAACGTCCCTCGCTGCGCTGCATCGATATAGTGTGAAGGTTCTTGACTGGTATTTCCAGTTGCTCGTCCGTCCACTGGCACTTCCCTGTTACAGGGTCCATGGTTCTGGCAGCCCCGAAGAACCAAGTCCGGCAACGGTCTGGCCAGTACATTGTCTCTGGTTTGATCCCCTTTTCAAGCATATCATGCTCAGCCTTGGACCAATCAGGTCGGGCTTTGAGGTAGCCACCTAACCCCGTGCGATGGTGAAGCTTCTTCTATGCTGCATTTTTCTTGTTTCTCGCAGACATCTTCTTACTCTTTTCCGATGTCTTGTGGGCCACAAATGCGGGCCAGTGATCTTTGATCTTCACATATTTGCCGATGAATTCTGGTGTCTTTTTTTTCGACAAACTGGTTCAGCTCTTTCCTCCACCTCCTCATTAGGGTTGCCATCTTCTTAAGAGCACAAGACTTGATTAATTGCTCAACTGGCTTCTCCGGATCCTCCTCTGGCGGTAGGGTGAAATTTGCCTTCAGCTCAGTCCAAAGATCTTCTTTCTGCATATCATTGACATAAGACACCTCAGGGTCTTCCTCCTTAGGCTTATACCATTGCTGGATGCTGATCGGGGTCTTGTCCCTCCCGCACTGAGCAGAAAATGCCTTCCTTGTCCGGATGGGTTCAACCGGTTCGCCGTCGGGCGCGATTTTTATGATCTCAAACTTTTCATCCGAGCTCAACTTTTTCTTCGGGCCTCGTCTCCTTACCGAAGTTGTGCTCGATCCGGAGGGCTAGAAATTATAAGGAAGAAAGACAAGAGTAATTAATATGTGTACATATACCAAAATAATGGAAGCATCAATTAACTAGTCACCACGGGCTTAACTAATATATATATACCTGGCCGGACTCGGTTCGGTCACCGGAGCAGTCAGCACGGTCTCCTTCTTGTACCTCCATTGTGTCACCGGAGCCATTGTGAACATAGTCCTCTTCTTGTACCGGCATTAATGGGCCGAAGCCATCATGAACATAGCCCTCTTCTTCACCCAGTCCTTCTAGCTGACCATCTGTGTCGAGGAGAAATGACGCAACTTCATCACTTCCATTTGCGATTATGTCCCCCAACATCGCTTCTGTTTCTTCGTCTCGGGAGTGCTCCATAGTTTCTGCAAATATTTACAACATGTCAATTATTATTCAAACATGGTACAGATGGATATATATATATATATATATATATATATATATATTAGTGGCAAACATAGAACTAGCTAGTTAACCACAATAAGGAATCATGTTAGTGGCCTCGATGCTGCTTCTCTAGGGTTTCGGGTCGCCTCGACACAACACTTCAAGTGTTTGGGGTGGCCTCGACGACAACGATCTTTTAACTTGGTAAATTTGGGTGGCCTCGAGAGAGTTAATTTGTCGGGTAGGGGCGCGGCGGGAGGGGGTGGGAGACCAACATCATTTTCTCTCTAGGGTTTGGGTGTCCTCGAGAGTTTTGGTCGAGCGAGAGGGCCGAGGGGGGGTGCTGCTGTTGTATAAGTTATCACGGTCGAGAGGGGGTTTATATATCGACCGCCCCTCATGTCGAAGTTATCTCGAGGGGGTTATATCGACAACGACGCGACAACGACGAGAAAGAAAAATAATTAAGGAAAAGGAAGAAAAGAGGAAGAAGGAAGAAGAAAAAAAAAGAAAAAAAAAGAGGAGAAGAAGAAAGGAATAGAGGAGAGAAGTTTTTTCTATTTTTTCTTCTTCTCTCCTCTATTCCTTTCTTCTTCTCCTCTTCTTTTTCTTCTTTTTTCCTCTTCTTATTTATTTCTCCTCTTCTTCCTCTTCTTATTTTCCTTTTTCCTCTCATTATTTTTCTTCTTCTTCTTCCTTCTTCCTTCTTCCACTTTTCTTTCTTTTCCTTATTTACTTTCTCCTCTACACTAACCTAAAATGCACTAAGCTAAAATCGATATCTACTAACAACCTAAATAAAAAATTAATACATATATGAAAAAACATATATAAACAAAAAAATGCTATGAACATTATATTCATACATACATATATAGCCACGTCCATTCATCATATATATAGCTACCACATACATATATACATTATATATATGAAAAAAATGCAATGAACAAAAAAAATACACTTATGAAAAAAAATACTATGAACATGTACACATATATACACATACAAACACATATACACAAAAAAATGCAAAAAAATTGCTATGGAAATTGCAGGGGCAGCGGGGCGGCGCGCGGCGGCCGCGCAGGGCAGGGGCGGCGGCGCGGCGGCCGCGCAGGAGAGGGGCGGTGCGCGCCGGCCGCGCAGGGCAGGGGCGGTGGCGCGGCAGCCACGCAGGACAAGGGCGGCGC
>NC_041393.1:633549746-633568665 GCF_002162155.2 Triticum dicoccoides
TTTTTGCTTTTAGTTTTAGGAAAATTATAAACTTTCTGTTAGTGCCATTAGTTTTCAAATTTGAAAACACTTTTTTTGTTTTTTTGTTTTCTTTCTTGCTTTATTTATTTTATTTTGTTTCTACTTACAACAAAATACTTATTGTTGCTATTTTTAATTATTACGAGGGCCGAACCATAAGACATTAAAGCGTTTCAAATGAACTCTAAAAAAGTTGAAAGTTGGCATGGTATCATAAATTGACCCACATAGCATGTGCATGTACAAAACGGACAATGGTATCATACTCGTCAGTTACAAAGTTGGCATGGTATCATCATAATAGTTGTGGGAGAAAGTCTTCACTTTTTCTTCGCTTGTGTCATTTGCTTATTGCGCCAACCATGGATAATCTTCATCGTATATCAGGATGCTGGGGTCAGCCTTGACTTTGAAGGGAGGAATTTCATGAAACTTTTCATAATCTTCAGACATGTCTGTCTTGTCCTCCACCCCCACGATGTCCCTTTTTCCTGAAAGAACTATGTGGCGCTTTGGCTCATCGTATGATATATTCGCTTCCTTATCTTTTCTCTTTCTCGGTCTGGTAGACATGTCCTTCACATAGATAACCTGCGCCACATCATTGGCTAGGACGAACGGTTCGTCAGTGCACCCAAGATTTTTTAGATCCACTGTTGTCATTCCGTACTGTGGGTCTACCTGTACCCCGCCTCCTGACAGATTGACCCATTTGCACTTAAAGAAAGGGACCTTAAAATCATGTCCGTAGTCAAGTTCCCATATGTCCACTATGTAACCATAATATGTGTCCTTTCCCCTCTCGGTTGTTGCATCAAAGCGGACACCGCTATTTTGGTTGGTGCTCTTTTGATCTTGGTCAATCGTGTAAAATGTATTCCCATTTATCTCGTATCCTTTCCAAATCGTAACAGTCGAAGATGGCCTCCTGGACAACAAGTACAGCTCATCACAAACAATGTTGTCACCTCTGAGACGTGCTTCCAACCAACTGTTGAAACTCCTGATGTGTTCACATGTAATCCAGTCATTGCACTGCTCCGGGTGTTTGGAGCGCAGACTGTTCTTGTGTTCATCGACATACGGGGTCACCAAGGTAGAGTTCTGTAGAACTGTGTAGTGTGCTTGAGACCAAGAATATCTGTCCCTGCATATTATTGAGTCCCTTCCAAGCGTGCCTTTTCCAGTCAGTCTCCCCTCATACCGCGATTGAGGGAGACCTATCTTCTTAAGACCAGGAATCAAGTCAACACAAAACCTGATGACATCCTCTGTTTGATGGCCCATGGAGATGCTTCCTTCTGGCCTAGCACGGTTACGGACATATTTCTTTAGGACTCCCATGAACCTCTCAAAGGGGTACATATTGTGTAGAAATACAGGGCCCAGAATGACAATCTCGTCAACTAGATGAACTAGGACGTGCGTCATGATATTGAAGAAGGATGGTGGGAACACCAGCTCGAAACTGACAAGACATTGCACCACATCACTCCTTAGCCTTGGTATGATTTCTGGATCGATCACCTTCTGAGAGATTGCATTGAGGAATGCACATATCTTCACAATGGCTAATCGGACGTTTTCCAGTAGAAGCCCCCTCAATGCAACCGGAAGCAGTTGCGTCATAATCACATGGCAGTCATGAGACTAAACTTTTTCTCTGCCATATTTATTATTCCTTTTATATTCGAAGAGAAGCTAGTCGGGACCTTCATACTAAGCAGGCATTCAAAGAAGATTTCCTTCTCTTCTTTGGTAAGAGCATAGCTGGCAGGACCTTCATACTGCTTTGGAGGCATGCCGTCTTTTTGGTGCAAACATTGCAGGTCCTCCCGTGCCTCCGTTGTATCTTTTTCTTCCCATGCACGCCCAAGAAGCCTAGCAGGTTCACGCAAAGGTTCTTCGTCACGTGCATCACGTCGATCGAAGAGCGGACCTCTAGGTCTTTCCAGTAGGGTAGGTCCCAAAATATAGATTTCTTCTTCCACATGGGTGCGTGTCCCCAGCGTCACTCGGAACAGCTAGTCCGCCGGGACCCTTTCCAAAGATTACGTGTAAATCATTGACCATAGCAAGTACGTGATCACCGGTACACATGGCGGGCTTCTTCCGTTGATCTGCCTCGCCTTTGAAATGCTTGCCTTTCTTTCGACATTGATGGTTGGTCGGAAGAAATGGACGATGGCCCAGGTACACATTCTTCCTGCAGTTTGCCATGTATATACTATCGGTGTCAAGTAAACAGTGCGTGCATGCGTGGTATCCCTTGTTTGTCTGTCCTGAAAGGTTACTGAGAGTGGGCCAATCGTTGATGGTCACGAACAGCAACGCCTTTAGGTAAAATTCCTCCTGTTTGTGCTCATCCCACGTACGTACACCGTTTCCATTCCACAGCTATAAAAGTTCTTCAACTAATGGCCTTAGGTACACATCAATGTCGTTGCCGGGTTCCTTAGGGCCTTGGATGAGAACTGGCATCATAATGAACTTCCGCTTCATGCACATCCAAGGAGGAAGGTTATACATACATAGAGTCACGGGCCAGGTGCTGTGATTGCTGCTCTGCTCCTCGAAAGGATTAATGCCATCCGCGCTTAAAGCAAACCATACGTTCCTTGGCTCACTTGCAAACTCATCTCAGTACTTTCTCTCGATTTTTCTCCACTGCGACCCGTCAGCGGGTGCTCTCAACTTCCCATCTTTCTTACGGTCCTCACTGTGCCATCGCATCAACTTGGCATGCTCTCCGTTTCTGAACAGACGTTTCAACCGTGGTATTATAGGAGCATACCACATCACCTTCGCAGGAATCCTCTTCCTGGGGGGCTCGCCGTCAACATCACTAGGGTTATCTCGTCTGATCTTATACCATAATGCACCACATACCGGGCATGCGTTCAGATCCTTGTACACACCGCGGAAGAGGATGCAGTCATTAGGGCATGCATGTATCTTCTGCACCTCCAATCCTAGAAGGCATACGGCCTTCTTTGCTGTGTATGTACTGTCGGGCAATTCGTTATCCTTTGGAAGCTTCTTCTTCAATATTTTCAGTAGCTTCTCAAAGCATTTGTCAGGTACAGCATTCTCTGCCTTCCACTGCAGCAATTCCAGTACGGTACCGAGCTTTGTGTTGCCATCTTTGCAATTGGGGTACAACCCTTTTTTGTGGTCCTCTAACATGCGATCGAACTTCAGCTTCTCCTTTTGACTTTCGCATTGTGTCCTTGCATTGACAATGACCCGGCGGAGATCATCATCATCGGGCACATCGTCTGGTTCCTCTTGATCTTCAGCAGCTTCGCCCGTTGCAGCATCATCATGCACATCGTCTGGTTCCTCTTGATGTTCAGTAGCATCACCGTATTCAGGGGGCACATAGTTTTCACCGTACTCTTCTTCTTCGCCGTCTTCCATCATAACCCCTATTTCTCCGTGCCTCGTCCAAACATTATAGTGTGGCATGAAACCCTTGTAAAGCAGGTGGGTGTGGAGGATTTTCTGGTCAAAGTAAGACTTCGTATTCCCACATATAGGGCATGGACAACACATAAAGCCATTCTGCTTGTTTGCCTCAGCCACTTCGAGAAAATCATGCACGCCCTTAATGTACTCGGAGGTGTGTCTTGAACCGTACATCCATTGTCGGTTCATCTGCGTGCCAAAAATCATTACAGAACATCATGAATAGATAATTAAGTGACCAAATTAATAGAAGTTCATCATCACATTAAAACCAAAGTACATACATAGTTCTCATCTAACAACATGAAGCTCTGCAGAGCATCTAAATTAATTAAACCATACACTAAAACTATGTAAAACATTTCAATGCGAAAACAAATGCGATCATAATCGCAACCAATGTAACAACTGATCCAACGGCATAATGATACCAAGCCTCGGTATGAATGGCATATTTTGTAATCTTTCTAATCTTCAAGCGCATTGCATCCATCTTGATCTTGTGATCATCGACGACATCCGCAACATGCAACTCCAATATCATCTTCTCCTCCTCAATTTTTCTAATTTTTTCTTTCAACAAATTGTTTTCTTCTTCAACTAAATTTAACCTCTCGACAATAGGGTCGGTTGGAATTTCCGGTTCAACAACCTCCTAGATAAATAAAATCTATGTCACGTTGGTCAGCATAATTGTCATAAACAATAAATGAACCAATAGTTATAAAAAGATAATATATACCACATCCGAATCATAGACAGGACGAGAGCCGACGGGGGCGGATACCAAAACCATCGCACTATATAAGATGCAATAATAAAAGTAAGAAATTATACAAGTATCTATATAAACATACAAGTAAGACTTTTTTTCCTTTCAGAAAGAAGATAAGAACAAGAGGCTCACCACGGTGGTGCCGGCGACGAGATCGGCGCGGCCGATCGACGGTGGTGAAGACGGGGACGGGACGTGACGGACCGCTAAACCTAGACAAATATTGAGGAAAATGGAGCTTGGAGGTGGAGCTTGGAGAGGAGAAAGCTTAAGTAGTGTGGCTCGGGCATTCCATCAAACACCTCGTGTGCATAGGAGGTGAGCTAGAGCACCACAAAGCTCTCTCCTCGCCGGCCACGAAAAACAGAGCAGTGAGAGTGCTCTGCTCGCGGGGTATATATAGGCAATTAATTGGTCCGGGTTCGTGGCTTGAACCGGGACTAGAAGGAAGCCTTTGGTCCCGGTTGAGGCCACCAACCGGGACCAATGGTGGTGGGCCAGGAGCAAGGCACATTGGTCCCGGTTCGTCCCACCAACCGGGACCAAAAGGTCCAGACGAACCGGGACCAATGGCCCACATGGCCCGGCCGGCCCCCGGGGCTCACGAACCGTGTCCAATGCCCCCATTGGTCCCGGTTCTGGATTGAACCGGGACTAATGGGCTGACCCGGCCTGGACCCTTGCCCCCTTTTCTACTAGTGCATCCCAGAATGAAAGCGCTTTGAGTCTCTAATATGATCTCATCCAAAAAGGGTCAGAGTCGACTAACTAGGCATTTCGAGATCACTTTATAAATGACATTGCATAGACTAATGGATTTGTAGTTCTTTAGTGATTGTGGGTCTTTGCCTTTTGGGATAAGAACAATGACTGTACCATTAGTCCCTTCTGGTAACTCACCATTCTCAAAGAAATTTAGAACTCCTCTTATCACATCCTCTTTTACCACATCCCAGTTCTGCTGGAAAAAGCATGCTGGGAAAACGTCGGAAGCGGGAGCCTTGAGAGGTCCTATCTGAAACAAGGCGTCGGAAATTTCCTTGGTTGAGAACGGTTTTGATAGTGCACTTTTCATGTCCTCTGTCATGCATTTTTGGACAAGGTCCAGTAGTCCATCAGGGACAACATCAGTCTCCTGCTTATATAGATCTGGAAAGAATATCCTCATCCATGCAGACCCTCCCTATCTTATATCCACACTCCTGCGCTATTCTTCAGTTTGGAGATGTCATTCTTTTTCTTCCGCCATGTTGCTTTCACTGAAACCATCTAGTATTCCGATCGCCCTCCCTTAGGTACGTGGCCCTCGAGCTTTGCCTCCACATGATTTCTTCCCTCGGCAAGAGTTCATCTAGTTGGGCCGAGAGTTTTTTGATCTCTCTCTCTGATTTGCTTCCGACCATGGGCCATTCCACGAATAGCTCGATCTCTTCCGTATCGCTGCAGATTTCTTTATTACTGACCCAAAGTCTCTATTGGCCCAACCTTTCAAATCTTGCTGCATGCATTTGCTGCACACTTCCTGAAGGTTTTTTGTTCTTCTTGTGTGATTCCATCCCTCTTCCATCGCTGCTTTTAGAGATGTAGCTCGTTCCCACATGTGCTCATATCGGAAAGGTCGTTTTGCCTTTTCTCCTATCGGCCTCCATTATTTTCGCCCTCTCAGCCTCAAGAGGATTGGCAAGTGATCCGAGCATGAAGAACAGATGTGCTCAATAGTTGCATACTTAAAATGTTTAGAGCAAGAAGGGGAAGCAACTCCTCTATCCAACATCGTTCTCACATTGTTGCGGCCGTCTTGCTTATTATTGTATGTCCAGATTGGTCCTTTGTATCCTAGATCCATCAGGTTGCAATCTAAAAGTACCTTCCTAAAGTTTTCCATGTTTCTCTCTGACCTCTTTGCTACTGAAATGAGTTCGGACTACCACATAGTTTCATTGAAGTCACCTATCATCATCCAGGGGGCACTAGAGTTAGGTTTGATTCTACGCAAAAGATCCCACATATTATGTCTTTTGTGTGCCTTCGGTTCACCGTAAACAAATGTACCACGCCATTGTATCCCATTTGGACTCAACCGGATCAGTACATCGATATACCTCAGGACAACGACAAGCTTTATTTATTCCACATTCTCATCACAGAATAGCGCGATGCCAGCACTTTTCCCAATGCCCGGCTGTGTTTGAGGCCAAGCCTCCACTTCAAACTATTAATGTACGAGGTGCTTTGCCCTGTTTCAGAAAGGAACACCATCTTGAGTTTGTACGTATGCACGAGGCATACGTTCTCTTGGACTATTCGGGGTTTCCCAAGTCCTCGACAGTTTCAATAGGACCACCATGGACCCTGACAGGCACAGCCATTAGCACCCGTCAGTGTGCCGGCAGCGCCTGGGCCGGTCACTTCTGTACCACCTGAAACTTCCATGCTGTTGTCCTCTCCCTCTATTTCACATGTCTTCTTCTTTTTGTCCTTATCCTCTCTCTTCAATTGGTGTCTGTACTACCATTGTGTTTGTCACTGCCTGAACCACGATCTACATGCTTTCCTAGAGCCGACGGTGATCCATCAGCTGGTTTTCCCACTGGCTTCCTCAACGCCTGCACAACGTTCTTGTCTTTTGTTTTGTGAGCTACTTTAGCCTTGTCCTTTTCCCTGGAGCCACTACCTTGTTGCATGCTTGCATCCTTCTTAGTTGTCTGGTTCTCTGCATGGGCCTCCTATTTGTCCTAATTCTCTACATCACCATCCCACCTTCCGTTCTGAATCTGATCTTAAGGCCCACCAACGTCCAGGCCATCTGGGGTGACCTGGGATGCTGGCGGCGCCAGAGGTGGTGCAGCGCAGCCGTCGGGCCTGTACCGTAGCACGGTACAGGGCCAAAGCCCGGTGGGGCATCCATGCTGGACTCCCTAAAGTTCTGACCGTCGTTGGTTGCGTGAGCATCAGCAGGCGAGTGAGGAGGGGTATTGTTGGGGGCGCCCCCCTCATCAATCGCAATAGGACCTGGGTCCAGAGTAGGAGTAGGAGGGGGTTTGTTGGTGTTGGACCCCTCCTCCTCCAGCCCAAGTTTTGGATATGGCGTCTCCTCCGTCGTGCTTTTTCAAGGTCCGAGCTTGATGCCACTTACAGCTGCAATCGGCGCCTGTACAGCCGGGTCCATCAACACATCCTCAGGTATGTCCATGCTTGTACCTGCTGCATGCCTCTCCGGAGCTGCTCTTATGCCACATCCGACCTCCGAGTCGAAGTGCAGGAAGCGACTGGCACTGCCAGTGCCAAGGGTGACATAGCTATTCCTACCACTACTGTGCTTGAATGGAGACGTGCACCATGTTGTCGAGAAGCTCATCTTTTGGAGGTCTACGGGTAGCTTACAATCATGCTGACTATGACCAAGGAAACCACAGTAGCTATAGAAGCGAGGGACTCTCTCATATTTGGCCTCTAGGAAGAATACTTCATTTTCAGCAAAATCATGGGACTCTAAAGTGCTGCAGAGAGGTTCATCAACGTCATGGTTAATGAGGATTCTGAGGTAGTAGCTCCAGATATTACCTTCCCTATCCATGTGCACCTCGAGCACTTCACCAAGCCTGTTGCCGATCTCGCGGGCCACCGCTTCAGAGAGCATGATCGGGGGCGCATCACAAATGCGAACCCAAATCGACATGTGCGCGATCTCCACATCGCCTGGCCTAGCGCTCCCGTCCACTGCGGTCACCAAGAAGGCGTCTCCACGGTGTGTCCACTGCCCGTTCCTGAGGATGAACCCGAGGTCTCCTTCGTGCTTGAACTCGAGGAGAAAGCGGTTATTCTTCATAGGCAAGTGGATGACTCGCCCCCTCAGACCCCACTTGCTTTTGAGCTCCTTGAACAGTCCTCCGATGTTGAACAACTGTACCAAGAAGAATAGCCCAACAGCTATCCATCTTGTTCGCATGGCCGCCCTCTCCTTAGCCAGGTTCAGGTGCACCACATTTGGTACCTTCTTCTTCAGGGCAACAGGGAAGGCAGGAGTGACAGCGGCTCTACCCGCCGTCATGGAGCCTTGCGGCGCCGCTCCTCCATGACCCGCATGGGTGCGGTGCGGGTCACCACTCCCCCATGAGGATCCAACATCGTACGATCCCAATGGACACACATAAGGATATTATTCATTTAACGCAGTTCTTTTTTGCACACAAAACACTAAATGGTAGCATAAATGTGCTACTCCCCCAGGAGTCGCTGGGTTTCGTCAAAGAGAAAGGGTAATGTAGATAATAGCAAGGCTTTCCCTCAGTTATGAACCAACGTTTAATTGAACCAGTAGGAGTCAACACGCTGCTTAGATAAGTAGCACCTACACACAAACAACATAAAATAGTTGCACGCAACATGAAAAGGGGGTTGTCAAGCCCCTTGTCCTGCTAGTTACAAGGTTAAAAGAAAATAGATAGATAATAGTGGTATAGGGAAAATGACAAATATCAAAGAGGCAATTTTGTGGAAGAAAGTATTAATGTAGAATATACCCGGGGACCATAGGTTACTAGTGGTAACTCTCTCAGAAGCAGCAAATGGCATGGTAACAAATTACAGTTGGTCAATTGACAAGAATAGGAATCTGTATGACTATGATCATTCATGGCATAATCTCATATACACATTACGTCTGCGATAAGTAGACATTTAAACTTACTTACATCTAATACTAATACTGCACCCCAAGAACGCTATCGGGCATGCATCTCAAGATACTAAGATACAAGAAACAGAGTATTCCAATAAGCAAGATGACATAATGTAGACAGAAAAAAATCTAGCAATAAGATTAAACCCCGTCGTTTTATCCTTAGTGACAACAATACAATACGTGTCTTGGCCCTTTTGTCACTTGGTTACATCACCCCAAGATTCAATCCACTAGTATGCACCACTCCCTCTAAAGAACTACTCATCAATCATGGCCAGAGAAGACAAATAGATCGGAAATCATACATAGCTATTTAATTAGGCAGCAAAGAAATTTCAAAAGATTCAATGATATTCAATGAGCAGTCTGATCATAAACTCACAGTTCATCATTTCCAACAAACAAACCAAAGAAATTGCATCAGATTGATTCCAATCACACAAGGAGGAAGAAGAACATGGTATTGAAGGAACGAAAGAGAAAGAGCACCATCTAACTATTACTATGGACATGTAGGTCTTAAAGGAACTACTCACACATGGTCATGGAGGTAGCAAGGTTTATGAAGAAGTCTCTGACAATGTCTTCCCCCTCTGACATGGCTCTAGAACAAACATCCAGATGGGATCCGTTCAGAACGTGGACTTACGGCGCCTTATTTATAGGGAATTGTGGCGGTGGAATCAGGTTAAGGCGCTTCACCCCCCTTGGCCAGGCCACATGTCCTTGTGGTTGGCTGGTGGCCCCTCTCGACGACTCCCGAAGTTTCGAGTGTTTCTTGTTGTCCAAAAAAATCATGTTAACTCGGAAACGTATTTTTACCTCCATAGATATTGATTTCCAACAAAACAAAAAACAAGTAGAAAATAGGAATTGGCACTGAGCATGAATCAATAAAAATTATAGATACATTTAAGAAGTATCAAATGCCAGTCTAATTGCAAGAACTAGGCAACGAAGTTCTGGTACGGAATCTAAAATAGCTTATATGTATTTTTGTTGGTCTTTTTGCCTTCAAGAAAGATAATAAGATTCCACAAAAGGTTCTACATTTGCTTCAAAAGTTGCAAATGATGCTTACACTTCGTAAACAATAAAAGAAGGAAAACCTGACAAGAAATCATCGAGTTGTCTAGTGCAAAACGGGATGGACAAAATCGCCTGAGCATCAGTGGGCAGGAAAACCTGAGAGATCCTCGCTCGATCCCTTTTCATGGACATCTTAGTTTTTAATTCTAAATAGTTCACAAACTTGAAAAAAAAATCGTGGATATGACAAAAAGTTCGTGAGTTCAAGAAAAAATTTCATGGGTATGACAAAAAGATCATGAATTTGAAAGTACATGGATCTAAAGAACGTTCATGGATTTGAAAAGGTTTTGGTATTTCAAAAATGTTTATGAATTTGAAAAAGGTCATCGATTTGAATTTTTTTTATAAATATGACAAAATGTTCATGGATTTCAAATAATTCACTATTTTGAAATAATTCATGGATATTAAAATAAAAGTTCACGAATTTTAAGAAATATAGATTTTTTAAGAAAAGAAAACTAAAAAAGAGAAAAAGGAAGGAAAACGGAAAGAAAAAATAGGAAAAAAATAGGCTAGGAACCATCTAGAAGTTTCCAAAAATCGAGTTGTACTAACGACTTGTGAACCTAGCGCGCGCAGGGAACATATAGACAAACAGGTATGAACAAAAGGAAAAATAAAAATAAACGGGTCGAGCCCAGCACGGAGGGGGCTTGTGCGCCGTGCTGCAGAAACAGTAGCAAACAGCGTCAGGACAAGCGCTAAGGGCGTGTTTGTTAGGTTGTATTTCACCCAACCAAGCTCTAGCCTGCACCAAAATCTTGACCCGCATGAACCTCGAAGCAAATTTGGGCCTCACTGAGAGGAAACACTTGAATTGACTGTTTCTTTTTAGCCAGGCAAGAGCGAGCGAGCGCAAGCAAGCCAATGCACAGGTGGCTCTGACAATACAAACATGTAGTGGGCTATAGCATGTAGGTTTGCACCTGTTACATTCTACTCTCACTTCCCTTAATCTTCCTCACCTAACACTTTCTAATCTACACAACGGTGTTCCAATTCAATATAAGCTGTACATGAAACATATAGACATTGACATTGTAATTCCATTCAGGCAATTGTTCCCAGTTATTTTGTAATGTCTCCATTTTTTTAGTATCACCTATACATTTTCATACACAAGTCTTGTCTTTTTTTTTTCCTCAAAAAAAGAAGTCTTGTCTTTTTTATTTATAACAGGTCATTCTTGTTGCTCATCCCTGGAAGTGCCAATTACTCAATGTTGTGATTTCAAGTTTGAGTTCAGGCACAATCACATCAACTCCTCAACAGGCCAAGGGGAGAATTTTTTAACATGATAGTCAGTGGACCTCCACAATATATAGATGACGAGAATAACTTCTGATTCAGACACAATAACCACACCTCCTCAACAAGCCAAGGGGACCTTTTCTGAACAAGTTAGTCCATGGGACCTCCATAGTATGTAGACGAGGAGAATTAGTTTACATTTTCCAAGCTCGTTGAGATGATCCTTACTTTGACATGAGAGGTGTTAGGATAAGTGGTGCAATCGCGATGCAATCAGTGAAGTGCCAAAGGAAAAATTGTAGTTACTCAACCCGTTGCTCAGAAGTTCATAATTTGTAACTCGCATGTTCTCCTTATTGTCTTCCCTGCCTCTTGGATCTGTTAGTTTATTTCTTGTAAGAGCATACAACGTTGTACCTCGTCGAATGATTCCATGCCCAAAAGGATGATATACATATGTGATGCCATTTTGTTTTGTTTTTTAAATGATAGAAACCAAATCCTTTAGACCAGAAGAATCGTGCGCTCTATTACTGGATCGTCACAATAATTAATGTCCATCTCCCATTGCGATGCCCTAGATGTTTTTCCCGATAACAATAGAGGGCTATCTCTTGTTGCCATGTCATCTATAAACAGCTCATAGCCATCACATATAGTAGCTAGATGTAAATAGAATCTATTTCATTGATAGATGGCCCAGCTCACTCTTTCATCAAGTTTCTTGAAGCTTGTGTTGCACCTGGATCTTAATCTACAATCTGCTTCTCTCTCTCTCCTCCAACTTTGCATCAATATAATATTTAAATCCTTATAGTTTTCTTACACCACCTTTTTCTATTTTCTCTAAAAGTTTTGACGAGCATTTATTAGTATCAGATTTGTTTACAACACATGGAGGAGAAGAATGATGGCATATAATGAGCTTTGATCCCAACATCTCAACAGTTTATTTTCGAGGACGAGTCTAAAGATTACTCCCTCCGTCCTCAAATAAATGGACATGCAGAAATTTTAAGACATGTTATGGAGTGAAGTAGAAAATGGTTTGGGAAGATCCAAGTCACTATCTCCCTCTTCTTCAGTTGCCCCACCTCCAATAAGCTAAGTACATGTACAAAGTGAGGATACCATGTGTTGAATATTATTGAGCCTGGTTCTCGTGTGATGAGAGAGAAGCATTTTTTATCTTACTTTAAAGTATATTCGGAAGGTAAAAATAGTGTACACTTTTTTTTGGTAAATTTCGAATGCTAAGCGTCCACTTATTTGAGGATAGAGGGAGTACTAAGTTATCATGTAGAGGCATGTGATTAATTTATTATTATTATTATTTAGAAAAGGAGGAAGACCCCGGCCTCTGCATCTGGGCGATGCATGCGGCCACTTTATTAATTATTCTCACAAGACCTTACAAAGTCATACAACAGTAAGACTAAAGCCACCGTCTAAGCAACAACTGTCAGTACTCCTATCCTGTTGATGAAGGGGCGCTGAGCCTGGGCCTAATACCAAACAGACATCGCAGCCAGACCTAAACATCTAAGACCTGAGGTCCCAACCAAGACACCTGCCGGGTATGGGGCACCTACCAGTGTGGCGCACTCCTCAACCAGGACGCCTGCCGGGTATGAAGCCGCCGCAGCCACCTGCCACCAATCCATCTTCAGAGATGTACTGTTGCATCTACCATGCCAGGTCTCTCTGCCATCGATGCCACCATGACGCCAGACAGCGTCGTCCTCCTGCGCGAGTCCATCCTCGCACGTCGAACTCTGAATCTGCACTGCACCACGCCGTCGAGACCCGTCGCCATCAATGTGTAGGATGAAGCACCGATCCACCAAAGATGCCGTCCGCTGGTCCCGCGAAGCCGAGTGCACCTCCAAGAATGTTGCCCCCAAGGGGGTAAAGACACATGCTTGCCGCCAACATCCGATCAGCTGATCTAGGGTTTCCCCCGGAGGTATTGACTGGAGTTGGGAGTTTCACCTCGATGATGCCTTCATCAAGAAAACGATGATAAGGGCATCGTCGTCACCGGCTCCGGCCATCGACCGAAAACCAGGTTTTCACCCGGATCTGTCCCAAGAAATCCACCGGATAACATGTGCACTGTCTCGACGGCCTTCAAAGCCCCAGATCCAGCCGCCTAGATCCGGCGACCAGCTGCCACAACAGTGCCACCGTAGGAGCCCTGGCACACCGGCCACAACCTGAGTGTGCCACCACTGGAGCCTAGGAGGAGGGCTCCCATCCTGCCTCGCCAACCCGCGAGAGCCGCCGAGATGGATCCCGCGCGCTCGTCACCGTTTCTGATCCGAACCAATCCATAGCAGATCGCCATCACAGATCCGCCTTGGATAGGGACACCACGCCAAGCCGCCGCGGCAAACCCTAGCTTCACCACCCGCCACCCTCTAGGGTCGCCGCCCCGGGATCCAAACAGATCATCACCGCTGCAACCGGCCATGTTCCGCCGCCGCCGGCCACTGGAACCTACGCCTCCATGACCAAGCACGCCCACCGAGCAGCTGGCACCACCAGATCTTCCACGAAGCCCGCCGCTCCGCCGCGTCCTCCCATCACCACGCCGCCAAGGCGCCGTCGGCGGCCTCAGATCGGTCGTGCTGCCGCGACAACGACTCGGATCGGGGAGGAGGGCCCCTGCGCCCCGGGTGACCCGCCTCACCCAAAGGAACGCGGGAGGGAAGGGAGCCTCCGCCGTCGTCGTCAGCCGCCCGGGACTTTGCCCGGCGGCCTCCTCCAACGGCGGCGGATGGGAGGGGAGGGACGGTTTGGGAGCCCGGCGGTGGTGGGGGTAGGGTTCCGCCTGAGCCGCCCTAGCGGGGGGCGACACGGGGGTCTAAAAATACTCTTTGTATTGGCATCAGAAGACAAAAATACTCTTTGTATTAATTTGGGAGGGTACGGTGTACAAAGCCAACTCACTCCCACTGTCTCTTCCGTGCATATCTTAATTTGGGAGTGTACATTTTTTATTTACTCGCCCTCCTTTGCCCTCCTTATTTATGCATGTGTCTTCCTTTGTGTCGTGATCCATACCTCCACACCCAAGCAAGAAACTACCTTGTCATGGTGGATGTGAGTTGTAGCTTCTGACCAACGTGGTTGTATATGATTCAGTGACAAACACTTCTGACGCTCGTCCTACTAACTTCTAACCGAAATACATGACTGATCTACCACCAGTGAAGGGATAAGGGTTATTTTTCCTACCTGACTGCACAGAGCTTTAGTTAAGCATGAGAGGTATTGGGAGAAGTAAATATGCGACGACTTCGTTTGCTGGGATAATGAATCAGCAATTTGGTTCGTGCATTTGGGTACCACGCGCCAGCATCTGACGTTCGCTCGCTACTGCACATGGATGAATCAGTGTAGCCTGTGTAGGTCATCAATGACCTTTTGAAAATACACCTCCTGGCAGCACAGATGAAGAGCTTGGTGCGCGTAAACGGCATCTGGTGTAATCGGGTGGAGCCTATGTACTATTGCGCCTGCGGGGTGGAGTCCAGTTGCTTGTAAGTCGTGCCTTGTATCTAGCAGAGAGTAAACCTGGAAGAAATGGAAGAATGTGTTCTCCTCTCCAGCCTCCCTCACGTTTTCTCCAACAAGTTCGCTCGGTTGTATCCTCCACACGTCCAGCGATAGCCAGCAGCAATAATGAGATTTGTTGCCAACACCGTAACATCTTACGTTCCAGGATGAGTCTAAACATTACTCAGTTAACATGTAAGTTGTACAATGTATCCAATTAATATGTACTACTTTCCTTTGTGGGGTAAAAAAAAAGCTTACATTACTAATCCGGGTGTATTTTATCGCCGCTCGACGTACGGTACTCTAAGCAAAGTGACGTCGTAAAAGCGCACGCTAAAAAACAATCCCTCAGCTTACTACGGCGTACGCCATGACACTGGCAACCGGCGGCCAACAACCTCCGCGGCACTCTCCCGACTATAAATTCCCAATTTCCCCCCACGGTCTCAAACAGCCTCCCCCCACCAGCCGACGCCTCCATTCAGAAAATCTAGATGTCTCGACCTCCACCACCGAAGCAATGCCGCGTCACGACAATGAGGCCGGCAGCACCAGCTAGCCCTCACACAACTTGTCTGTCACAAAGGCCGGGGAGTTTGAGCCGTTCACCGTTACGGCGCTTATGGGTATGCGGCTGCTTTCGATGGCGGCAATCCCTCCCGTCATAATGACCGCCCTGCAACAGGTGATCGCCGCATTCCGAGTGCGCATGGAACTGGAGTCTGGAGACGTGGTTGCTGCCGCAGTATGCCATCCGCAGCCCGCATTCACCGGACATCCTCGCCGAGCTGCGGCAGGACTCTCTCAACAGGTACAATGACACTTCCTGCGTTCCACTACAACCGTGGGCACACGTGCTGAGTTGGGCGCAACCTCGGGGATTACTAAGAGAAAACCTTCAAATTTATGAAGATCCCAAAAACCCACAACTAAGATCAGTGAGTAGCATTGATTCACGGGTTACTGCGTCTCGACGGCGAATTTGACAAGTCAGGCATGCATGACATGGCTGATGTGGTGAGGACAGGTCTGAATCAATACTTGACCAGAGGTGGACGTGAGTCACACCTGTCAGTGGCAATGCGGCATGGGCATCCGTCCCGGCCGGACCAGGCTATGGTGCGCGCTTTGGAATCGTCCCGAGTCCTGACCTCAGTCCAAGCCACGCGCAGCGCCCGTCCTCGAGTGCGCCGGGGATGCCACAAGTGAGCGAGGCACCAAGGATGTCGTGCAGGCGAGCACCAGTGTGTGCGGGTTGCTCCATGGCATCCGTCTGAGGAGTTGTCTGTTGGAATCAACCACGCCTAGGTGGACCAGTCCGGCACGGACTTGGTACAATCATCCGAGTCGTATTTAGAGTAGGCTAGCTTAGCTTCTTTATATATTGTTGTACCCCGCGTTGTAAAGATCAATCAATACAAAGCAAAGGCACGCACGAGCCTTTTGGCCAACTCTCGCGTCCTTGTCTCGTTCGTCTACGTGGGTTCTTGAAGTATTCTGTACGCTGCCGTTCCAGTGAGCCGCCGCTAGCTTAAAGCTAATTAGCTAGCTTGGCGTACGGGAGTGTCTGCAGGAATCGATCCAGTAACTTTGGTTCAGTTTCGTACGTGCGCGTACCGTCGGAAAGAACTCGTCGGCTGATCGCGGCAAGTCGAGGCTTCGTCAACAATTGGTATCAGAGCAAGGTTGATCTTCTAGTAACGGAGGATCATGTCGGACGACGAGAAGACTAAGCAGCTGGCGGAGTACTCCGGTGCGGCTAAAGTATTTGCTGCTCCGGCGAGTTCGTCGTACCCACGATTTGATCGCGAGAACTTTGGGTTCTGGAAGGCCCTCATGAAGTGTGGTCTCCGCGCCAACGAGCTATGGGACGCGGTCGACCTAGGAGGTAACACGTTCAAGAAGGAGGGAGCCGAGCACCGGAAGGATCGGCAGGCGGCGTTAGCGATTTACTCGGTGATGCCGATGGATGTCCTCCAACACCTGATCACCAAATAAACGGCGAAGGAAGCGTGGGATACCTTGAAGCTCATGTTCGAGGGACACACCCACGTCAAGCAAGCCAATCTCCAAACTCTCCTAAGGAACTATGAGACTTTGGTCATGGGCGACAATGAGTCCGTGGATGCGTTCGCTTCACGGGTGGCTACTCTCGTCAATCGGATCCGTGCGCTTGGTGAAAACCTCACGGAGACCTTGGTTGTCCGGCGGTTCTTGCGCGCAGCCCCTCCCTGGTACCTGCAAATTGTCACGGCGATCGAGCAGTGCGTCGATCTCGAGACTCTCTCCATTGACGATCTCGTCGGACGCTACAAGGCTCACGACGAGCGTATGCGGTACAATCTCGGGGATGGGAGGAATGATGAGAATGTCATGCTCAGGCAGGCTCAATGGTTGGCGGTGGACTCAAGGAGAGGTGGCGAGGGCTCTAGCAGCAACACTCGCCAAGATCGTGCGCCAAAAGAACAAAGTAAGAAGAACGCCAGTGACGGCGCTCCGAAGAAGAAGAAGTTCGACAAGCGCAAGATCAAGTGTCACAATTGTGGCATCATGGGGCACTTCAAGTCGGAGTGCAAGAAACCACCGAAGGAGAAAGCTCTCATGGCCAAAGGAGGCGATGATGGAGACATGATGCTCATGGTCGAAGTATGTGAGCTAATGGATGAGGATAGTCCAGCTCCAAAGGCGCCGGCTACAGAGGTTGTCACGCTCATAGAGGAGGCAGTTTATCTTCACGATAAGAAGAGGATGAACATGTCGAGGCACGTGTGGTACCTCGACACGGGCGCTAGCAACCACATGACCGGCGACAAGGACCAGTTTTCTGAGCTCAGTGTTTCGATGGGAGGCACGGTTTGGTTCGGTGACGGACGGACCGTTGACATCGCAGGGCAAGGTACTGTCCTGTTTGAGTTGAAGAATGGCGGTCACAAGGTACTCACAGATGTGTACTATATTCCCAAGCTAAAGAGTAGCATCATAAGTCTTGGCCAGCTCGAGGAGCGTGGTTGCAAGATTGTGCTCGAAGATGGCTTTCTATGGGGGTATGTGAAGGAAATATGCCCTAGAGGCAATAATAAAATTATTATTTATTTCCTCATATCATGATAAATGTTTATTATTCATGCTAGAATTGTATTAACCGGAAACATAATACATGTGTGAATACATAGACAAACATATAGTCACTAGTATGCCTCTACTTGACTAGCTCATTAATCAAAGATGGTTATGTTTCCTAACCATAGACATGTGTTGTCATTTGATTAATGGGATCACATCATTAGGAGAATGATGTGATTGACATGACCCATTCCGTTAGCCTAGCACTTGCTCGTTTAGTATATTGCTATTGCTTTCTTCATGACTTATACATGTTCCTGTAACTATGAGATTATGCAACTCCCGTTTACCGGAGGAACACTTTGGGTACTACCAAACGTCACAACGTAACTGGGTGATTATAAAGGAGTACTACAGGTGTCTCCGAAGGTACATGTTGAGTTGGCGTATTTCGAGATTAGGTTTTGTCACTCCGATTGTCGGAGAGGTATCTCTGGGCCCTCTCGGTAATGCACATCACTATAAGCCTTGCAAGCAATGTAACCAATGAGTTGGTTACGGGATGATGCATTACGTAACGAGTAAAGAGACTTGCCGGTAACGAGATTGAACTAGGTATTGGACACCGACGATCAAATCTCGGGCAAGTAACATACCGATGACAAAGGGAACAACGTATGTTGTTATGCGGTTTGACCGATAAAGATCTTCGTAGAATATGTAGGAACCAATATGGGCATCCAGGTTCCTCTATTGGTTATTGACCGAGAATGGTTCTAGGTCATGTCTACATAGTTCTCGAACCCGTAGGGTCCGCACGCTTAACGTTACGATGACAGTTTTATTATGAGTTTTTAAGTTTTGATGTACCGAAGTTTGTTCGGAGTCCTGGATGTGATCACGGACATGACGAGGAGTCTCGAAATGGTCGAGACATAAAGATTGATATATTGGACGACTATATTCGGACACCAGAAGTGTTCCGGGGGTTTTCGGAG
>NC_041393.1:633569115-633581028 GCF_002162155.2 Triticum dicoccoides
AGAGATAATGGGCCACATGGGCCTTAGTGGAAAGAGAGAGGGGCGGCCAGGGTGGGCCGCGCGCCCCCTCTCCCTCTGGTCCGAATTGGACTAGGAGGGGGGGGGCGGCGCCCCCCTCTTTCCTTCCCCCTCTCCCCCTTCCTTTCCCCTCCTAGTAGGAGTAAGAAAGGGGGAGTCCTACTCCTACTAGGAGGAGGACTCCTCCTCCTGGCGCGCCCTCTAGGGCCGACCGGCCTCCTCCCCTTGCTCCTTTATATACGGGGGCAGGGGGGCACCCTAGAACACACAAGTTGATCTACGGATCGTTCCTTAGCCGTGTGCGATGCCCCCCTCCACCATATTCCACCTCGGTCATATTGTCGCGGAGTTTAGGCGAAGCCCTGCGCCGGTAGAACATCGTTGTCGTCACCACGCCGTCGTGCTGACGGAACTCATCCCCGACGCTTTGCTGGATCGGAGCCCGGGGATCGTCATCGAGCTGAACGTATGCTGAACTCGGAGGTGCCGTACGTTCGGTACTTGGATCGGTCGGATCGTGAAGACGTACAACTACATCAACTGCGTTGTCATAACGCTTCCGCTTACGGTCTACGAGGGTACGTGGACAACACTCTCCCCTCTCGTTGCTATGCCATCACCATGATCTTGCGTGTGCGTAGGAATTTTTTTGAAATTACTACGTTCCCCAACAGTATGATCGTCAGAGGATGTTGATTATGAAGGTGGAGAGGTCACCAAACAGGATCTACGTCCCCAACTTGGATCGTGTGGATCCGGTATGTCTCCTGTCGAGCATGGACGACTCGGCATGGAAGTGGCACGCGCGCTATGGTCATCTAAATTTCCAGACTCTTCGGCAACTTGGACAAAAGGAGATGGTACGTGGTCTACCATGCATCAATCATGTCGACCAAGTGTGCGACGGTTGTCTCATTGGGAAACAAAGGCGAGCCCCGTTCCCAAGAGAGGAAAACTTTAGAGCGAGTAAAGCTCTTGAGTTGGTCCACGGAGACTTGTGCGGACCGATTACACCGCCCACCCCTGCCGGAAACAGATACTTCTTGCTTGTTGTCGACGACTTCAGCAGATTCATGTGGATCGTGTTGTTGAAGACAAAGGACCAAGCTTTGCAAGCCTTCAGGATAAAGATGGCGACTGAAGTAGAATCTGAAGCCAAGCTGAAGGCCCTCCATACCGATGGGGGGGGGGTGAATTCAAGTCTCGTGCATTCACGGAATTTTGCGAAGCTCAAGGGATCAAGAGGTATCTTACGGCACCATATTCGCTGCAGCAAAACGGTGTTGTGGAACGGAGGAATCAAACCGTCGTGGCGATGGCACGAAGCATGTTGAAGAGTAAAGGCATGCCGGGCAAATTTTGGGGTGAGGCGGTCAATACGGCCGTTTATTTGCTGAACCGGGCTCCAACCAAGAGTGTGGTTGGGATGACACCGTACGAAGCATGGTACGGACACAAGCCCACGGTTGATCATCTTCGCACTTTCGGGTGCGTGGCGCATGTGAAAACGGTGGCGGGGCATACTAGCAAATTGGCGGATCGGAGTACTTCAATGGTGTTGGTTGGCTATGAAAAAGGTACGAAGGCATACCGTGCGTGCAACCCCTCCACCAACAAGGTGGTTGTGACGCGCGACGTGGTCTTCGAAGAAGAAAGGTCATGAAATTGGAACTCCACTGAGCCGGTATACCCGTCTTCCAATGAAATTTTCAACGTTGTTTGTGATGATTACCAGCATGCAGACATTGGTGATCAACAAAAGACTTCGAGCATCGCGAGCGGCGCGGCAGAAAACGATGGCGCGAGGCACGCGCCAGAAGCAGTGGCGGCCGACGCGCACGAAGCTGCGTACGGCACGCCAGGCAGCAACGCACGCAGCGCCCCTGGTAGCGCTCGCTCAGCTGGCCAAAAGAACGTGTCAGAGGGGAGCGGCCCATCCAGTGGCCCAACAGATGGACTCGAGCCAGAGTCCAGAGAAGTCAGCCCAGGACGTAGCCCTCACGTTGCGTCAGGAGGGCCAGAAGGCCACGTGCATGGGATTGTTGGTTCTCCTGTACATACACCAATCTCACGTGGTTCACCTGGTGGATGTGTAGCCAGCCCAAGGGTGTTCCAATCGTCTGAAAACGGAAGTGTGGCAACTTCAGATGATGATTCCTCGTCTTCGACTGTACAGGAGACAAGGGAACGTCCGCCGACACCCGTACGTCTTCGACCAGTGGTGGATTTATATCCAAAGGAAGTGCCTCCAAAAGTAAATCCTGTGAAAATTAAAGGAAGAGGACGGCGGTGTCTGCTTAACGTTGAGGAACCGACGAAATTTGAAGATGCAAACACGGAGGAGCATTGGCGTCGTGCTATGGACGAGGAGTTGGGATCGATCCAAGACAACAAAACATGGGAGCTCGTGGATCCACCCAACGACCATAAAATCATAGGGCTCAAGTGGGTGTACAAAGTCAAGAAAGATGCCGAAGGAAACTTGGTGAAGCATAAGGCAAGGCTCGTAGCCAAAGGATACGTGCAGCAAAGTGTAGACTTCGAGGAAGTGTTCACTCCCGTCACAAGGATGGAATCGGTGACGCTAGTTATAGCTCTCGCGATTCAACAATCTTGGAGGCTACATCACATGGATGTAAAATCCGCTTTTTTGAACGGGGAGTTGAAAGAAGAAGTATATGTGAAGCAACCACCGGGTTACATCAAAAGGGGAAAGGAACACAAGATGTTGAAACTACACAAGGCATTGTACGGGCTATGCCAAGCTCCTCGGGCGTGGAACATCAAGCTTGATCATACACTAGTTTCTCTTGATTTTAAGAAAAGTCCACTAGAGCATGCTATGTGCAAGCGAGGTAAAGGCAAGAATCGTCTTCTAATGGGCATCTATGTCGATCCAGTAACTTTGGTTCAGCTTCTTACGTGCGCGTACCGTCGGAAAGAACTCGTCGGCTGATCGCCGCAAGTCGAGGCTTCGCCAACATTGTCCCGCTGAATGCTGCCGGTGCATGAGCAGTATGGCGCACGCCTACTTCGATGCTCCAGCCCACCTCTCAAATTCCATCTTGACGTGCTCCCGGTGATCAACGAGCGCCTCGTATAGCGCGAAGAAAGCTGAGCGACACTGCGCCGAACGGGCTGAGGAAGGCGTCCAATAGGTCACACTTGAATGCATAGCTTCTTGCTTCTGTGTTTGCAACGAGGAAACAATCCGGCCCTCTGCTGTGGCTCAACTTCCACACTCCCAAACCTCCAGCAGGTCGATGGTGGGCGCTCAACTCGTTTGTGTACCTCTTGATTCCTCATTGCTTCGTTTGTGTGCTTGTAATTAACTCTAGTAGTAATAGACATGGTAAATCCTCGTGTCTAGCAACTTCAATACATAAGGCCACACTTACCGTCAAAACCGGCCACACTTACTGGAAAAACCTTTATAGAGAAACACACAAATATGACACTAGTATGTGGGACATGTTTTCTTTTTGCCGGGACATGTATATGCTCTTAGGAAATGTCTGGTTTGGACGCAGAAATATATGTACGGATCAAATGGTCTGAACACTTCTAGGCCTCCAACAAGTCCACTCAAATTGGATCGGACTGGTTCGGACGTTGTACCCCGGAAAAAGTTCGCAAGCTAGCCCACGCCCCTCTTCCCTGTCCCAAAACCTTACGCATCACGTTTTATCCTTCTTCATATACTTCCATTGTTGCTGTTCTCTACCATCACCATGGTCCTTTCAAAGATCACATGGTACAAGATGTTGACGCCGGAGCACCGCCCCATGGATGCCCTGTGCCAGATTGAGACTGTGGCTGGCCAACCTCCGAGCTCTCCAGAGCCATGCTCGGAGGAGGATATCTTATATCTTATCTTATGTTTACTAATCGGAAGCACCAACAGAGGCTCCACATTAATTTTCAGAAAATACACATATTGTCCATCGGATCTCGGTATTAACTATTGACAGCCATTCAATGAACTATCACAGAGTCCTTGCCTTTTGTCCCACTCCCACCATACGCCTCTTTTACAAAAAAAAAACATGGGCAACCGCAAGAAACAGTCTTGCCTCCTCCCCATCGTCCTCATCCCCCGCGCCTCCCCAAACTTCCACGATCAGCCTCTTCCCAATTCCCTTCTCTCCAACCAGGCTGCAATCCATGAATTTTGCAGGTAAGATTGGATCTGGAACAGTCATCCTCTTGATCTTCTCCAGTTGATGATAGTAGTTGCTACCTCCCTTTGGCCAGGATCCTCCCCATCGTCCTCTTCACATATCCCCCGGAATTCCAAAACACCCACGCTACAAACGCCTCCATCAGGTTCCCTTCTCTCCAACCGATCTGCCTCAACTACGCTGCAATACATGTTTTTTTTTGCGGGTAAGATTGAATCAGAAATCATCATCCTCTTGATAATTTTGCTACATGTACCCCTATGTTTGTAACATCAGATCGACCAGAAAAAAGCAAAAAAGTTTCAAAGACTGGACTTGAGCATTTTGGCCAACCCGACGAGTCTGCATATTGTGTTCGACGGATCAAATCGATTAAAGCTAGCTTGTTACGTACGTGTACTACTCCCAGCAATCGATCTAGCTGGTTGCCTGCTTGTTAACTACTTTCTCTGTTTCAAAATAAGCATTTCAACTTTAGTACAAAGTAAAGACACTTATTTTGGGACAAAGTGTATATATTGTACGTGTGCATCTCCATGAAAGTGGATGGAAGCAATCGGCTGTATCTTGAGCGTGTGCAGTCCGTCGGAAAGAAGTCATCTGCGTCGTCAATAGTCAGGACTTCTGCTAACAGAGAATGAGATGGAGGAGGAGGGCGATCCCATGGCCGGCGCGCTCGCAGTACAAATTATACGGTTAATCTACATTGGCAGTGACAGACAAAAATGCCATTCTAAATTATTTGGGAAGGTACGATGCACTGAAGCAAACTCACTTGTGCTCTCTCTTTTATGCTACTCACAACTCATAAGCCCTTACGCCAGGGCGTACTCTCGGAAAAAAACAACTCACAAGCCTTCTTTAATGACTAACCTTGATTTCCCCGCCTTATATATGGAAGAGTCTTCCTCTGCTCTCATGTCCAACACGCGAAGCAAGAAACTACCTTGCCGTGGTCCATTTGTGAGTATGAACTACAATGGTATGATTCAGAGAGAAACAGTTCAGTCGCTCATTCAACCGATCCAGCCTAGTATTGTTAACCAAAATACATAACCAGATGATTGCAGACATGGGGAAGAGTGTTAATTTTCAGTTTTCACTTGCTCATGGTGAAGAGCTTTAGTTGGGCCTGGGAGGTATCGGGTCATGTCAGGTAGCAGCCCCTGAACGAGAAGGAGACACACCAAGGTGGAGCCCATACTAAAGCCTTCATCCTCAAGCTCAAACCGGAGCATGGGTCATTGTTGACGCCGCATGCGGCGCATGGGAGTGCATTGATTTGGGATTTGGGTGCGGTCTGAACGACCAATGGAGGGGCTCAACGCAAAGCGCGGGAAGCCAACTCGACTCCTCGACAGCTGATGCCGGGTACGTGATTTGGGTTGCTACCCTGCGGAAGTGATGCAGTGGCCGCTGACGAGAAAGGGTAATGCTAGCGGAGCCGTGCTGAGTCACTGGGCCCTGCTCCCCGCCGAGCTCGGCTAGACTATTCAGAAATATGATTAAATAAGATTGTTTCGTGTAAATGTGTAATTACATCTTGATTTCTCATTGCTTCGTTTGAGTGCTTGTAATTAGCTCTAGTAATTGGCATTTGTAAATCCTCGCGTGTCTAGCAACTTCAATACATAAGGTCACACTTACCGGCAAAACCTTTATATAGAAACACACAAATATAACACTAGTATGTGGTTTTTTTTGCGCGGACATGTACGTGCTCTCAGGGATTGTTTGGATACACATCTCAAAAAAAAAGGGATTGTTTGGATACAGGGTTTGTGCAGAACCAGTTTTTGTTAAACGTAAAGTTTGTTATAACCATCTAAAACCTTGTTTGGGTTATCCAATAAAATCGTTCATAGGTATTATCTAGTTTGCTTTTTTAAGAAGAATATATTAATAACAAGTGGATACTAATTACACCCGGTTTCTGCACCAATAAGATGCCTAAGAACATCCCGGATGCACACAGTCAAAAAAGAAAATATACATAGAAAAAAAAAGACCCTACCATAGTGATCAATAGTAGCAGCACTCTAATCACCACCAAAGACAACACCTGGACTATAAAGAAGGTTCTTCAAAAACAACGCCTCCAGGAAGAAAACAATGCACAAGCGTTGTTGCTGCCCAATCAAAGAACGTAGGTTTTCACTCTGGAGAAAGACCACGTTCCCGGAACAATGCCTTCAACAAGGCCACTGCCAGCCACAACCAATAAAGACCAGACCTTGGGTTTTCACCCTGAAAATTACAACTCGGTACTCAAAGGAGCACCACCAACAATGAAGTCCTCCAATGATGTTGCCCCCACTCGCGGAGGCTACTACTACAAGTCACGTATCACCAGGCTCACGGGAACTCGTGTCCGGTCTGGACGGGAACATATCCCGCAAGCCAAGTCTAAACAACTTTCTGTGAAGCAAAGTCTTCATCACATCCAAGACCCCGCCTTCGCCACTTGCAGGTCCTCCCATCATGCCATGACATTCTCCGTATGTGTTGATCTCTTGAAAATCTTGGTGCAGACATGTGCCAAGGTGTCAATGAAAACAGAGCTTCGCGATACCCCATTGAAGCTAGTTATGCTGATGTTCTGGGTGCACACGATCGGTCCCTATCCAATCAAGATGTCCAAAGAGCATCATATATGTCGGTCCTTATTTCTCTTCAAAGGAGAAGTGCGGAACTCGCCCATGCCTAGATGAAAGAGGACTAATCACAAATAGAGCGGGGACTTCACGCGTAGACTACTAGGGCCACCGCATAAACCAAAGTACCAGACCACTGCGTGAAATCCATAGGATGCAGAGTGCAACCACCCCTAGATCAGGAGCGCGCAGCTGCCAGATCCGGCGCCTCCTAACCAGAGGCATATCCCTGCACCACTCCCGTCGACCACGATCCGCGGGTATGTGCCCATGCCTCCGAGACCTCAGATCTCGAGTACGACCATGATAATGAAGTCCCAGCATTGGCGTCGCTCTTTCAACCTGCTCTCGGCCCCGCGTCGCCATGCCCATACTGAAGATGGCCATGCCCAGCTTGGCTGCGTCCGGCAACGCCTCTGCCAACGCCCTGATCTATACTGAGTGGTGCACCTACGGTTTTTTTTTTTGAATTGTTTGGATTGCTTACCACATGTGTCACGTGGTGAGTGGTGCACCTACGTTACTATACTGCTATGTGTACATCCTACCCACATCGAAGTCATTGTTTGTGCTCGTGTATACATACTAAGAAGAGTAGGCCCGTAAGGGTTCGATTTACCTGGGTTTTTTTGAATTTTTTTTACAGCCCTTGTTAACATGACACATGTGATTGATATTTTTATTACTGGTGGACTCACTCCTTTTCTATTCTTGCGCCACGTCGATTGGTCTTGCACCACGTGGATTGGTTCTAGATCATTGCTTCTAGATTTGTCTGGCTCTGGAAAGATCATGTTAAATCTTGTGCAACCGATCACCGCTTCGCCGCTGTATTGCAACTATAAAATCTCCCCTGGAATGCGCCCCAAATCCGGCTGCGTACACGCAACCAATCCCTCCAACCTCGCCGCCCCCGTCTCTGCTTCCTCGATGGAACTCAGGCAGTGGCGCGCCATTCCTATCGCCGTCGTCACACCGCTGACCCCGAGCGGGATCCGCCATCCCCACGGCGAGGCCCCTCCTCGGCGGGCGCCCCTCCCTCGTCACCGCCAGCAACAGCCACACCGTTTCCAATGTGGCGGAGCACAGCCACACGGCCGGGGCGCTCGGACTCCGCCCGCTCTTCGGCGTACCCGCCGGCTCAACCTGCGCGGTCGGCGGCTCCGGCACGACGGCCTCCCCGCAGAGTCGTCGTCCGTGCGCTCGACCACGCAAGAGGGCTTCAACCATGTGGACCACGCGGGAGCAGGATCCGCGCTCGGACCCGTCCTCGCCGTTCTCCCGTTCGTGGCACGTGCCGACGTAGCGGACAGCCACAACGGACACCCTCGTTTCTCCCAGGAGTGCCACAACATCGCCGACGCGGCAGGGTATGACCTGGACGCTCGGGTTCGGGCTATCCCCGCTCCTCGGCACCGGCGGCTCCACCTCCGTCGCCACGGGAGGGCGACTCGACCTGGCTGATGAAGGTGGCGAGGGCCACGGCGAGGAGGACATCAATGCCGTGGGCCTCGCGGGAGCAAGATTCGCGCTCGGCCCTGTACCCGTCGAGTTCCCGTCGTCCGTGGCACAAGCTCTACTCGCGGCCAACCATAACGGACGTCGCTGTCTCTCCACGGAGTGCCACGCTGTTGCCGACGCGGTGGGGCACGGCTGCACGGCCAGGGCGCTCGGGCTCTGCCCCCTCCTCGGCACACCCGCCCACTTCCTCGTGGGCTCCATCTCGAGCGCGACTGGTCTCCGAGGCAGAGTCGTGGTCGGCGCGCTCGACATGGGAGATGGAGACGGCGAGGGCGAGGAGGACGTCACGGACGAGCTCAGGTACGTCGACTTCTTGTTCCGTCATCTCACGCGCTGTTTGTGTTGATCAAATCCTCCAATTCTCAGATTTGTGTTCGCGAGCTGCAGGTTTCAGGATGCTCATCGCCATATGTCAGGACTCAGGAGTCGAATCAAAACTGTGGTTCACTATTCACATTGTAAGCGTCGAGCCCTCTGATTGATTGCTTCCTGCCTATCTTTCTGGTCACAAAGGTTGATCTACTCTGATTGGTTGCTTATTTCTTATGTTGACTGACCTCAATGGTCGATCTGTAGACATATGCAGGGGTCTTCTATCTGCTGGTAAAAGAACTCAAAGCATGCTCGACGTGTACTATTGGAAAATCAATAGCAGTGATGCGGGAAGTCATGGGAGAAAATCTTTACAAGGAAGTGATCGTCGCGGCGCCAAAGGAGGATGAAGGCGATTTTGGCTGCATCGTCATATGTGGGAATGAAGTTCTTCACAGAGTTGCCAACTTCATGGTAGGCAACCAACCTTCTCTCACTTCTCTTCTTGTTTTGTATTGCACTGCCTAGCCATAGATGGACGAACGCTTTGGTCTACATATATGAATTAAAACACACACAAGCATCAACATCTAGGTTAAGTGCATGTTTGGATTCAGTATTAAGGTTTAGATAGATGCAAGTTATAAGCAGCAAGGTGTCTCTTCAGGAGAGATCCCTTCACATTGAAAACTTGATTCGGGCAATTCGGCGTTTGATTCTGCATTGTAGGCTAGCTGGTGCAAAATATATGACCAATATGCTTTTTTTTAATATTCTTTTACCTTTCTCTTAGTTTTGTTCCTTTCGCTTTGGTGTTTGTGCATACTGCTATCGTCTTATCAATGAAATAGCCAACACTTGCTGGATATTTCAGGAAAATAAGAAGCGCGGCATGAAGTTGTTATCACAAGTCACAAGGTCACCGCCTAGCCATTTCATATCATCATTGCGGGAAGTCAAAGAGAAGTTCATAATGATATGACATTTAGCAATTTATATGGAAATTGTTTCTGGCGCCTTCCCTATAAACTTCAACGATTTATTGCAAGATGTGAAAATGAAACCATCTTTAACGCAGTACAAGCATGTAGTTTATTTTGTTTTCAAACAGTTTGATCATATTGGATTGGATGCTCCTATTCTTTTTGTGTGTGCTTGCTCTTGGCTAATCCTTAATTGATTTTGCTGTCATGATCTGGTTTTGTATGTTAAATTTCAGATAATTGTGTTGCCACACTGATACACACGTATTTGGCACAGTTTGGGTGAGCCCTGGTCAAAACTAGGTACTATTCACAATTGTCCTCTTCTGCAAGGATTGTAGTTCTCTTTTTGATTGATACTGGCAGAGCATGGCTGCGAATATATCATATAGGATCATTACAGTTCACCTAAGAGTGGTTTTACGTGGTAGTGTCAGAAATGCTAACTTGGTTGTACAAGTCTCGATATTCTTGCTGCTATTTCAATTTTTATTAACTGATCCTATCATTTTGTATTTTTCACCAGCCAAAGCTCGCCTGATTGTGAGAATGGAACTTGTTAACAGTATATTTTGATTAATTAGCTTGGGTATTCTTGCTGTTATTTCAATTTTTATTTATGTTCACCATGTCGGTTTTCTATTGCGGTTATACTGAAGCAGAAGTTGCTTGCTTCCCTAGCTATTTACGCAAAGTACAGCGTGTTAGTGACTCAACTGCAGGGTGCAATATGTTAGGGGAGTTTGTTCCTACACGAATATAAAGTTTGTTCTGGAATTATTTGGTTCTTCGGTATCATTTTTAGTATGTATGCACAAGCCTAACCTTACTTTAAAAGAGTTATATGTACCATATTGTATTGTTCATGTGGATACGCTTGACATCTTACTAGGCCTCTCTTAGTTTAAGGGAGTACAATTATTGTGAGGGGAATCAGGTTCAAAATTGCTCCCTTGTGAGCCTATAGGCATTTCCTTTCTTTATTTCCTCCCTGATGCTTCTGTATGTAATTGTTTCTTTTTAATAAACAATCGGGGGATCACCTGGTCATGCACTCTTAAGAGGTAATTCATATATAGCTACGTTTACGTGTTTCGGTATTTGGTGTTTGCTTTGTATGACATTTTGTTGATTCCGTCTATTGATGTTGTTGCTACTACTGTTGGATACCTCTTGCCAGGATTAGTGCAGCGGACTGTGTTCTGCAAGTGTTGTTGACTCAACACCTCTTGAGTCAAGACTGGTTCAGAGAAATTGGTAACTGATTAGTTCACCCTTGATGCACTAGCTTTCTTCACAACATGCACTAGCTTTCTTCACACCATAGTCATCAACGACTGCAACTACAATGCTATGAAGACGGATGTACAAGAGCTGCTCAGCCGCACAAGAGTTGAGCAAGAACAAAAAGAAGAGCTAGAAATAGAGACATGACAAAACCTTTTTCGGTAAAAAAATAGAGACATGGCAAAAAGCAAACCTTCAGCAAGTGAAGTAAGGCAAACAAGGATCTCCAAAAAAGTTTTTCTCCAGTTTCTAAATATTTTGCCAATCCGTTAAGAGTCAAGATGTGCATCCAGCAACAACTTCAACATTGTCTACACAGGGAACAGATCACCAAGAACAAAAGCAGAAGAAATATATTCATCTCTCTACCACTACATCACAAAGACAAACCAAGCCAGAGGATCAACATCTCTTGTCTAAGAAGCGAACCAAACCTTTGCAATTCGGTATCCAGTAGCCATTATCACCACCTACCGTAGATCACATGCGTGTACCAACTAGATGTACTCTTTCTTTGTATGAACTACTTTGGACGACTTACCAAACATTGCAAAAAACCAAATAGCTTATCGGTTCACGTGGCGCGGCGTGACGCCACGCACTACACGCTAGTATGACATGCCAACTTAGCAAGAAAGTGTGTGCGTGCGCGCCATGTAGCACGTAGATGAACAGGAAAAGTATGCAGGGAGGTAACTGCGTAATTGTGTTTTCCTCCTTTTTCTCTACCCAAACAAGAAAACTGTACAACTTACTTACAGAAAAACTAACTAAAACTGGCTTTCCTACAAATCTTCCCAAAACTCCTTTTTCTAAACCTCGCATCAAATTCTGGATATCCAAACAACTGCTTAGGGAATGTCTGGTTTGGACACCAGAACTAAACAGTCTTAACATTTCTAGCCTTCCAATACGGCCACTCAAATTGGATCGGATCAGTTCGTATCCCGGCGCGGT
>NC_041393.1:633581230-633587954 GCF_002162155.2 Triticum dicoccoides
CCTCACGCATCACGTTTTATCCTCCTTCCCATACTTCCATTGTCGCCGATCTCACTGGTGTCTGCCATCACCATGCTTCTTTCAAAGATCGCATGGTACAAGATGTTGATGCGGGAGAACCGTCCCGCAGACGCCTTGTGCCAGACCAAAAACGTGGTTGGCCAACCTCCAAGCTCTCGTGAGCCAAGCCCGGGGGAGGATGTTGGAAATAACCACGATGTAAGAGACATGTCCGGTATGGGCTCGGTGCAGTCACTTAATAGGATTTGTATTAGGACTAGTTTAGCCAATATAAATAACTATGTACCCATGTACCCCTACGTTTGTATAACATCAGATCGACCAGAAAAAAGCAATAAAGTTTCAAATGCTCGACACAGAGCCTTTTGGCCAACTCGGCGGGTGTGCGTATTGTGTTTGACGAATCAAATAGATCAAAGTTAGCTTGGTACATACTCCCTCTGTCTCATAATATAAGACGTCTCTGCAAAAATGCCTTATATTATGGGATGGAGGGACTGCGTGCTACTACTCCAAAGAATCGATCGAGCTGGTTGCCTTTTTTTACTATTGTACGTGTGCATCTCTCTGGAAGTGGACAGAAGCGATTGCCTGTATCTTGTGTGTGTGCAGTCCGGCAGAAAGAACTTGACGTCCGCGTCGTCATGACTCGGGACCTGTGCTAACAAAGGATGAGGTGGAGGAGGAGGGCGATACCATAGCGCTGGCAGTACAAATCATAGGGTTAATCTACATTTGCAATGACAGGCAAAAATTCCCTTCTAAATTATTTGGGAAGTAGTGGTTACTTTCCGATTCGAAGAGTAGTGGTTACTTTCCCATGTGGGAAGGTATGATGCACCGAAGCAAACTCACTTGTGCTATCTCTGGCATGCACATCTTAATTTTATCACCCTCCAGAGTTTTGTACTACTCACAAGTCACAACTCACAAGCCCTCACGCCTAGGTGTACTCTCGAATAGAGAAAACTCACAAGCTTTGTTTAATTACTCACCTTGATTCACCCACCTTATATATGGAAGAGTCTTCCTCTCCTCTCATGTCCAACACGCGGAGCAATAGACTACCCGGTTGCATGTCCAATACGCGAAACTCAACCGACCTAGTTGCATGTCCACCCGGGACACACAACTCGCCCTGACCCATGTGTATTTTCACACTTGACCCGAAACTCAACCGACCCAGTTGCATGTCCAGCCTCGACACTCAATTTGGTCATTTTAGTTTTTCCAATTTTTTTTGATCTTTTGTCAACCGCGTGACTTTTAAAATGTTCGTCACATTTACAAAAATGCATCGTGTATTCCAAAAAGAAATCACGTTGCCCATAAAAAAATCATGTAAAAGTGTTTTTCATTTTTTTCTCCACCGTGCGACTTTTAAAATGTTCACCACGTTTAAAAAAAAAGCATTACATATTTTTATAAAATGTTCAACATGTGTTTATAAAATATTCATCAAGTATCTTAAAAAATATTTGTACATAAATATTTTTGTGTCTATGCGTTTTTTTCTCTTTGTTTGACCGTGCGAGTCTTAAATGTTCGCTAGGTTCGCGTATTTATAAAATTTTCATCATGTGTTTATACAATGTTCATCGTGTATTTTCAAAAATCATAATCACCTGGTCCATAAATATCTTCGTGTGTGTCATATTTTTCATTTTTCAACTTTGCCAAACAAACACTTGATTTATGCATGCAAGTTGCGTTCTCATGTGCTAATAGAAAATGAACAAAGCATAAAGGTGAAAGCTACAGGCAGAGAGAGGTTTACATTAGCGGGTTATTTTCTACGCGATGTGCCACTCCAGCAGAAGTGCATTATTAGGCCTACAAATACTGACGCTCACGTGCTAGAAAAAACAAGTCACCAAAGACGCACAAGTTGAATTAAGGCCCAGGCCGTGAACAGGGTGCACTAAGCGCCGATGAGAAACACACAGACAACAAAAATCGAGACAAGTTAAAAAGATCAAGACAAGCAAACAAACAACGGACAAGGGGTGGGCTTGTTTATCTGTTAATATGAGATGATGTCATACTTAGATGGGAAGTAGCATATCACATCTAGATAAGATATAGTCAGACCCGATAGATAATGTGAAATATATGAGACGATTTGTGTGCGCGCCGTGCGGATTACGTGAGCATGACAAGGTGCTGCAGCGCCCGCGGCACCGGCGGCGTGTGGACATGTACGGTGCCCTCCAGCGCCTGCACGACTTGCACCATGGTTGGGCGCTGCGCCTCCTGGTCCTGGATGCACCAGCATGCCACCTTGCACACCCGCTCCAGCTCCTCTGGCATCACGTCGCCACGAAGCCGCAGGTCAGCCACGGTGCCCACCTCCCCTTCCACGACCTTCCTGGCGGCCCAGACCGGGAAGAAGGTTGACGATCCACGCCGCACAGTCCCCGCCGCATGCCGCACCTCGCTATACCCCTCAGAGTTGCGTCGTCCGGAGATGAGCTCGAAGAGCACCATCCCAAAGCTGTATACGTCCGCCTTGGCACTGATGGGCTGCCCGGAGATCCACTCCGGCGCGAGGTACCCGATGGTGCCCCGCATGGTCGTCAGCGCGCGGCTAAAGTCCCTCCCCACCAACTTCGCCATTCCGAAATCGGCGATCCTAGGGGACATGTCCTCGTCTAGCAGGATGTTCTCCGGCTTGATGTCGCAGTGTATGATGCACTCATGGCAACCGTGGTGCAAGTAGGCCAACCCTCTGGCCACGCCGATCATGATGCAGTACCGATCGCGCCAGCTCGGGCACGCGCCGCCGTCAAAGAGGTAGCCATCAAGGGAGCCTCTAGGCATGTACTCGTACACGAGCATCTTCTCGTCGCCCGACGAACAGAACCCGAGGAGACGGACGAGGTTCACGTGCTGGATGAGCCCCAGCGTGCTCACCTCCGTCCGGAACTGCTTGTCGCCCTGCCGCCCACCAAGACTTTCCAGCTTCTTCACTGCCACTTGGACTTGGGCCGTCTTGCCTCCTTTTTGCTCCTTCAGGATGCCGCGGTACACCGAGCCGAAGCCGCCGCCACCTAGCCTCTCCGAGAAGTTATTGGTGGCGGCATGGAGGTCACCGTAGCTGTACACGGTCAAGGACGACCCCTTCTGGTTTGCCAGTCGCCTCCTCCGGGTTAGCAGAATCCTCCAGGCTAGTATTACCGACGCACCCAGTGCGGCAACACCTACTAATGTCATGACAAGAACAAGCCATGACAATCTCCCGCCTTTACTGACCGTGTTGTGGAGGTCTCGCAATCCTGTTGCTGAGAGCCGGAGATAAACGTCCGATCGGGATACGCCGGAGTCCGTGTAGAGCTGCTGAAGGTTTCGGAGCTCTCCGTGCCAGACGGCGCACCTCCCGGTGGAGAAGGTATAGGCCTCGCAAGAGCAGCTCTTTTGGCAGGCAGACTCGCACTCTGCTTTGCTCTGGACAGCGCCCACGGCGAGCGAGTCGTCGGGGAGCTTCACGTTCGGTAGCACCACGAACCCGTCCGTCGTCGACCCGTTGTATGGGCACCAGAGCGGCGCGCTCCGGCGGCACCCACCGCTCCAGTCGCTGACCGTCCAGTCCCCCTCCGACGCCGGAGCGAACCCGGGTGGGCACCTGCACGACGGCTGGCTACTCAGGTCGCAGACCCCGAACGCCCCGCAGAGCGCGTACACGTCGCACTGCACGGTGGGCGCGGCCCAGAAAAGTTGCCAGTTCTGGGTCGCGGGCACCCAGATGTACTGCTTTGTCTGGCCGGTTAGTTCGAGCACCATGCGCGTGATGGTTGTGCTGTTGTAGAGCGCGTTGCTGACGCGCCGGTACGCCGGCGTCTCGACGTACGTCTGGTTGAAGAGGACGTTCCTCGTCGCCTCCGGCATGGTCGCGAAGAAGCGCCCCGTCCAGACGCCGCTGCGCCAGTACGTGCGGGACAGGTTCCACATGTAGAAGAACTCGCTGGTCCCATTGGGGTCCACCGTGTCGGTGAACATTCCCGGCGCAGGGTCTTGGGCGTTCCGCCACGACGTCAGCACCTGGTACTCGCCGGTGAGCTTGTTCTCCCCGAGCCACGCGTCGGGAACCAGCGTGTCCGTGGGGTGGTCGAAGCTCTGCCACAGCACGTTGGAGGAGTTGCTGCCGTCCAGAAGGACCAGGTTGCCGTTGTCGCGGATCTCCGCCGTGTTGTTCGAGCCCGGTGACGACGACGAAGACAGGTTCGATGACCACACGATGACCGGCGAGCCGGAGGCAAAGGTGGGACCGACGAGCTCGAGGTTACCATCGTCGGCAGAGACCCGGAGCTCGGCCGAGGCGACGCCAGACAATGGAGTCGCGCGGTTGCCGACCCAGACGACGGTCTGGCCGGGGATGTTCTTGTACCAGACCCCGAGGTAGAATCTGCCGTCGGAGCTGCCAGCGGGGCTGAACAGGCCGAGCTCGAACTTGCCCTGCGCCGAGGCCAGCGTGTCGTTGCCCTGCAGCGGACGCCGCGCGGAGATCGCCGCTGCACCCGGAGCAGGGGCGAAGCACAAAGTAAGCGCTGCGAAAGTGGCAATGATCAACGACATGGTGATCGGTGGATTTTACAGGCTGAAGGTGAATGGCCGAGACGGGCCGCAAGAAAAACGATCCCGCGAGCGACGCACGCGTGATGAGTGATGAACATTCGTGCATAAAACTTGTACCATTACTGCATTCGTCTGTCAAAAAGGGGCAACGGGATAGTTACTGATAGAGACTTTGATAATGAAAATATGGGACAAGTGGCTTAAATGCATGGCTGGTGTGTCGTTGAATTGGTCCGTGGCATGAACGGTCAGTGCCTTGCCGCGAGACCACGATATCTACCATGGCGAGGAACGTACAAAGCAGCTGGAAAGCTGGAAGGCAGTGGAGATCTTCTCTTTTATTCCTTTCTTCTTCTCCTTTTTTTTCTCTTCTTATTTATTTCTTCTCTTCTTCCTCTCCTCTTCTTCTCTTTTCTTCTTCTTTTTATTTTCCTTTTGGTAAGTGTTTGGGCCCGGTGCGCCGGCCGAAGCGCTCGGCCGGTCGCTTCCCTTTTTCACGCGTGGGACACGCTGGCAGGCGCGCGCTTAGTTGACCCAAACGTTTTTCACTTTTTTTCTTTTTTCTTTGCTTCTTCCTTCCGCCAGTCGTTTATCCCCATCTCATTATAGCGCGTGGAGCAGCTCGCCGTCGGCCATGGATATAGATTGCAACCCCGCTTGCCTTCCCACCTCCTTTTTCTTCCTTCTCCCTCTCTTCCCTTTTCCTCCTCCTCTCTTCCCCTTTTGTTGCAACCGGCGACAGGCAAAACGTCGGGAGGACCGAGGTGCCCGTGCTACAACCATGGCCACGGGGAGGAGCTGCAACCGCGGTACTGGGAGAGTTGCAAACGGTGTTTTCCCGTGCTACAACCATAGACACAAAAAGCTACATCCAGTAGATAAAAAAAGCTTCAACCAGACAACAAAATACAGAAAAAGTTACAACCGTTTGACAAAAAGCTTCAACCTGCAGATGAAAAAGCTTCAACCAGAGATTGAGAAATCTTCCTTGATGACGGCCATGTCATCTCCCTGTGATTTTGCTGCAACCGAATGATAGAGGAAGATTTCACCCAGGCGCTGCTCAAAATGAAAAAAGTTTCAATGGTTTACAGAAAAGCTTCCATCGTAGAGGGGAAAATCTTCAACCATTTGTGAGAAAAGCTACAGCCGTATCAATTTTTTGCTACCACCGTCTGTGTGTTTTGCTACATCCATTCATGCGACCATGGTGCTTTTTTACGACCGAGGCGTGACCGGCGACGACGAAGACGACATTTTTGTTGCAACAGCCTCGTTTTTTGCTACCAGTGGCGATGTGTTTTGCTACATCCATTCACGAGGCCATGGTGCTTCAAGCGCGGCGGCGAGTTCCGGCGGCGTTCACGGATTAGCTACAACTGCGGCGAGTGTTGCATGTGTCGATGGCCGACAGCAACGGAGTTGCGACGAACTTCATCGCCAAGTTGCGGCTGACGGCGGAGGTGGCTAGCTGCCATCCGCGGAGGGTGGGGGATGGGTGTTGCGAGGTCAACAGCCGGCGGGAGGCGGCCCGCGGTGCCGTGCGGCGAGGGGCGGGGGTGTGGCGAGGAGCGGGGGCGCGGCGAGGTGCGGCCTGCCGCGATGTTGTGCTGCGCGGCGAGGGGCGGGTGCAGTGCGATGCGGGAGGATTTTTTCAGAGGGATCTCGATCTCGATCACGCAGATCTGACGACCCTGGCTCATGTATCGGACGGCTGGTGCTGAACCGGCCCAACAGTTGGGCCGGCGCACCGGCGCAGATTAGCGCCCTTTCCTTTTTCCACTCCTTTTTCTTCTTCTTCCTTCTTCCTTCTTCCTCTTTTCTTCCTTTTCCTTATTTTACTTTTTCATCTACACTAACCTAAAATGCACTAACCTAAAATCGATATCTACTAATTAACAACCTAAATAAAAAAATTAATACATATATGAAAAAAAACATCATATGACAAAAATATCATATGCACAAAAAAACATCATATGAACATCATATGAAAAAACAACAACATATCAACATCATCACATATATGAAAAAAAACGGAAGGTCGCCGGACCGTGGGGCGGCGCGGCGCGGCGACGGCGTCGGGGCAGCGGTGGTGCGGCGCGGCGCGGGGCGATGATGGCGTCGGGGC
>NC_041393.1:633588137-633597018 GCF_002162155.2 Triticum dicoccoides
CTGCGATGAGAACTGAAATTTTTCACAAGTCTTGTTTATATACTCAGGGCATTGGTACCGGTTTGTGGCACCAACCGGAACCAAAGCTCCCTTTAGTCCGTGTTGGTGACACCAACCGGGACCAAAGGCCTTGTGTTGCCCCGCGGCGAAATGTTTAGTCTCACCTCGCTAGTTGAGAGGAGCTCGGAGTGGCTCTTTATAAGCCCCACTGCGGCTGCCCTCTCGAGCTCCTCTCAAATGCATGCTTACTGGGCCTAATCACACACTATGTTGCATGTGGGCCTACTGGGCCTTCTGCGGGCCTGAATCCTGGCCCATGGTTGGGTTTCTAGTCGTATTCAGGCCGTGGTGGCCCAGTAGGTGCCACATTTTTTGCTTTATTTATTTTATTTTGTTTCTATTTACTGTTGCTATTTTTATTTATTTTATTAAAGTTTATTTATTTTACTTTATTAAATTTCATTTTGTTTCTACTTATTTATTAAAGTTTATTTTGTTTCTACTTATTTATTAAAGTTTATTTCGTTTCTATTTATTTATTAAAGTTTATTTTGTTTCTACTTATTTATTTTCTTTTCTTTTTTGCTTCTTTTATTTATTTATGAAAATTATTTTTTTGCTTTATTTATTTTATTTTGTTTCTACTTACTGTTGCTATTTTTATTTATTTTATTAAAGTTCATTTATTTTACTTTATTAAGGTTTATTTTGTTTCTACTTATTTATTAAAGTTTATTTTGTTTCTACTTATTTATTAAAGTTTATTTTGCTTCTACTTGTTTATTTTCTTTTATTTTTTGATTTTTATTTATTTTATGAAAATTCTTTTTTTTTGCTTTATTTATTTTGTTTTGTTTCTACTTACTGTTGCTATTTTTATTTATTTTATTAAAGTTTATTTATTTTACTTTATTAAAGTTTATTTTGTTTCTACTTATTTATTAAAGTTTATCTTGTTTCTACTTAATTATTTTATTTTGTTCCTACCTATTTAGGCATCTCATTGGTCCTGGTTCGTGGCACCAACCGGGACCAATCGTGATGGGCCAGGAGCGAGGCCCATTGGTCCCGGTTCATCCCACCAACCGGGACCAAAGAGGCCAGACAAACCGGGACCAATACCCCCACGAGGCCCGGCAGGCCCCTGGCCTCACGAACCGGGACCAATGGGCCAATGTGTCCCGGTTTGTGACTGAACCGGGACTAATGGGCTTATCTGGCCCGAACGTAAGCCCTGTTTTCTACTAGTGATGATGTCTGGACTTCCATCACATCGGACTCCGACACCCTCCCATTTTCAATCCCCGCTTCTCATTCATGGAGGCTCGACACCCTCCTGTTTTCACTTCCCGCTCCTCATTCATGGAGGCTCACCACCTTCCCTCCTACCTGCATTCATACCAGGTCGACCAGCAATGCCGCCACAGAAGTCTACCCTGGAATTAAAAGCCGGCCCGCGCCCCTCCCAAAACCTTATGCATCCACGTTTTATCCTCTTTCCCATACTTCCATTGCTACAAATCTCGTTGTTGTCTGCCATCACCATAGTCCTTTCAAAGAACACATGGTGCAAGATGTTAACGCCGGAGAGCCACCCCACGAACGTGTTGTGCTAGACCAAAAATGTGGTTGGCCAACCTCTCAGTTCCCCGAGCCAAGCTAGGAGGAGGGTACTGAAAATAACGACGATGTAAGAGACCTACGTCTGTAAATCGACAAGACTTTTGGCCAACTCGGCGAGTCTGCTTATTGTGTTTATTGGGTTTTTTAACCATGAACTTTTTCGTTGCAAGTTTATGCACCTAACCAGTTCACCCATCAGTGCAAACTGATGAAGAGAGGTGGGTAACATATTTCAACACTACCCTGACGTCTATGCTCATTTAGTCCTTACACGTAGATCGATGTAAGCTGCAGAATCTTCTATTTTTAATTTCACGTTGACTAGGTCTTAAATTTGAGACCTCCTGGCTCGGATACCATATTGAATTCATACTCCAGCCAACTAATCCAAAAGTTTGAACTAATGAAGGGAGGGAGGCAGGCAATATATTTCAACACTCCCACTCGCTTCTAGGCTTATTATAGTGCTTAAAGGTAGGATCGATGTAGGCCGCAGAATCTTTTTCAATACTATGCTGGCAGGATCTTGAATTCAAGACCTTTTAACTCAGATAACATATTGAATTCATGGTTCAAAAGCCCGAACCACGGGAAAGGGCTGAAGATTATACTCCAACACTCCGAAGAATCGATCCAACTGGTTGCCTGCTTATTAACTATTAACTATATTGTACACTAGATCAGAAACGCGCCTTGGCGCGAGGGTACCGGTCACAACGAAGTGTCCACACAGGTAATGCTCAATTTAGTAGGAAGCCCGGTTTGGCATACGTATTCAAATAGGATACAACAAACTAATAGGAAGAAGAAACATTCACACGCAATAGGAGCAAAATATCATTGAGTTTGACATTGTCACGAACAATAAGGCATCATAACAATGACAGAGGTTTCCAAATTAGTGGTTTTGTTTTGGCATATAAAGAAACTGAAGTTCATAATATATAAAAGCAAATTAATAGAAATTAGATATTGCAACCATGAATCCAATCCTCTAGTGATTATTCTCATTCTAAAGTTAGAACAGACCAATAAAATTAGATACTGCAACCATGAATTTCCTCTAGTGAACATTCTCGTTCCAAAATTAGATTAAAGATGAGAGCTAATTATATATGGCACAAGGCATCCGGAGAATTGATCTGGTTGTTCATAAGTCAAAACCACTATATATTGATTTGACCAAGCATGATTCAAATCAAACTACCCTTCAACCTCTGTCGTAGGACCTATTGAGATATAATGATATAATGGCAGAACGAAAGGAAAAGAAAACAAAAAGAAGTAAAATTGTGGTAAGAGATGAACTCCATATCCTCCATATCCTAATTAATCCACGGAAGCATCATGCATAAAAAGTCTGTGCATGATGGAAATGTAGAGACTATATATCTCACCGTCTGACATCCACAGAGTGGAGGTAGAGGAAGCTCGCCGGCTAACATCACCACAAGGATGAGCTCAGGTTGGCCTTGGAACAGCCTGGTGTCACCGTAGAAGTCCAGAAGCAGTCCAAGCGGCGTTTCACTATGACCTTTTACTCTGCAAGCAGGGTCACACTCATACAGAAAGAATTGTTCTCTTCCATCCATTGAACACAAAATAACAAAGGTAAATAAGTTGTCTACTCAAAATTTGGAACACTTCATCTAATAGGATGACAGAAACAGAAGGCCGTCGTGTAAAAAGCAAGTTCACTAAATTCAGCGGATGATTAGTAATTTAGCATACTTGTAACCCCGCCCATGGACATAAGCATCCTCATAGATTTTGCATTATCATAACCCAGTGTTATAGTGATAATACGTTCCAGCTCATTCTTGAAAAAAGAAACATTGTACAGTTAAAAACAAATATCAAGCACAAGCACATGGAAAAGGACCACCTGAAATTTTTTCCATTTTGAGCTTGGACCACCTCAACATTCACCCCCAAAACAGAGAAGAGAAGGTTCCAAACAGAGCAAGTCAAGGAACAACTTGTTTAATTGTCTATATTCATGGATCAGATGATGCAATTATAATAGTTATGGAACTATTTATTTAATGCATAGGAAGCCAAAACAATTTATTAGCACTATTCTCGATCAATTATCTAAAGTCATGGAACTATTTTTTAATGAACATCTCATTAGTATAATTTATAGGTCAATAGAAACAAATAATAGGTGGATCCAAATATGAATGACGAACCAATCAGCTTTACTGTATGAAAATTAAAAGACTTCAACTCTGTACCCAATGTTGATCCTTGCTTGGCGTGAGATAACTTCAGGTGACAACGGTTGTAGCTTGGTAACACCAAGCTTGGTTAATCCTACTCCATCAATCATCGGTGTCCCATGAGTAAAACTGAAAGAAACAAATGACATAAACAGTGTTCTCACCTTGTGTCTCCAGCTCCTGTTCACTGACCCAAAGACCAGTTGCAAGAAACAACATATACTGGCGCAGCCCACGCGACCTGTCTATGATGCTGATGTCATTGTCCACGGTTTTTGGGATCCCTATAATGGATATCCTCAAACCACGCCATTTAAACTTTTCAAATATCGCCACTGCTCCTCTCATGGTTCCATCCCCACCAATCGCATAGACCTGTGAATTGTCATAAAGGAATATCCAGATAGGATAATAAGAGCAAGGCCTGAAGAACAGTAACAACTGGCAATCTTGATCCTGACTAACAGACAGTCATGAGTATTTTCAGATTTTTCTGTAATACATCATGATCCTTTAAATGGCAACTTTGAACAATTTTAGTACATTAGAGTAAGACCAAGGCGATCCAAATCTTTAGTACTTACACATTCTGTACATCACCTTGTGGTTTCGCAAGTATTGGGGACAGCGTAGCCCACAGAAACATGACAACAATCTTCAGGCATGACCATGGATATATAAGTTAAAAGCACAGTACACAGATCCAATATATATCTGAAGGGAAAGAAACTATCAACTATCAAGGATTCAAAACAAAGGAAGTTGCTGAAATGTTGGGAGGATTGCTGTCTTGGTTCCTGATGAATGCTAATTGCAGAACGTGACAAACCCTTGAACCGTTATATTATCAGTTAGTCATTTTTAATATATAGACAATTTGAAGGACTCTTCAGATTATAGGAGTAAAACTCACAGGTCAAAATACATAGGAATTCCAAAAAAATAAAGGGCACAAGAATGAACTTAGATTGTACGTATAAATTCATATGAAACTGAGACATAGGCAAGCAAGCATACATAGAAATTTTGCAGCAACATTCCCATGATCTGCAGGGCCATTATAGCCAAATTTACCTAAATCTCTAAGAAAATCTTTTGAAACCTAGAGCATCCAGATATATCAACATGGAAAAGCTTGCTGTGAAAGGAACTTTTGCAGCTGAAGATGCCTAATTATACTTCCTATGGGCCTTTTTTGAAAAGGAAAATTTCGGCTTGCCAAGAAAAGATCATGCAAGCTACTGTACGCTTAATCAGGAAGCAAAGAGGCATAATTTGTTAGCTTAACCATGAAGCAAAGAGGCACAATTGTTGATTCATTATTCATTTACTTGTGTAACATTTAGAACCATTGCGTGCACATCTGATTGGATTTGAATCAGAATGTAACCACCACGAAGTAGCTATTCTATTTCATTTTTACAAACGCACAAGAGGATCCGACTACTTTGGTTCTATTATCTACCAGCTTCTTTCTTCTCTAAGCACAGAAGAAAAGCCTACTGGTCAGCTGAATCATGACCACCTTTAGATTCATGTAAATATAGGATCGACTACTTTGGTTCTCCAAACACAGAAGAAAAGCCTACTGGTCAGCTGAATCATGACTACCTTTAGATTCTTGTAAATATACACAAGAGCAATAACAAAAAAATTATACTCAAATTCCATGATAGGTAAAAGTACCTAGTTCTGATGCATACGGCTTGCCAACAAACTAACATGTGCTTCAGCTTTTTCTAACTATGCGAGTACACCTGTTGTCAGTTCATCTACTCAGTAATCAGCAAAATATACTTCTCAACATTTGAAGTTCTAAAGAAAACAAAGGCTTGCGAAAAGGCTAATAACACACATGAGAAGAGGAACAAAAAGGGTCGAAGGAAATGGCCAAAGTATACCTTAAATCAAGTAGTTTGATTCAGTTTCTCGGTCGACCCTTCATACCTCCTCATGTGTAGTTATTTGAGGCAGAGAACTGAGAATAATCATTTGCACGAAGTACTTCACAACATGAACAATCTCAGCATGTGGTGCAACTACCAACTGGAAAAACCTTATTCTAGCTCATAAGGAAATGATTTAGTGAAGCATGTACATGAACCAAGTACTCTGTAGAAGCATATCAATAGGAAAGGTACAAAGACAATGGTATACATGCAGCTTATACACGGCATCAAGTAACAATAATCCTAACTATCATAGCTATTTTCATTCTCAGTAAAGATGTATAAAGAATACCCCATGTATAGCACAAGCATGACTCAGCATGGTTCGCAAGAATACAAAGCCAGTCAGTTATGCGTCTAGCACATCACACCAGCAAAACCAAAGTAGCTTGCTTTACTTGCCAGAAGTTTCAAGAGCAAAAATGTGAAATTCAGCCGTTAGAAATTATAACCCCCAATTCCTCATGCTATCATCATGTCACATGTTCTCGCAATCAACGGGGGTAAGAAATAAATAGAAAGAATTAGCTCCCATTTATAAGGGAGATGACAGACATTGTAGGCTTTTAGTTGTTCTGCATAGCACAATATTGAAACCCAGAGAAGGAAAATATGGCATATACACAACACACCTTCTCTGTTTCTTTACTTCACAGCAATGAAAACTATCCTGTTAAACTACTATGTCAAACTTTTTTTCATGATTTTATCATACACTAAAAATTAAATAAAAAAGAAATATTCAAAGACAAATTATATCAGGGGGTGCAATCCAAATATAGTAATTTTATGTGTTAATCTTTCTCAAGAATGCTTAAGGTCCAAAGGGAAAACAACGTAAACAATGAACAGAGCTCGCTAAGCACTAATTCTGGTGTAGCACAAAATACTAATAAATAATATCAATGCAGATTAGTTAGGAGCCCAGGAAGGAACTACAAACAACACAACACACATCAGCGGATTAAGTATATGCAATATAAGTATTCAGAGAAGAGGGAGACCTAGCACAAAACAATCAGAGAGGAAAACAACTACATACATGGGATGGAGGGAGAGAGTACAAGCCAGCTCAATTTTGGTGGCATCAGATCGGGAGTACACGACATCCTTTGTTCTTCCCCTATATATCTCCCATTCCGTGTGTACTCAATAAAAAAAGGGTGGCACATAAGCCAATCAGCATATTAGGAGAGGATGATCTTGGAGGAAAGGTGAGAATTAGACACATCATATTACATACTCTTTTCCGATGAATACCGATAATAAGATCTCATCACAACTACATTTCGTTGTGCTCCAAATACTGCTACATTTTACTTATTATGTAATGTCAGTGGGTTACCTCTTGTTTTGGTCCTCTCAGACACGTTCACTGCACACAGCTTTAATCATTGGCATTCTGGCACGGTGGCGCGGCTTGCCGCTCCTTGCCCACAAAACGGCAGGCAACAAGATACGATTAACCATTTTGAAAGATGATGGAGCTAAAGTGGTATATGTACAAGTGATTTTAGCACGTGAATATAAAGAGGCATGAACAGAACAACCCATTCTTTCAAAATGGTTAAACGAACAAAAACATTGACAAAGTGCAATTACAGCAGAAACATGCATGAACAGAACAACCCCTTTGCTGTTGCATTCCATTCCATTGTATATACAATGTTTACAATTCCCTTTTTTCCTTTTTCCAGGTGAAAATTCTAGATATATCAACTAATTAGATGACTCTACATGTTGACTTTTGGAGGAATGGATCAGCACAATCATCAGCGCAGATAAATGAAAATAAGGACTAAACATCAGCTCATGTGTCATACAAAATGGTGAGTTGGGTACTCATGCTCGTCACTGTTGTAGTCGTAGTACAACCTCTCCCCCTTGGAGATGTCCCTGTTGGCCACCAGGAGACAATGGATTCACCGTCGATTGCGAACCGCACGCACTTGAGGTTCTGCTTCTTCCTGCCTTCCCTGCAATGGTCATCATCACGCAAATTTTTCAGACATGGTTCCGATCAATGCATAAAATGCACGGTGATCAGAGGAAGAGAATGCTTACGGTTGTTTATCCCGTTGATGAACCGTGCAATGTTGCTCCGCTTGTCGGGGCAGATGACGAGGCTCTTGGATGGCGGCTCGGCGAAGAGCAGAGTCATCATGCTGTCGCCGTCGTCGTGCTCACAGTTTCGAAGGTAGTCAACCTCGCCGACGTACTCGGTGATGATGGTCAGATCCTTGATGTGCCTGTCTGCCTCGACCATGAATCTGTCCAAGAAATTCCACACAATAATCAGTGCCTAAATGATTCTTAAGAACAAGATCAGAAATGAGCAGCGACTTGTGCAGACAATACTAACCCTTCCACCGGATTGAAGACGACGAGGAGAGGCCCCTTGCTCCATCATCCTCTTGCATAGGCTCAATGTCTCTGCATCCCCCCTTGGCAGCACCTGAAATGAGATGGCACCCAAGCTTCAGCAAAACTGAAATGGCGTCGTGACACTGAATTTAATGGAGATCGGGTGGTGGAATTGGAGGAAGCGTCTGACCTGCATCCCTCCTGCCACGAGGGCGGATTGGTTGGCGGACCGGGGCGCCATGCCGGGCACGTAGGTGAGGTCGTTGTTGAAGACGGCGCTGGTGGCCGTGAGCGCCGTGGCGAGCGAGGCCATCTGCGTGAGGCGGCGGACGGGGTCCTTGCTGGGGTGAAGGGCAGCTTCCTGCTCTTCTTCTCGAACACCACCAGCGCGCTGGCGGCCTTCCGCTTCCTCTTCTTCCCCTCCGGCGGCTCGGCCGCCGCGAGACGACGGCACGCCGGCCTCGTCGTGCGCGGGCCCCATCTATCTAGATGGGCGCGTGAGGCCGGGGATGGGTGCCCAGGCGAGCGGCGGCGGCGGCAGGACGAGGGCGAGCGGGACAGGCGGGGCGGGGCGGGCGGGACAGGCGGGGCGAGCGAGACGGCGGGGCGCATCCACTCTCGAGCCAATGCTTCTTCAAGGCAGCGCAGAGAAGGAGAGGGCGCGGCAGCCAATGCGAGGGAGAGACGGGAGGGGGCAGCGCGAGGTCGTGGATGGGTGCCTCA
>NC_041393.1:633597430-633606598 GCF_002162155.2 Triticum dicoccoides
GAGTGCGGGAGGGAGGAGGCGGCTAGGTCATCCCACGGCAGCGCCCCCGTTTTATACCCCCCTACGCGAAATGACCAAAATACCCCGGTGGGGGCAAAGAATTTACACGCGGTGGCAGGAATGAGATGTAACTATTCATTGCAATAGTGTCATCGGTTCGATCCAGCGGCTGAGATCAATCCCGGGCGAGATCGGACGGTTCAAATCGCATCAAACAGACAGATCCAACGGCCAGGAATCCCAAAGCGGTGAGGAGCCGAGAGGTTCACTGGATCTCTTATTTCTAGATGCGCATCTCCGTGGATGTGGACGGAAGCAATCGGTTGTATCTTGTGCGTGTGCAGTCCGTCAGAAAGAACTCGACGTCTGCATCGTCAAGAGTCGGGACCTGTGCTAACAGAGGATGAGGTGGAGGAGGAGGGCGATCCCATGACGTTGGCAGTACAAATCATACAGTTAACCTACATTCACAATGACAGACAAAAATGCCCTTCTAAATTATTTGGGAAGGTACCATGCACTGGAGCAAACTCACTTGTGTTCTCTCTTGCTTGCACATCTTAATTTTATCACCCTCCAGAGTTTTGTACTCACTTGTGCTATCTCTTGCATGTACTACTCACAACTCACAAGTCCTTACCCCTATGCGTACTCTTGAAAAGAAAAAAACTCACAAGCCTTGTTTAATTACTCACCTTGATTTCATGTTAATACTTTTACAGCCAGAGCTTCAAGTCCCTCCACAAAAAGAATCAGCAGCAGGCAAGAATCCATGTTAATACTTTTATCGCTGCTCACCTACACTATCAACTAACCAGAGTGGTGCACATTTCCTCACTGGATGTTCCACTTCTGCTCATAAATTTGTACTGCTTGTTTCTAAAATTTCCTCACTGGATGTCCCACTTCTGCTCCAGAGCGGTGCATATTTTACCTAAACACCAGGCAGCACTGAGCGGGTAGCTGGAAACTGCAACAAGTTAAGATGTCACTACAGTCTCAAAGAAAACCATGAACAGAAAATATGTGCATCATAAATATAATTTTAAGATTCATACTCAGAAAAAATGACAAAGTAGAGTAGTACACCTTGAGACATAATAGAATTATCTATTTTTCCTTCCAAAGAAATTGTAAAATATAAGCTTATACTTGTGAACTACTTAAAAGCATCCAGGAGAGGGGTGAAATTGCCAGGTTATCCAACATTACCGCCAATAGCCAGCCACTGACTAGAGAGTTTCTGGCAAACCAGAGCCCTGTTCTAGATGGCTTGGCAGACATGTACCATACTTAACAGTATGTAATAACAAAAAATCAACAAGACGAACTGAGTGCATCTTATTTTAATATAACTTTGCTGGCTGCAACTAACAGTATGCTCAAAATGTCTATTATACAATGTGCATCCTGGGTATAATCATACACTACTATTCTAACAGATTCAAACAATAGCAAAAGCGGTAGCACATTTAATGTGAAAATACGGAATACAATTCTGAAATGTACTAGGTAATTCTCAGGACACAATACTCTTTACACACCAAAAGATCATATATGGCTACTTACTCTGTATGTAATCATCTGTATATGCACCGTCGATCTTTCCATGAGCCATGGCACCAACCTGGAACATTGTACAGACGAGATGGATTTAGGCACCAGATGATAACAGAGGATGGGACAAAAGTACAAATTAGCTCAACGTCACAGTTGTCACTCACCACAAACACAAGGGCTTCATCATCACTGGCTTCGGCAACATAGTCATTCAGATTAACTGACTTATCCGCACTATATGAAAGGCCTAGGAAGGAAATAGACATCAATCAGCTTCCCTGAGCTAACAGGTAGATATTTTACTTTCTCTAATATAATATAAATTCTCACCAATCTTCCTTGAGCCAACAGGTAGATACTGGGTAACAGGATTTTTAATAACATTAAGGAGCTTCTCACGCCTCCCAACTGCAGTAATGCTCAACTTTTGCAATAACTCTGCTGCAGTGTCGCATAAATTACTTGCACTTCAGCACAATTCAGGACAGAAATACAAAGATGAAGAATATTTACTCTTTTGCTATTCGTAACTTACACATCAAGCCACAAAAACGTTTGCATGTGCGTGGCAAGCGAACATTTGGCTTGACCTCAAACAACACCCCCTTTTCTGTCCTAACATAAACAGCTTGTAACCTCCCAGCCTTAGTTAGAGGGCTATCAAATATTGCCAATAGAGCCTGCAAACAATTTGGAAGAAAATTCAAGATGTTCACTTTTAGAAACAAATCAGGAAGGAACGAGACAAAAGATTGGCTCGTTTCATCGACCTTTTCTTTTGTCATAGTATTCATATGTACTCCCTCTGTAAACTAATATAAGAGCTTTTAGATCACTAAAGTAGTGATCTACAAGGTCTTATATTAGCTTACAGATCGATGGAGTACTTTGTAATCACATAAAGAGCACTTTTTAAGGCAACCTAACAATCAACTCAGATTCTCGTAGAAATCCTCAATTTGCAGGCCCAAACAGTGGTCAACCAGAAAAAGAGAACCAAAAATTGCTAACGCATATATGCATTATCTACAGGCAGAGAGACATACAGAGACGGACAGACAGTACACTAACAGAAAATTCTGTGTTTGATTACCTTGCAATACAAGTATACAAGACAGATCACTAAATGGAAGATAAACGGAACAGCTTTCTAGTTATGTGCCAGTAGTAGTCCAAAAAAATAAAAAAAACAAGAATTTACAATACCTGGTAAATGATATCAGGCCTATAATCAGCAGGATTCCGATTATGCTTCCTCAAATAATTCGCATGATCGTCCGAGTTCAAGATTTGCATAGTCTATACAAAATTACAAGGAGAGACGTCAAAACAAACATACATGTACAGCAAACATTTGTTTGGTGGAAAACGTATTGACCACTTTAATCATCTGAGTGTTCCAGGAAAAACCGACAGCTATACAAATTATTAAGTTGGTATAGAAAGCACTTGCTCTTTACATCCTAGCAGCCTATAAATATGTAACTACACGTTCATGCAGCAACCCGCGGGGGTATCATCTAGTAATTTTACATCCACATAAGCAATTAATCGTGGACCATGTCTGCAGGTCCCACACACAAGAATAAGAACCAACGATTAGCGAATGAAACAATCTTAATTCCAGTACACAGGTAGACAATAAATACAGTCAATTCAAATATCCTTGAAGCAATCCAATTTTAAAAGCTAAAGGAATCAGATTGTTGGTTATTGCTTTACTTTTTCCAGTAAAATTGATACACTGGAAAATTAGGATTCTTGCTGATACTCAAGATTCCTCCGTCAGGAACTCTAGTGAAACTCCCAAGATAACTTTTAAGGCAGTAGACCAACCTACGGAAACAAAATATGTAGTTAAGTGAATGGAAAATCACAGTTAACGACTTAACGTCATCAGAACTCTAATTGGGGAAGCAAAAGTTCTTCCGTCGGGAACAGAAATAACAATGGAATCAGGATACCTTGCCGACTTTGCCGACCTCCAGGCAGGCCCTCTCGAGCACGAAGATCGCCTTGGCCCGCTTCCTCCCATCTACTTGCTGTGGCAGGACGGGAATCCCCTCCGCTACCTCCACGGTCTCGTCCCCCTCCGTCACATCCTCCTCTCCCTTCCCTTCGTCCTCCTCCGGTGGCGGCAACTCCTGCGCGTCGTCGGCACGGGAGGCCGCGCCATCTTCGAGCTTCCTCTTCTTCTTTCCCTTCGCTGCGTACCGCCGCCCCATGTCTCTGCTCTTGCTTCGCGCACGGGTGGCTCGGGCGGTCGGGTTGGGGTTTAGGGTTCCGGGGATGCAACGACGGAAAGCGCCTTCTAGATCAGATCCGAAAGCGTCATCGTTTTCAGGGGGGAGGTTGGCACCCCTAGATCAGATCGCGGCAATTCAGGCCCACGAGATCTTTGACGGGAAACTTACCGAGACCCGGGCCCGGCTTCTTCATACACCGGCATCCCAGCCTTCTGCAGAGGTGTCGGTCGAGGAAATCCGCGGCCACATTCGTTGCGCTCTTAGAGCCCACAGCGTTTTTACCATTTTGGGGTCAAGCAGCTCCCCAATGGCAGTTTAGATACGTGTCCTATTCTGGAACATCTGCGGTTTCGGCCATGACGGTCGCCCCCGCCAACTCATTGAGTTCATGTGTGACGAATACATTGACATCATCGCTATCTAAAAAACCATGCGTACGAAGTTTTGTCTCCCCGAGCTTGATAGTCTTAGCCTCCACCTGTTTGCCTGGTATTGGCTCCCTTCTAGTGGGATCACTAGGCACTCGGGTGGCATCTTTTTAGGTGTGAAGGATGTCACCTTTGAGGTGGGCGGTATGGATCGGGGTGAATTCTTCGTCAGCATGGAGATCTTTGAACGGGCTCTCAACTTCAAGTGGGAGGTCGTCATTGTCTATGGGCCGGCGTACCACCGTTGATCCCCGACCTTCCTCGCTGAGCAGCAGCAGAAGGTCTCCGCTTCCTTCCTCCCGGTTGTTGTGGGAGGTGACTTTAATCTCATCCGCTCCCCGGATGAGAAAAGCAACGACCGGATTAACCGACCCCGGATACAGATGTTCAACGATTGCATCGCGAAGCTCGGTCTCTGCGAGCTTGAGCGGACGGGCGCCAGGTTCACATGGACTAACCGTCAGGCGGGCCCGACGCGATCCGTGCGGGATCACGTCCTAGTTTCTCCGGATTGGGAGCTTAGATGGCCCCTGGCCTCGCTCCGGGCGATCACCCGGATCGGGTCCGATCACGTCCCTCTCCTCCTCTCCACCGCCGACGAGCGCCCCCCCCCCAATTCCTCTGTGCTTCCGGTTTGAGCTCTTCTGGCTCAACCAGGCGAGTTTCCGTGAGGCTGTCGCGACTAAATGGATCGCTGCGCGCAATTCTCCCCACCGCTCCATGTCCGTTGTTGACTCGTGGCAGTTTTGCGCCAAGCTCGCCCGCCAATTTATGAAGGGGTGGGGCGCGAACCTTGGCCGAGACCTCCGCGATCGCAAGAAAGCCCTCTTGACTGCCATCCAAGCCCTAGACACCCGCGCTGACACTTCTGGGATCTCCCCAGATGAATGGATGTTGAGATATCTCGAGGATCAGCTCTCGACCATCTACACGGACGAAGAAGCATACTGGAGGCTCCACGGCACCCAACGGTGGGTGCTCTGTGGGGGCTCTAATACAGCTTACTTCCAAGCTATTGCCAATGGGCGGCGTCGACGAAACTTCATCCACTCCCTGTGGGATGGAGATGCCCAGCTCGTTCGCCCCTCGGACATCCGAGCCCATGTAGATGGCTTCTATAAAGCCCTTTTCTCCCCCACCCCTCGGGGTGGTGCTGCACTGGCCCCCGATACTTGGTCGGTGGGCCAGTTAGTTTCCGACGAGACTAATGCCACCTTGATGGCACCTTTCTCGGAGGATGAGGTTCTCGCGGCGATCAAGGGCATGAAACCCTCCTCGGCTCCGGGCCCATATGGTTTGCCAGTAACCTTTTTCAAATCGTTCTGTCAAACCATCAAACCGGAGGTCATGGCCCTCTTCGACGAATTCTTCTCGGGGACCATGGACCTTGGGCGCCTGAACTATGGGGTCATCACCCTCATCTCCAAAGTTTCGGTCGCTTCGGACATCCGCCAGTTTCGTCCTATCATTGTGATCAATGTGATTTTCTGGATTTTGGCTAAAGGGTATGCCAATAGGGTGACCCTTCTAGCTGACTCCGTCACCCACCCCAACCAATCTGCCTTCATCCAAGGGCGGTTTATTTTGGATGGGGTCTTGGTCTTCCACAAAGTCCTTCATGAAGTCCAAGCCAAGCACCTTCGTGTGGTCTTCCTGAAACTCGACTTCCATAAAGCCTATGATACGGTTCACTGTCCCTTCCTTCGGAAAGTCTTGCTCCGCAAGGGTTTCGACGACCGGTGGGTGACCCGCATTATGTACCTCGTCTCCTGCGGTCGTACTGCGGTTAACATTAACGGGGAGATCGGGTCATACTTCCCCACTGTGACACCCCCGATTCAATTGTACACTAATTATACACGCAAATGTGTACGATCAAGATCAGGGACTCACGGGAAGATATCACAACACAACTCTAAAAATAAAATAAGTCATACAAGCATCATAATACAAGCCAGGGGCCTCGAGGTCTCGAATACAAGTGCTCGATCATAGACGAGTCAGCGGAAGCAACAATATCTGAGTACAGACATAAGTAAACAAGTTTGCCTTAAGAAGGCTAGCACAAACTGGGATACATATCGAAAGAGGAGCAGGCATCCTGCCTGGGATCCTCCTAACTACTCCTGGTCGTCGTCACCGGCCTGCATGTAGTAGTAGGCTCCTCCAGTGTAGTAGTCGTCGTCGGTGGCGTCTGGCTCCTGGGCTCCAACGTCTGGTTGCGGCATCCGAGAAGAAGAGAAAAACGAGGGGAAAGAGGGAGCAAAGCAACCGTGAGTACTCATCCAAACTACTCGCAAGCAAGGAGCTACACTACATATGCATGGGTATAAGTGTAAGGAGGCCATATCAATGCATTGAACTGCAGAATGCCAGAATAAGAGGGGGATAGCTAGTCCTATCAAAGACTATGCTTCTGGCAGCCTCCATCTTGCAGCATGTAGAAGAAGTAGATTGAAGTCCTCCAAGTAGCATCGCTTAGCATAATCCTACCCGGCGATCCTCCCCTCGTCGCCCTGTGGGAAAGCGATCACCGGAATGTCTCTGGAACTTGTCTGGATGTGTTTTATTAAGTATCCGGTTCTAGTTGTCATAAGGTCAAGGTACAACTCCAAGTCGTCCTATTACCGAAGATCACGGCTATTCGAATAGATTAACTTCCCTGCAGGGGTGCACCACATAACCCAACACGCTCGATCCCATTTGGCCAGACACACTTTCCTGGGTCATGCCCGGCCTCGGAAGATCAACACGTCGCAACCCCACCTAGGCCTAACGGAGAGGTCAGCACGCCGGTCTAACTCCTATGGCGCAGGGGTCTGGGCCCATCGCCCATTGCACACCTGCATGTTGTGTGGGCGGCCGGAAGCAGACCTAGCCTCCCTAATACAAGAGCAGGCGTTCCAGTCCAATCCGGCGCGCGCCACTCAGTCGCTGACGTCAAGAAGGCTTCGACTGATACCACGATGTCGAGTGCCCATATCTTTCCCGTGTAGTTGGTTAGTGCGTATAGGCCAGTGGCCAGACTCAGATCAAATACCAAGATCTCGTTAAGCGTGTTATTTTGAAGTAACCGCGGACGCCGACCAGGGCCAGGCCCACCTCTCTCCTAGGTGGTCTCAACCTGCCCTGTCGCTCCGCCACATAGTAAAAGTCGGGGGCCGTTGGGAACCCAGGTCCACCTCTACCGGGATGGAGCCACCTGTCCTTTCAGCCCCCACATCGGAATCACTTGCGGGTACTCAACGAGCCAACCCGACTTTAGTCACCATCTGTATAGTATGTAGGTATGTATTGTATATACCCGTGATCACCTCCCGAGTGATCACGGTCCGATAGTATAGCAAGGCAGACTAACAAGAATGTAGGGCCAATGATGATAAACTAGCATCCTATACTAAGTATTTAGGATTGTAGGTAAGGTATCAACAGATGTAGCAACAATGACAGGCTATGCATCAGAATAGGATTAACGGAATGTAGTAACATGCTACACTACTCTAATGCAAGCAGTATAGAGGAGAATAGGCGATATTTGGTGATCAAGGGGGAGGGCTTGCCTGGTTGCTCTGGCAAGAAGGAGGCATCGTCAAGTCCGTAGTCAAACTGGGCAGCAGCAGCGTCGGTCTCGTAGTCTACCGGAGAGAAGAGGGGAAGAAACAATGAATAAAATGCAAACATAAGCATTACAATGCATGACATGACAAGTAACGGCGCTCGGCGTGCCTTAATGCGGTAATAGGTGATACCAGCGAAGGGGGGAAACATCCGGGAAAGTATTCCCGGTGTTTCGCGTTTTCGTATAGATGAACCAGAGGTGAAATGTTGTAGGTTTGCTATGTTAGGGATGCGTGACGGACGAACAGGTTGCGTAACCGTATTTGTCTCGTCGTTCCGAGCAACTTTCATGTACAAAGTTTTACAATCCGAGCTACGATTTATTTTATATTAAGTTTAAAAGATTTAATCATTTTTAGAATTTATTTAATTATTTTAAATCAACATTATCCAGAATAGTGTATGCTGACGTCATCGTCTGAACTAAAGAAAGGGAATATGGAAAGTGAATGTGGTAAAGGATACCAAGAGTAGGTTCCCTGAATGATTTTTAGGCGTATTTTCTTTGAACAAATAAATCTATAAAGAAAATAGGATGGATCTTCCACCTATGCTATGAGTGAATCTTATCATCACTGGCGAGTGGTATCGTATCACCGTCTTCGTCCTGAAAACATCTGCAGAGCTAAGCCAGTGTAGGCTTTGACACTACTTATATTCGCTACAAGTATGACGTCAGCATGACGTCAACAGTCAACATGGCGTTGACTCGGTCAAACTCACGTGTGGGGTCCGCATGTCATTGACTGAACAGGCTAATCAGGGTTTAATTAAGTTAAGTAGTGATTAGATTAATTTAATAAGATTAATTTAGTTAATTAATTCTTCAATTAATTAATTAATATTTTAATTACTATTATTTATTTATTATTTTTTATCTTATATTTTTTGTAAAATGTTATAGGGCGGGCCCCACATGCCATAGGCACAGGGGCCTATCGGGCGCCGCTTAGTGGGCGCAGGACGCGGCCCGAGCGGGCGCACGCCCAGGTGCGGGCGGACCCGGCAAGGCGCCGGAGCAGGGGGGCGGTGCTAGGGCGAGGCCATGGCCGGAGCGGGGCGTGCTGGCCGTGGCCGGTGGAGAGGCGGCCACGGGTAGGAGCGCTGGGCAAGGGCCAGCAGCGGGCAGACGGGGGCGTGTGCGCTCGGGCGGGAGCGCGTCACAGCGGCAGGTGGAGCAGAGGCGGGGCGCAGTGCTACCCACGAAGAGGCTGCCGGGCGGGAAGGCCACGGGGCGGGTGCTGTGCACGGCGGGGTGGTCGCGGGCACCAGGCAGCGGGGAAGGCTACGGGGCGAGGGTCGGGCGGAGCTGCGGG